>NC_134204.1:9105594-9411100 GCF_964188355.1 Buteo buteo
ACTATTATACCACCATTATCTGTGCCTTGATACCTTGGATTTATGGAGCTTCTAACAAATATAAATTCCCCTTTGCACACACCCCATTTAATCAAAACCTTGCTGGTTTAAGCAGTCTGTTTTATTAAATTACCAACCTATGAAGCCATTAACTCAATTAGAAGCAGCAGTTCTGTAGTCTTGAACAACCAACGGGTAATATTGCAATGGTATACGTTATGCAGAGTATAGCACATTATAATAACATTGAGCGCTTATATAGCATTTTAGAAATTTACAATTTTGTAGGAATAATATCTAATTAATCCTCACAATGGGCCCTGAAGGTAAAGATTACTGTCTAACCCCTTTTTCCATGGAGGAAACTAAGTGGGGAAGAAGATGATAGGTAATAGACTTCTAAAAAGAATTCAAGGCCATATCTTTCCACACTGTACGTTCACAGTAAGTAGACTTCAGACTTTCCAAATTGCTCCTTTCCTTCTGAGAAAATCAACATCAATTGACCATTACCTCCCTTTCCTGTCTCCGTATTGGAGTGTGTAATGGGCTGAGTTTATTTTAAAACATCTTTTCCTTTTTTGGGGGGTGGGAGGGGACAGGGATGGAGACCCCAAAGGGATATTGAAATCTTACAGGAGTAGGTTACACCCGTTACAAATAAGCACCTTTGGTAACTGCCTTTAGTGGTTGCTGTGGTTGTCTTGTGCTTCTGGGTGCTTTCGGGAATCAAACAGGCATGGTTTCAAAACTCAGCTCCAATTCATGACCATCATTTCCCACAACTGTGTTAATCCAAGAAATTTTACTTTTCACTGTCAGGGTAGAAACACCCACAAGTTCACCTGTGTCACCTCAGTTATGTGATCTGACAGCAAATAACAAGGATGGTCACAGGAGCTCATCTAAGTAGGCCTGGGTACCTATGGTCTTTCATGCAGAGACTGCAAAGATAAAAGTGTTCAGATGGGAAAAGTCATATATAGGGCACAAAAATGATGGTTAGAAGTATCTTGGTAACAAAGTAAATGGCAAAGATCTTGGAGAGCAGTATCCAACACTAAGAACAGACCTGTTGATCTCAAACGACTGTTACCATGAGGTATTATGTTTCCTTGCTAAGTAAAGTAAACAAAGTGCCAGGTCCATCATATAGAAGCAACAATGAGCTGCTGACAATAACAGCCGATCCTAAATGTAAGGATTTTGTCTAAAGATTTATGTATGTACATTTTTGTTCTATAAAATTTAAGAAAAGAATTTTTTTTCCTTTAGTTTTCAGCAAAAAAAGTTTTTTGAGACAGCTTTGTATATTTTTACTAGATTTTGAAAAGTAAACAATGGAGAAGTAGAGATGATGAATAGGAACAGGAACTGGACTTGATTTGAATTTGAAAAAAGAAAGTGACAGATTTAGGATCAGTATCTGCTTTAAGCAAAGTACAGAGAGGAAAGAAACAGCTTAAAACAGTGAAAAGCAAATAATGCTTCTAATAATTAACATTGCCTACTGTAAAGATGCATCATTCATAAATTAACTCAAGCAATCATGTGTGATATGATAATGTAAATAAGAGAGATTTTATTTTCATGTATTCATTTTCTTTGAGATATATTTTGAGCATTAAGAATTCTCTTCTATTCTTTAATTAAAATTCTTGTTAAAAAGTTGCCCGGGTCCAGAAGTTGAGGATTTAAGGAAAGCACTGTATGTCAGGAGACTGGTGGTAAAGCCCCAAAAGCCAGAAACGCTGGCAGTGCTTGTAAGCAGGGCTAGATCAGAGTTACCTTTAAATACAGAGAGGTTTGCATTATACCCTAATTAAATAATTAATGGGTAGTTTATTTAACGTGGATGATCTAAAAAAAAACCCCCATGATTGTTCTCGGTGGTCATGGCTCCAATTTATCTCATTTCATATTTACACCATGTAGCACCCAATTCACACTGCTGAGAGAGAAAGTACAATCTGGCCCAAATTTTCAAATATACTCAGCACCCAGTGGACCAAAATCTTTTAATTATCTCTCTGTGTATTTGAGAACAACCTGCGTTTGAAACAGAAGGTTCCTTAAGTAGTGTGATTTCTTGCTTGGTTTCCCTCTCTGCGTTTTTTTTACTCTCAGCATCACATCTTGAGAATATTTCTCTGCAGTGATTTTGGAAGGACACTGCTAGAAAGCAGCAAGCCTTGTTCTCCTCCACTCTGGTTCAAACATGTCAATGCTGCTTAGGCTTGCTACTGATCCACACAGAAGAATCAGACCCTGGGAGTTCAGACACATACTGTAAAAAGGTTAATGGCTAATACCGCTGGAAAGTTTATAGCTGAACTTCTAGTGGCTCTGATCAACGCTCCGTCTTTAATCAAATGCCACAGCATGAGAAGGGGATGGAGGGAGGAAAATGCAGTTGGACGAGTTGTCTCTTCTTGATGAGGCCTCTCTGGTTTGCCTCTTCCAACTTTATCCAAGCTGAACATGCTATGCAAGCAAGTGAGGGGGTCAAGCTTGAAAGCAAGTGAAAAGCAAATGGGGGTGAGGAGGAAGGGAGTAAATAACTTGGAGCTATCGGCTCCAGATGCCAGAGGTGGCATGCTGCTTCTGGCCACTAACAGATGTGGACAGGTGAACCTTTACACCAAATCAATCATCATATTTATTCTAATTGTATCGTAATATTCCCCCAGGAGCTCAGTTCAAATGAGCTTGACATTATTAAAATTTTAATGCCCAGTTTTCATAGCTGAATGAATATTTAAAGGGTATGTCCCAGGCTTAAGTTATGATGATGAAGAAATTAATGGAATGTCTTGTTTAATGCTTTGGTACATGTTGATGCAAAAAAAAAAAGAAAAAAAGTGATCATTCAGGGCAGAAAAGAAAGAAAGGCAATGTTTAGGCATAATTAGAGGAGGAAAGCATCAGCACTGCATTAGTATCAGACATCGCTCTTGTTGGATAGCTCTCAGCGGAGAGGAAATATTTATCATTCGGGAGGGGGGAAACCAGGGTGCGGTCAGGGACCAGAAAAGAAGCAGCTCCACATGAATGACAGACAGATCAGAAACGAATCCCTGGGAGTCTCTGACCACATCGCTACATGGTAGAATGAGATTGCTAGCCTTTGCTGTCTGGAACAGACGCAGAAAATCATCTTTGTTACCCAACCAGGGTGTTTGTTTATTGTAAGTACCCAGATCAACTTTGAAGGATGACATAATTAATCAGCGATACTCATCAGTCTGGTAATTATGTTATAAATAATTGTCAAAACATAGGACTAGATGATACCAGTTACACATAGATGAGGGTGAGAGGTAGCTCCTTTTGCATTGGAGGGCCTGATTCTGTACAGGCTGAAACAAGCACAGGGAATTGCATTGACTTTGAGGGTCTGGAATCTGGAAAGATTGTGGGGTTTTGGTTTGGTTTTTTTTAAGACTTCCATGCTTTTCCCAATTCAGGAAATGTTTGGGAAGCTAAGGATTTTTGTTTTCTTCTCTTTTTGAATGCTATAGTAATATCTGCGCGGTCCCTGCTTGTGCTTATTCATTTGCTGTTAGGAACAAAGAACTAACTTGGGTGGCTGGATGGGCTTAAAATCCCCCCCCCCCAATATCCCTTTCTTAGTTGTGAAAAAGGACTGAAGAAAAAGTTAATGCTCTAAGTCCTTTCACAGAAGATTTTCTTTAAAGGGGCACTGTCAAGATTAAGATAATCTTATTCTTTCCTTGAGTCTTCCCTTGTTTGTTTGGGGGTTTTTAAAATTAATTTTTCACTGAGGTGCTGGAGCGTGTCCAGAGAAGGGCAACGAAGCTGGTGAAGGGTCTAGAGCACAAGTCTTCTGAGGAGCGGCTGAGGGAACTGGGGTTGTTTAGCCTGGAGAAAAGGAGGCTGAGGGGAGACCTTATCACTCTCTACAACTACCTGAAAGGAGGGTGTAGTGAGGTGGGGGTCAGTATCTTCTCCCAAGTAACAAGTGACAGAACAAGAAGAAATGCCCTTAAGTTGCCCCAGGGGAGGTTTAGATTGGATATTAGGAAAAATTTCTTCACCAAAAGGGTTGTCAAGCATTGGAACAGGCTGCCCAGGGAAGTGGTTGAGTCACCATTCCTGGAGGTATTTAAAAGATGTGTAGATGTGGCACTAAGGGACGTGGACTTGGCAGTGCTAGGTTAACGGCTGGACTCGATCTTAAAGGTCTTTTCCAACCTGAATGTTTCTATGATTCTTTGTTATTTTCCTTCTGCCAGCTCCTTCAGGATCTGCAGCTGTGATCCAATGCACAGCTAAGGAGTTTACCTTTAGGGAAGGTTTTCACACACCTAATTTGAGGTGTGATTTCAAATCAGTTTATACAAACCAGTGGAGAAGGTGGAATGGCTGCTGGGTTTTTTCTGTTCAAACGGGGCTTATTTCAGGTTATCTTAAAATAATAAGTCTATGTTTGTTCATTAATAGAGCTGAAAGGAGAGTACAACCATAGCACATGTAAAATGATAGGGATATACCTTGAGAAGGAAGCCTCTATGCTTCAGAAATGCCACAGTGTCCTACCTGGAATAAGTTTAGGTCTGGTCCTCCTGGGGTGTAGGACTGAGGTAATGGACTGCTATCTGTTATACTGCAGCAAGCTTGCCCCACAGATGATCTTAAGCCTTGGGAGAAGGGAAATTAGGGTGGGAGGAAGAGAGTGAACACCCTTGAAAGCAGGACCAGTGTTGAGGGAAAATCACTTTCTGGCTCAGAGTGGATCTAGTCCAGTACCAAGGAAAACTCTGCTTGCAACCTTAACCCTGTGATAGCCTCTTCTAGTTCCTGGGGAGGCTATGCTTTAATTCAGACCCTGAGGCTACCTACACATTTGTATCAGCGAGAGAGCCTTTATTTCATGATTCTGGCAGTGGGTGAAAGCAGCTAGTTAATTTACACTGCTTACTCAGTTTGTTAAATGGCAGTGCTGTGGAAAGCATTTCTCCATGGGCAAAAGGGCTGGCTGTGGTTCTTATCTTTGTGGCTAGGCATACAAAGCCACAAGCACAGAAGGTCTAATCTTCTTGGATGGACGGTGGCCAAGCTCCTTTTGCACTCAAAGCACTGAAGTCAATGGGAGGTTGGCCTTGCCTAAAGTCTGCAGAGTCAAGCCAAGCAACCATTAGTGGCAAAGGCGGCATTTGGGTCTTGCTTCAGAAGCAGACATAAAGCCTAGAGAATGAAGAGCACAGCAGGGAAGTGCCAACAGCCAGAGGTCATGGGCTCAGGATAAGGAAAAGATGAGAACAGATGTTCATCTCTAAGTGAGGAGGCAGGGGTTATGTCTATAATGCCTTGAGTAATACATCTGTCTCTCTGGCCTGCTTGCCTGCCCTGCTCACATCCATGCTGAAGAGGCCTCTGGCCTCGACGCAGTGAACCCAACACGCGCAAAGCCATGACATGCCCCATATGCAGCGAACACCCTACCTTTCCCCTTATCTGCACTTCCTCACCAAGGCAGCTCCTGAGCATACTCCAAACTGTGCCTTTGCCTGGGTGAGTACCAGCTGCGGGCAGGGCTGGGCAACCTCAGAGCAAACCAACACAGAAAGAATCCATGAGACAACTCAGATACAAGGTCTGAGAGCAAGCTTTCAACCAGGCAGTGCAGGCACAGATAAACCTACAGCCTCAAACACTCAAGCTGACTACACATTGCAAAACCGATCTAGGACCCTGGCGCATATTTGCATCACTCATTTAAGTTCTATGTTGCCACCTAGGTACAGTTATTTATTAGCCATGCTGGATAGTTTAAGGCTATCTTGGTTGTATCTATATGGACTACCTTCATATGTGTGGATTATGCTGTTGCTCTGCCCTGAAAGAGTTTGGGATCACAACATCTAGGCTAAAAGAGAAGTGGTTGCTTTCTACTAAATGCATGCAGAATTGGCTAATAGAAAATGGCAGGGATAGAAAAGAATGATTTTAGATAAAAGGTGGTTTGGGCACATTTTAAAATTGGCTGTAAATTATCTTGAAATAAACTCAAGTGGGAAATTAGAAGAGAGGTGAGATTGTGGAAAAGCTTATCCCTACTGATATTAGGGAAAAGGGAGGAAAGGACAGCAAAAGACTTACTTAGTTTTATAGTAGAATTTGATGTTCATGAAGACAATTTCACATTGTGACTGCTCATGGTAACAGCAGGGAACTAGATTTAATGAGCAGGGTGTCCCTTCAAAACTTACACCTCTGCTGTCAGGATACACAGACAAATAGACCTTTTCATATAGCTTAGCATCGCCCGCGGGCCAATCCTGGGACTCTCTACATGCTTGAGTATACTCACTACATGTCCAGGGACTTCTCACATACGCAAGGGGTCTGGGACTACAGACACATTTCCCAAGCTGAAGTCAGCATCCACTAGGCCCCCTTCTTTCCCAGGAAAGAAAGGTCAAGTGCACAAGCCAAGCAAGATCCACGCGTGCAAATAAATACCCATCTGGATGGTCAGGGCACCAATACCTTAGGGCACACTCTGTGTGTGGTGGCACAGTCTAGAAGGTGAAAGCAGACCTATCGAACTTTGTTTTTACTGTGTGACTGCCCAAAGCTTTAAGGGGATCTCCCACTGCCTCTTTCACATGCAGATTTGCATACGAAACAGTACTTATAAGATATAAATACTCAAAGAAAAAGCAGTGCTGTCTCTCTTGTTTTGGAAAATAAGGCTTTGTTGTTCCAAGCATCTTGTGCTTTGTTCCTCTTACTGTCCTCAAACCTGCTAAGGACTGAGTTCCCCTTTTACCTTTTCGCACTTCGTTTAAAACCAGAGGCACCATAAGGTTGAGCAGTACACACTCAGCTTCCCCAAGTACAAATCAAAGGATTTGTTGTATTGGAAAGATTTTATTTTGCTATTAACAAGATCAGCAGTTTCTTCAAACTCAAGCCCAAACCGTTCTGTGCGGAGAAAGTTTTGGATTTGAAGCCATAGGCTTCTGCATGTGAGCCTGAACTGAACTTAAGCCCCCTCTAGGTTCATCTATATACACGAGACAACTGGAAAGATGAATCGATAGTTAGATGGATGGATTATAATGTGTTTTATATGATATATAGAAAATACTCTCAGAGTGCAGGGATGGCCGGTAGCAATCATTCTCAGGGGTAGGCACCAGAGCATTGACTGATTTGTAAAGGTCAGACCCTTCAAGATTTTTTTTTCATATCTCATACATTCCCATTTCAAGTCTTCTCATCTATTTGTGTACACGTCTATGACACACATCTCGTCAGGCAGGGAAGAGGGTGGTAGGGTGGAATTAAGAGTCCACTACACAGATAAGGTTTGGGATAGAGTCATTTCAGATGCAATGCATTACTAGTGAGTGCTTCCCACAAGGAAAGCCAATGTGATTTTTTTCACCAAACTTTCTGAAACATTTCCTCTCCCTACTCTTTTATTAATCCAACACTGTATCAATTTGCACTGCCCACACAAAAGTATGCTTAATGTGTAATCACACAGCCATTCATGCAACCACAGCACTTACCTCCATTCCCATGGGGGCAGGTTTTTGCTCCATGCCTTACAGCTGCAATATACAAATACAGAAGGCTGGTTGTGTAGCTAACCTATGTTGAAGCGGCTTTCCTGATTCTGTAACATTCACATAAATTTCCCTGAGCTGAGGACCTGGGCCCTGACTTTGTTTTTTTCTTTAGAGAGGAGATTGCTTTGGATTCACTCTTATGGCTATCTAGTTTATATCACTGTAATTCAATTATGTCACTCACAATCAGGTACACAGTGATTTACGTGAACTTTGCAATTACACATACGCAATTCAATTGTAGGTGATTTTCTTGGCCTTTCCAACTTTGACACTAATATACTTTGCATTTCCTTAGGGCCTTCAATCAAGGCAGATTTTGCTCAATGCTTTAAAAATTATGACCCACTCCTGCAAACACATTCCTGCCAGTACCTTTACTCACATAAATAGCTGTTCTGGCTTCAGAGGAACTACTATTGTGTACATGGCAGATCCCACAAAAGTTGGCAGAATTGGTAAAATGAAATTCCTCTTAGTGTTTTGGGGGGAGATTTTGAACAGAAAAACCTTTCCCACTGAAGAAATAAGGAGTAACCATATTTTCTGGAATTTTCAGGGCAGTTATTAAAGTATTCATACTTCCAGTTAACATCTGAGCTATGTCATGTTCACCAAGAACTACATGGCATCTTTAGGAACCAAGTTGTTATGGGATGGGATTTTCTTCCATGAGGCTAACCAGCATCTACAGAGATGCAGTAGTGCCCAATAAACATTTGCTAGACCTGCTAGCTCACATCAACACCCTATCCTTTGTGATTAGGCCACAGCAGTGTTTCATCATTAATTTAGAGGCCTGATGCCTGAACAATACCAAACACAACAGAACATGACTGAGCAAGAAGACTTTATTTGCCATTATATCTGTCCACATAATTCAGGCATAGAAATGACTGGACGTTTGTTTGTTTGTTTGTTTAACACCAACATATAGATATATTTTTTTCATCAACCACCTTCATGGTACATTAAGGTAACTTTATCTTCACTGTACAGAAGACAAAGCTGAAAAAGAGGTGGATGAGAAAGCTGAGAAAGAGACAGATGTAATGATATGACCAAATTCATCCAGAAGGCCACTGTAGAGCTGGAAACAGGCCTTGTCAGAGGTTTAACACCTCAACTTTCTACACTGTACCAGACTGGTTCTTTGGGAACTTCAAGAAACATGGACAATAGAATGCCTTTCCTCACAGTTTTTGATACAAAGCCTTAATCAAACCCCTCAGTCTGTTCTCAGGGAGTATTCAATTTTCTTAAGCCCTCTGAGGAGGGGTGGAAAGACTATTATTAGATAGATGATCACTGGGTCATCTTCCATGGTCTTAAAGATCACACAAGCTCTAGAATCACTTTTTGTCTCCTGAAATGACTTCTTCCTTAAGCACAACCAGCAGATTATCTCCAACATGGCTCTCTTCTGCCTTAGACATGATCTTCCTAACCATTACTGACATTTCAGTGATCTTCAGTAGTCTCTTCCTCACTTTTCCTTCCTGTCTCAGATCACATTTGAAGCTATTCAGGGTTTCTTCATCCTTTTTTATTGTCTTCCCTTCCTTCTTTTTATCTCTGCATTTGTCCATTCTCAAGCCTGGTAGACCCTTAGTCCTGGCTAGAAACACCAGGTATATTAATGAAAAAGTGAGTGAGAAGGGTAGTAGGAACAGTGAGAGGAAGAAAGATGGAGACAGTGAGAAATCAGCTGTCTCTGCTTCCTACTCTTCTTTCCCAGGTGATCCTTCTACCTGCTCTAAATTAATATCAAAGCCAGAGGGAGCAGAAAAAGGTTGGTGGTAGAGAAAACGACAACCTTAGGAAAAGAAAAATCATGATGCAGAAAAGCGTCTGTCCCCTGTCTAATTCCTGCAGTGGCCTGTAGCTGATGGTGCTGAGAAAAATACAGCAGCAAGCTCTGACATTTCATTTCTGTGGAGAATTGAAAAAGGGCTTGCTGTAATTCATCGCTTCTTGTAACTCAAACCCTTTTTGACAGGAGTACCTGCGCTGTCTTTTAACAGTGGCACCGCGGTGGCTGTAATTGGACATGAAAAATGATGTCGTGTTTCTACTTGCAGGGAGGATTGGGGTGGGGGTAGGTGGGGCAAGTGGCAAGTTGGTGTGAGAGGATGACAACTGGCATTCTTTGAATGGGTTGGGTTTAGGCAAAAGGAAGGAAAAGCCAAAAGGAAGGGCATGAAGTGTAACAAATACAATCATCTTGTCTAAGGTGTGCAAAGGTAATAGTAAAGGTGGCATTAAGCAGAGATGAAAGTGCAAAGGATCAAAGGAAAATAAGAAGTGTGATGCTCCTAAAGCTCTAACTCCTCCATCAACTCAGGCGCTTACGGCATTTGTGGAAAAAGGACGTGCAACCTCTCTTCCTGAAAATGGGTCCGATTCACAGCTGTAGTGGCATGCAGTGCCCATAGTTCTCAATACAGACAGGGAATCTGAGACACAGGCTTTGCCTGAGGCCACACTAGGAATACAGTTGTGAATAAAACTCTGGTTTGCCATCTGCCTGCCACCCCTTTGAAAATTGGGTCTGTCATATGTAACCAGAAACCAAAATTAAATTTTTTGGCTCTTGCCTGAATCCCTTTGTGCCTCAGTGGTCTTCAGCACACCTCTGTTACAGCATTGCTGTTGAATGAGGCACTTCAAAGTAAATTTGTGGCCAAATTGGACTCTGAATCATGAATGAGGACAAACATATTGTCCTGATTTATGATGGTTTTATGACTATTAGGCATTCTGGTACCATCATGTCAGGAATTTTCATAGTTTATGTAGAGAATAAAAATTTGTAGTCAGGTCCTAAAGGACAGGAGGGAGGCTAAAGAGGAGATAAACTCTTTCTGGGTTAACTAATGGTAAAACAGTATACTTCTTTCACCACGGCAGCCCAACAGGGATAATATAGAATAAGGAACCGTGATCATATTTCAAAGGAGAGCACAAAGATGATCCATGGCCAGAGGAAAGAAGGACCATTGCAATGGATGGAAGTGTAGCACATCCTAGTGGAGAGCCTAAAAGGGTTCATCCAGCCCGTCTGTCAGTTCACATCTTGGATCAGCCTACCTAGGTCTTTTCCCATGTTGCCAGATCTCTTTTGAAGACTTCTAGTGATAAGGATCAATAAAACTTCAAGCCACATCTGTAGTTCCTATGATCCCATGTGGATGCCCATGGTATGAATCAGATTTGCTGACAGGCCGATCTTCTTTCTCCTATCACACTCTCAGGGTCCACCAAGACACGACAGATATTAAAGATGTCCATATCAAAATCCCACCAATTACTATTGAGATAACTGCAGTTTGGAGTATAAACTTTGGTTTCTTTGCATTAAACCCATGATAATTCCCAGCTGAAGAATAAGCAGAGAGCTTGAACCTCTGAATTCCCTTCTCCCCAAGAAGGCATTTTCTAAGACCGTGGAAGGTATATCTGTCTGCCATTTTATTCCCCACTTAGCCCTTTTCTGCTCCCCATGCCAGCTCCTTGCTCCCAGAGTGTGTGTATTTTTTTTTAAAAAAAGAAAATTTCCATAGACAGAGAGAGGAAACTTAATTATTTTCCTCTCAATGTTTCTCCCTATAATTGGTGTCTTTCATGTCAAGATGATCTCAATTTGTATTATGGGCTCCGTGCAGGCAGCACTTTCTCTTTGGTCTATAAAGAAATTGTCAAGTGTATAAATCATAGTGTACATTAAATTACACTAGCTTTTTAGTTATTAATTTCCTCAGTTTTTTCTTCCTCTGTTGGATGCTCATTCCCTCCCTCTTTTTCTCCCCTTTCTGGGGGATTGTCTTCTTTTTCTCATGCCCCAAACTGAAAAAAAAACCAAAAACCAAACCCAAACAAATATTAGTCTCCTCTCATTTTTGCTAAAGAGTCTGATGATCTCCTCTGCCTTTTGCAAACCGACGACATCCAACTCAACAACAAGTAGGAAGAGCTCTGTCTAGTTTTTCTAAAGCTTACTCAAGTTCAGTGGGGATTTTCATGGCCTTTAGCAGGTTTCAGATCAGTACCTACATTGGTAGATTTATGGAGTGTTCTGCATTGCAAGGCTGTGTCCATTTTGGACTCCAGACATTGTGTCTCAGGGCTGTATGCAGCACACCTCCTATAAATTCCTTGCTGCTGTGACTATTTCTCTTCCTGACTGCTTGGGATGCAGATTCTGGCTGTCTTGGAGTGAGCACCAGGGACCTCTGACCACCCTCTTCTGACCACTGGAGCTAGACTAGCCATTGTGTCCACATTCGGAAGCCATAATATATAGCGTAATTGCAACTGTCAAAAGTTAACAGCTCTCAAGTCAGACCTTGGCACATGGATGGTGTCAACACTAATCTGCTGCAAATGCAAACCAGTCGCAGTGATTGAGAAGCTGGGGGAAGTTAAAGCACAGTAACTGGGTAGTTTGGCTTCATTATCCTGTGCATGAGAATCAAGATGGGGTTCATCTCACCTAACTCTAACTGCATAGACTACATTCATGATCAGTGGAGAGGAACAGGCACTGCAGAAGATCATTCATCCTTTTCATCTCAGACACCAAACTTAAGAGTGTCTTAAAATTACACTTTTTACACATTTGGAGTTATATGACATAGATTACCCTCCTTATCTGTGTGATGTCAGATCGTTAAATGTTTCTAACAGCTAGCTGCTCACATGTGGTTACAGGAACCCTATGGCAGGATGTTCATCCTGCTGCTGCTGCTAAATATATCACCTCTGGCCCTGCTAATATCTTGTATTATATGTGTGAGCAACAGGTCTTCACAGTTGCAGAAGCAGGGGCTGATACAAGGTTTATCCAGTACCAGATTCTTTGTTGGTTTTAGCACTTGAACTGTCTGGAGTTTGTTGGATGATACAGGCATACAGGAGAGCAGAAATTGCTCAGTAGCGTCTGGAGCCATTGATCCTTCTCTTCGCGAGTGTGAGTCTAACTGTAGTCAGTTTATGGCTAAGTACATTTTCCTCTTGAGACAACAATGCAGCAGGATCTGCTAGGCTCTCCATCATCTTAACCTACTTGTCAGCCAGCTTGATAACTTTTTATTACTAAATATGTGTGCAGAGCAATTAGAATAAATCTAAATGATTATGAACTACTTTCAAAATAAAGGGGAATTAGGAAGAAAACAAAAAAGAAAACTTACAGCCTTGCTGCCCAACTGTGATTAGCCACAAATAAGGGAGGGACGGTATCACTTGCAGGCACCCTGTGACACTCATCAGCCAATTTGTGGTCTGACTTTATTAGGAAGCAATATGTTGGGAGATTCCGTTGCCTTATGACTTCCTGTTCCTTGTGTTGCCTGTTTGAATTTGCACTTTCTTTGGTTGCCAAATCTAAAGGAAAATTTCATTCCACTCAGGGGTAGTCAAACACAGAAAGATATTTTGAATAGTCCATCTGCATAGTGTATGGATTACTTTAAGTGACATGGAGGAAGAGGCAAGGAAGGGCCTTCAGATGAAAAATCTCAGCTGGTTCTGATCCAATCTGCATCTCCAGCTATTAACTAGAGGAGGGGTATACCCTCACCCCTGTCCATCAGACACCCACATCATGTTAGGCACTACCAGTGAAGATGATTGTGGACATCCGTTGCGCTCTCTCCTGAGATTGAGTAGCTCTGGGGATGATGACGGTCCCCAGTGCTTTTGTTGAGAGGGCTAAGTTGGAGAACAGAAATCCTGCTCACAGCACAATGGCAAGGTTTTTATACTTGCTTATGTTCTGATGTAAGAAAGGAACAAGATGTTTGAAAAAGCAACAGAGGGAGATGTTTTGACTCTCATTCTACCCTCTGCCCCCCCAAAAAAAATCTCAATAGCCAGCACTCCTGCAGCATGTGGACAAACCAGATCCAAATCTCATTCCACAAATATGAAATGGAGTCTGCTATGTTACAGATGACTATCCTACTGATCTAACAGTGGAGGTGGAATTCACTTTTCCATTTTCTTTTCATTATGCCAATCTCAAGAAATCTTTGCAATTAAAGTTTCACTGATCCTGATGCTCTGACAAAGCATTTCTACTCTGACACAGTAGTGTTTCCAGAGGAAACTATTAGAAATTTAAAAAGTTACGTTTAAAATTTCATGACCTGTGTGAAATGAGTCAGATCCCTCTCCCAATGTGATTCAACAGAGCTCCTGTCAGGTAAATGGGGTGACACTGATTTACCTCAGACCAAGAAGCAGCCTGTACTCTGTGGTTACTTCTTTGCTTACTAATTGCTTTTTCCCCCCCTCATGGAGTAAGTTCTGGTGCTGACTATGATGCATGGCTAAAAAACAAAGCAAGCCTCTGTATATGAAGGATTGATGCCACCATTAATTATGCGTCTCTCTTTGCTCTTTCTTACAGATGAACAGACCGATCCAGGTGAAACCAGCGGACAGTGAAAGCCGAGGAGGTAGTTGACTGCATTGCTTTCAGCCACAGTGCTAAGTATAATTGTTGTCTCTGGCTTCTCTCAGGCAATGTGCTGATCAATTAGTAACGTAATCACTGCCAAAGAAATTCCCTCTGCAGCAAAGATTCTCTTTATTAAATCTCCTTTACTTCGTCTCGCTTTCCTCATATTCAATTATTATTTGATTTTAAAAGGCAGGCAGGTGCCAGCAATTGCCTGGGAAACAAATAACTGCCTCGTTAAGAAGTGAAGCATCAGGCGCTGACTTAACAAAGTTTAACAGCAGTGACGACAACGTAGGTTTTTCAGACCTATGTTGTGCTGAGCTGAAGAGGTGTTTAATTTGGTTAGGATAAAGAAGATATTTTATGGTTTCTCTGACCATGTTGTTTCTGCTTGGACTGAAGCACCTCTACTTTTGCAAAAAGCAAATTCTGAGGTAGCAGAGTTTGCTGCACCTGTATCAGCTTATCTAAATAAACCTGTTGTGCAAACTGAAGACTTCTCTCAGTCCTAGGGACTTATTCAGGATTTGCACAGGTGTAGCTGAAATCAGGAGCTGGTCTTTTGCTTTTCCATCCTACACAGTGGATTTGGAAGGCTTTGCTAAGTGACTGTTCAATAGATCACCAGTGATAAGGTGCTTCCTGTAAAAGGTTTTCTACCAGAACTGATGTGGTGATACTTCACCGTACTCTTCTAATAGGGGCCTGTTTGTCAGATCAAACACAGAGCTCACTGAGAAAGTGTGAGATGGTCTGTTATGCTGGATAAATTACCATTTTGCGCTTTTTTTTCTTGTATGTGCACGTTTATATATATATATACATGCGTATATATAATGACATGGTGCTTCCTTCCTCTTTATCCCTAACTCTTTGGGAAAAAATAGAGAAGCTTTTGCCCATATATGCAGTAAAAACACTTGTGCTTATGTATCATATAAATGTGGGAGTAGATTTTGTCATTTTGTAATGATGTGGCTCTTAGATGTGTGAAAACTCTTTAATTTCCACCATAGACATAAACTCTTACTCATTTTTGGGATGACTATCTTTGTGCTGGCATTAGTGGAAATCTCCAGCAACAACTACTTAAAAGGAGTAAAATGCCTCGCAGACAAAAGGCACTGAAATTATGTTCTTTTTTCACTTGAAAGCTTTGGATTCCAGAGGCTTTGACTGCGTCAGTGTGAGGCTGAAACTCTCCAGTGACTCAAGTCATTGGAAGACTTTGTATGTAGCTTGTAGTTAAAGGGCTGGTGTTACGGAGTGGTGAAATCGGCAGGTTGACAGAGGCTCTGTAAGGAAAGGCTGTGGTGCCGTGTAATTGCAGAGCAGGAGAAGAGCTGAGCGCTGGAAAAATGCCAGAAAGCTCGGGGATAAATATTGCACTTTTAGAGTCCCTGTAAAGTAAATTCGAGGGAATTTGGCCAACACTGGGCAGAAAGTATTGAATGGGCTCTGCGACGGCAAATTCTGTTATCAAGGGCCACGGTACCTTTCTAACCTGCAACAAAGGCATGTCACATCATAGAGCATCGTCCGGTGGTTTTTAACAGAACCAGGTCAATTTACCCCCTTTCCCTTCCTGTCTGACTATCTGGCTCCGTGTCTGAGTAGGAATGGGTAAGCCATGGGCAGTTGTCAACACCGATCTCCTAGGGGAAAAGGGAAAGGCTCAGCTGCTTGGACAAATGAGGGGACATTATGCACATTCCAGTGGAGCTCGTGCCGACAGCGAGAGTGAAGGGAGGGCCTTTTGTCTATTTAATTAGACATACCAAAAAATAATAATTAGGCTGGCCAAATTGCTTAGTGCGCCTACAGGGTATGTAGCTCCCAGTGGCTCTTTTTTTTTTTTTTTTTTTTTTTTTAATGCAAATCACTAATAGAGAACACATGCCTGGCTTTCTGGGAAGGGTTTTCAAACTCTTTTGCTAAAACCAGCTGCTTTCAGGAGGGGTGGTTTGAACTGCAAAGGGCTCCAGTGGTGGTTTGATTTCACATTATCCGTCACACCAGTGGTTCCCTCCCCATTGTAGTTTAGCTAATTATCTCCCCAACACACACAAACCTCATCTTTTCTCATACACTCCGCTCCCATATTGCTCCTATCGGTCGTGATCATAATGCAGGGGCCAAGCGGGCGCACTCATCATTGGCGTGAAAGACGCGTTGTCCTAATTCCCCACTGACAAGCTGCTTCTGGACTGGTGATGTTTCGGGATGGCATGACTCAAGGGCAACTGTGGGAGAAAAGAACAATTGGCACCCAAGGGAGGCATTGTATGAAAACTTACGTTCTTCGCAAGCCCACTGGTTAAAGCAGGCACGGCAAACGGAATGCTAAAAAGGAGGCCGTGTATCTTAGGAGCACATCAAAAGGCTTCATTAGGGCTGCAAGATAAAGGTCAACCTCAACAACAAAGAAACTTAAGTTGTAGCTTATTATAACCCATCCATGTATCAGGATGGGACGTGAGGGAAGAGGGGGGCTTGGAAGATGAAGCAGCTCTTTTGCACAGCACAAGTCTTTGGTCTGCCCAAAGCCCACACTCTGAATACACCTCTATCTTCTGGCTTGTGGGGAATTTTAGTGCCAGGTCAAGGTATTAAAGAAAGAATGCAGTGCTCTTTGAAACTGTAGTTTGCAAGGAGGTTTTTACCCGAAATGGTAAGCAGTATTCTTGAGGAAGTGAGATTGTGTTTTATATAGGGGCAAATACCTGCATTTTGCTAAAACACATATCTTTGACTTTTCCAGCAAGTTCTTCCACAACCCAAAGCTGATGGGAGTCCAAAATTTATTCTTCCCCCAACCAGATTCTGCTTAGCATTTTTTCCTGTTGCTCTGGAGTCTGGATTTTGTTTGTCTTTAACCCTTCCTGTGTCTTGATTCTCAGCTGAACTGAAAGTGGGTGTGTTAGTATTTAGTATGTGTGAGTGAGAATTTAGACTATCAGACCATCTAGGTTTGGGCAAGAATTCAAAACATTGTTTGGCACAAATTACACTCAACTCAACAAAATGGAAATGCTGAGTGACCCTTATTAGTTTTGCCGGTTTTATTATTTTGTTTGTTAATCCCCATATTGGACTAGGAGTAAGACAAAGCGTGCAATCCTTTTCAATAAAAACTGGCATTATTTACATTTGTCTGATCTCACAGGAACTAGAAATGAATGTATCCTCAGTACATTTCTCTAGGGAAACAGTCTAAATTAATGGGAAAATTCTGCATTTTGCATTCCTGCCTGTTTGCTCGTGTGTATATAGTCAAACTACAAAATGTTATGTAGGGGTATTCCTTCTACAAAATGCTTCATGAAGCTTCAAATACCTGATCAGAAGGTCAGAGTCCTTTGACTTTTTATAGAGACTTTCACAGTGATGAAATTGATAGAATGTGATAAAAAGGCAACAATTCTGTATTTCGTTCTGAAAAATCAGAGTGTAACTCTAGCTCTATTAAGCGTGTATTAAAAACTCTCATTGGCCTTTGTGTTGTCTAAATTTTAGCTTGACTACACAGAAACTACTTCGCCATAGATTAGGTAGTCCAGTGTGTTTTTAGGGATGTAAGCTGTAACTCCATGTTAAATTCTGAACATGACAAATCCCAATTAAACTAATGGAATTTTCTATTATTTTCTTCCTGTTATTGATGATTTTTCTTGGTTCCTTGTCTCATATTCAGCTCTAAAAATAGCCTGTAGATATCAGTGACTTAAAGTTTTGCAAACTTAGGGAAAGATTTCAAGTCTGTTTTGTGGTTTGGGGCAAAAGTTTGGAGCCATTTCTTATTTTATCCACAATATCTCTAGCTCTCACTAGACAACTCTCACTGCAGCTGGCAGGGTTAACCTATGAAAAATGCAGCCCCGAGGTCCCACTAGGTTGTACAGAGAGTAACATTTTTTAAAAGGAAAGGACTCTTCTGCTACTCTAGTTGTGCTCCGTTAGTGATGCTTAGATGCTCCATTGCTCCTACATTCCTCTCAAAGGACAGAGGAAGGTCCGTAAAAGAAAGCATGCAAAGATGCACAGTGTGCTACCCAGGCCCAGTGTTAATGTCTCTACCAAGAAACACTTCACAGTGGTTTTGGGGTTCTCCTGCATTTTATGGAAGAGATACAGAAGGTTCCTGGCCTAAAGAAAATAAAAAGGCGAAGACCAAAGTGGTTTAGAGTTGAAAGGGTGCAATGTCCTGCAGAGAGAGTGTTGAGAGATTGTGGTTCATCACATTGGAGTGTTTTCTGCATGCAAGACTTCACAAATCTACTAAAGCTTCTGTCTGTGTTTGTGCTTTCAAGCACATTTTTTTGTGTATATTTGAGGGAGGCATGTGCAGTGTGTCTTTTTTTTGTCTGCTGTTTGGGGGACGTGATAGCAGCAGCTGGAAGGCTTGGACTTCATATTTCAACTGACTTGCATTGTTTCTCTACCCGTTACTCAATGTGCAGGCTCTGAAATTATCTGCTTGGTTATGGTTTATTCCAGCTTCAGAGCAAAATGTCCAAGCACTCATTTACAGTAAACAGCAAAACCATGGTGCCGTGCTCATGCACTATGATCTGTTTCTTTTTATTCTCTTCCATCAGCTCAGCAATGATGCTGGGGCCAGAATGGCCTCTCCACAGTTTCTAAGCGTTATTTTCCTTTAGGACAAAAGTCTGGATCCATTTCTTATTTCATCCAGGCCATTTCTAACTCTCACTAGCTCTCTGCTGCAGCTGGCAGGGTTTATCTGTGACAAACACAGCCCAAGGTCCCAGTAACTATTTGGCATTTAGCTGGTTTCCATTTAACTGATCAGAATTCTGTGGCTTATGCAGATGGCCCAAACCTGTCGGGAAGCTTCCCATCCAGGTACTAGCCAGATCCAGGCCTGTTCAGGTGCTGCAATCAAGGAAGACTGGTTGCCTTCAGCTTAGTTTGGCTTCACGCTGTATAACAGCGCCACGTGGAATGATTTCCTTCTTCCTTGGAAGCGCTTTGCTGAGCGGTTGCTCAGACCTTCGGACTGGAAGGGTCTGAGAAAAGAGTTAAGGATGGGTACGGAGATGGATCTTACCAGAGCTCAGCATCTCCTCTTCTGCACTGCTGGAAGTTAGGCTATGCCTGCATGCAAGAACTCCCGAAGTCTGGCACTATGCATGCATCAGAGTTGTAACTTTGTAATTCTCGTCTCTCTTCCTTATCTCTGAGCCACATGTGTTGCCTGGCTCATCAAGCTCCGTGGAAGCCACTTTACCAGCAGTTCCCTACCTTGCACCTTTGGCGGGCTTCTTTAAAAGACTTCCCAACCCAGAAGCTGGAGAGCAGGCTGAGGCAATGTCCTGTTTCCAGGTGGTAATCCATACACCCTACCTTCATGTGGCCTGCCACAGCTTTTTTTTCAACTAATCATCTCTTTTTCTTTTATGGTCCCTGCACCCATTCAGCAGGAACGGGCGGGTGGCACTGGCAAACACCCCAGGGACACAAATAGTGTTCTCCCTTCTCACAGTTGAGGGAAAAGGTCCGAGCTTACTTCTCCATGAACGCATCCCCATTAACCCTTTCAACACCGCCATGAGCCCAGTATGACTCACCCTAATCTTTTATAGCTCGAGTAGAGCAAGGGACGGACAGGGACTTCCAAAGGACACACAACACACATGTGACAGCCTTTGCTGCTATCATTGCACTTGCAAGGCTAAGACTGTTAGTTGGACAGTAGCAGCTCCTTTTTTCACATTTTATGAGGTCCGGACTCAGGACCTCTGGACAAATCATTTACCACATCTAGGGACTCATATTCCCTTTTCTTTCCCTCAGTGACCGCAACAGTTTAAACAACATCTCTCTCCCTCTTTATCTTCCTTTGCAGTTTGAAAGCAGATTTGCAACTCCATGCCAAATCCTCCTCCTAAGTCTGACACGTCTCCTCGTCCTGAGATTTGCCCCAAATGTGATTAATCAGCTGGTTTTGACTTTCCTTGCAGGAGGAATTAAAACAAAACAAAACAAAACAAAACCCCAACATACCCTCACACTCAAATCTAAATATCTTTTCTCTATTAATTACATATCCAATATTAAACAGCATACTGGTGCTGAGTTGCAGTGTCTCTGTGTGAAGGGTAAAGACAAGGAATGACTGTTTAAAAATATTCTAATAGTCTGTTAAAAAATCCACTGGGAGAGGAGATAAGCTCATGAGTCAAAGGAAAAAAGAAAAATCAAGAACCTAACCAAAAGATCTCGATATGAAACTGGGAGGCAGCTTTCTTGCCTCAAAGGCGGGGCAAGTATCAGGACCAACAGAAAACCATGGTGTCATTGACAGGGTGGGCTCCTGAGAAATGGCTGTCAGAGATAATGTAGTATTGGGAGGGAGAGATGTCAGTGCCTTGAAGTGTGTTCGCCTCTCTGTCTATCTAGTCAAGGGCTGGTGAAGGAGCTGGGACTAGGACCACGAAGGCCACCTTAGACGTCCCACAGTCTTGAGCATCGCTCTGGCCCCTTCTGGCTTATATGTCCTGGTTTTCTCCACACGTGAACAGAGATGCATCAAGTCCAGGGCAGAATCAAGAGACTCACCCAGATTTGGACATTCGTCCTTTCTCTCAGTTCAGGTGAAGCTACTGTCTTTGAAAGGCAGAGCCGAGCTTTAGGCTCCGTTGTGAGTGATGGAGCCTTCTACAGAGATGCTCAAAGCCACTGGGTTCAAAGGGAACCTGTCCATTGGATTTTATTCCAGGTCTGAATATCTGTTAAAATCTGTAGTGTTTTTCCTTTAGTCCTAAGATAAACCTGATATAGAAAGAGCATTTTTGAAAGGACATCATGGAAATATTCTCTTTCTAGCTGTGGCTTGTTGTGGGACTGATTACAGTCAATGGGAAATTAAAATGTCCTGGTTTATTTGGAAATTCAGGATTGCATGACCCTACTGACAGCTGACACCCTCTTGTCCTCACAAGGCTGTATTTTCAAGCAGGCAGAATGTACCAGAATGCAAATGGATCAGTTAATTCAAAGTGGCCCTGGATGACCCCATTCGTGCTCTCCACTGTCTGGTAAAACTTAATTCTGGGGGAGAAAAAAGGCTCCAGCAGATTCTCATGTATAGTGTTTTATATTCGATGACTCTGCTGAAGGCTGATGTGCTCCATTCCACACTCACCAGCTGAAAGAATATAAGGGACATCAAACTTTTGTTCACGTCTGCCCTTTCCATAGTGATTGAAATCGATGGAAGTGTAACCATCAATAGGAACTGGAAAAGATCCACAGGACATTGTGTTCTAGCATATGTCCTAAGGACAACCTTTTAAAATCAAGCATTAAGGGAATAAAAGGAAAAAATAAAACATATTGCACATTTTTCATAAAGCATCTGTAACTTAATACTTTACTGCCAAGAAGAAGGAGAGTCCAGAGCAGAGCCTGGGGAGAGGCTGGGGAGCTCATCGCCTTGAGGTTTTGCTATTGGTTCTGTTCTCTGTTACCACACGACTTTTGATCAATTATGTAACTTCGATTCTATTCTCCTTCTCACCCTTCCTGCATTGCCTGCTTAGGTTATGATATGCTTTTATTTCCTCATTTCTTGTGGCTAGTGCCTTTGGCATTCATGCGTGTCAGGCTGTCAGTGTCATAGGTTTAAGACACCAGTGAAAGCCGGTAGCTGTGTCCAAAACAATGTGTACAGGACCAAAAATCAAGTATGGTAGATGATCGAGGGCCCTCACACTGCAGAGTGATATTTGGAGTTTTTTTCAATAACAGGGCAAAAATGGAAGAAGTGGTGGGAGGAGGAGAGTGGAGGAAATAAAAAATGTAATCCCATAAAAAATTCCACCTTTGTAAATACAGCTCAACCTCCTAGGTGAACTCAGGGACACATTACAATCCTAGTATCTTTTTTTAATGTAAAGGTTGCTTGTCAATGGGTTTTTATACAGCATTAATAATACATTTATAGATACGCTCCACAATTAATTGCAAAGCATTTATGGCACTGAACAGTTAGAATGCATTATGATAATCACTCCTCGTGCATTGACTTTATTGTAAAGGTTTTGCTGATCATTATAATTGGCTTGTTATTACACAGGGATATAATAACACCTCTCTGTGTAGTAGTTTATAGCACATCAATAGCAAATGCATTCCCTTTATTGGAAGCAATGTGCATTTTATTAGAATATAGCTGAATAAGTGCAATCCGTGTAGACAAATGAAGTTTCTAATGAACTGTCTCACAAAAGAGTCGAAATAACAAGCCATTTATTATGCATTTTTCTATTGACAAACTTGTAGTTATGGTTACATGGGCATTTCTTTAAAACATGGAAGGCATGTTTTGCTGCTCTTTCAGAGGAGCATTTGGGAGAAAAGGAACATATAGGCCATTTTTCTGCCTGATGCTGGATAAAGTAAGGGCGACTGATGCTCAAGCCTTACAGATTTCATTTGCTTGTTGAGATTTTCCAAGCTTCTTCCTTGTGTGTTTAGTCTGACATTCATAAAGGATCAAAATGTTCTCACACTGAGTCCAAGCCCAGCTCCTGGAGCAGTGATGCACCAACATCCCCTATACAGTTAGCAATGAGTTAGGTATGAGGGGCTTGGTGTTGTCCTTACTCCTGTTGTGTGGGTTCTTTTTCTGCATTTTACCAAGTGATACTTTAATGAAAACGCACAAACAATCTCCGGGCAAGGCCTGTAATGTGTAACATCCAGTATCTCTCCCCATGTCAAAATGCTGTTGTTGCTGATTGCTGTACCACGAAGGCAGAGGTCTTAGAAGAGGTCTGGTGCAAAATGTGATGCAAGGAGGAATGACAAAGAGAAGAATTAGTACACGGGAAACTGAGGCATCTGGCAGAAAATCCACTGGTCACAGGTCACTTAGAATCAGGATAAAAAGGCATGTTTTAGAGTTAGCAAGAAAAAATGCTATAAGATATCCAAAGTTATTCCCCTGCCTGCCATCATTACTCTTAAGTCTGAATTTCAGTCTTTCTGGCAATTTACAGTTGCATGCATCTGGCATACATATGTAATTAATGTGTATTTGTTTATTCATCTAAGCCCAACCGTAATTGATGTCAAGCAAGTACCTGAACACTTTTAAAACCCTGATAAATAAGTTTGTTGTTTCCATATGTGGTACAGTTCATACAGTTATACTGCTGCCTAAAGTATTGCCAGGGTATAAACTGAGTCCAGTGTTCAGCACATAATGCTGTGTGCCTGTTTATTCATGACTGTCACTTGTTTATTGCACGCTTGCAAAGACCTTTGACTCTAGAGTAATCCAGGGTCTTTCTGGAAAGTGAGTTTTAATGTGATGTAGGAGCTTGGAAATGTCTGGACTATAGTCAGTAGCCTCAGCTGTTGGCACACAGAGGTTACAACTGAGCAATTTAAAATAAGACTGGCTCAACCCTGCAGTTTCGATGCAGACTGAACTCTTTCTTCTCTGAGTGGGAATTTCAGTGAGAAGGGTTTTGCCCCTTGCCTGCTAAGATCCCAGATTATAGTAACACAGCTTGCAAGAAGTTTCAGGACTTCGGAGATACTGGAGGTCAAGAAAACTTTTCTCCGTGGCATACACACCATTTTCCAATTACTATATGTATATTTTGCAGTATGTACGTGAAATCAGTTCGGGAGGTAGAAAATCCCTATGTAAATAATTTAGCTCTCTGGGTAAACTGTATCTAGTGCTTTTACCCAGAAACTGGGCCTCTTAGGAGCCTTGGACTTAGGGACAGAAGAAATTTTAAATAGGGCTTCTATGTCACTGTCCTTAAAACGCTATTTCAGGCATGATTCAGTTTACCTAGCTTTAGCACCTAAATATTAGGCATGTAGTCCAAGTTAGTCATCTAGGCTCCTCCAATAGACAGTGGAGGGAGAGAGGTGCTTCCAGACTGTGATTCACCCCATCCTAAGACAGATGGGATAAATGGTGCTTGGAAGTTTCCCTTCTCTCTCTCTCTCTCCACTAAATCTGGAATGAACCTATGGCAATTAACTCAGATTTAGATATCTCACTTTTAGACACCTGAAGAGAGGTAAGATGAATCACAACTTTCACCTTTTCATGCCAGTTTTCCATCTGTATCATATGAATGATGACACTTGACTTTTCTGAAACCCTAGTTAAGATCTATGAATAAAAATTGCTATACAAAATCTATGGATTGTAGGACATGCTGGTGTTTTGTCCTAAAAAGGGAAGGCACCTTTCTCCATTAATGTGTTTGCTTCATAATGTCAGGGGAAGAATAGGAGGGGTTGCATAGCAATCAACCTGAGCAACAGAGATAATCATCTGATCAATTTTAATTCCTCTTTAAAGTCAATTTCCATTTTCATTTTTGTATTTGGGTTTGCTACCACTCCCATTCTCATGGCAGAAAGTGAACTCCCCCCCCCCCAAAAAAAGCTTCATATTAAAAGCAGTGCGTAACATCAGTGTCTTTAAAACGTGTTTTCATAATTAAGAAAAATATTTTTATCTTTAAAACCAGCTTGTTTTGGAATCTGTGATGGAAAATGAATATGGCCCCTTGTAATATCATTTGTAGAGAGGTAATTTTCAAGGCAGCACTGTACTGAAACATTTTCCCCCAGGGAGGATAAACAGTTGGCTTCAATTAGTGAGGGACTGTTTCCTTTCTTTTCAATTTTAAGGGCAGTCTTGCAGCCTGATCCTGCACAGTGGAAGAGAAAGCTCTACACAGGCCAATAGACTGAAGCTTGGAAGACTGAGGCTTAACTTCTTGCCTTGCCACAGATTTTCTCCTTGACCTTGAAGAGGTTACTTAGGGTCAGGCTATTATTCTCACTCCATTTCTATATGGTGACTAATATTATCTTTGACTGTCTGAATATACACATAAAATTGGCCGAACGTCTTGCTCTGATTCCAGTTCCCTCCTATAAAATAGCATCGGTGCTGCAAGGATACATACATTAAAGATTATTAGGTGCTCAGGTTCTCTAATCATTAGTTCCACAGAAGTAACTTGGTTAGATAAATAGAGATGTTCAAAAGTGTCAAATGTGTTTCACTGCTCAAATCTCACATAAAGTCAATGGGCCTTGGGTGTCTAAATATTCCCTTTGAAAATCTCCCCAAATAATGATGTTCTTCCAAATAGTTGGAGCCAACTTCGTGGGGCTGATTCCTCGCACTTTTACGGTGAGTCAACTCAGACTCACTCCTGTAGGAGACGCTGCCTGCTCATGCTTGTGGGAACTGCAGCAGGATATGTCCTGTGCCAGGGCAGGTTGGTTTCATAACACAAATTGAGCTTGGCCAATGAACCGGACTAGAAGAGTGTTAAAAATAAGGGATAAGTAACTCAAATGTATTAGGACTGGCCTTAGTGGAGGGATGGTTTCTTGTAGCATCAAACCTAGTACGCAGGAGTTCATAGCTAGTAAAATACTTCCTGCCCATGAACTGCCATATGAATGGTAATTAATTCCCCCAAATCTTTATTTTATCCATCTCTTGAGTCTCTGATGAATGGCCAGATGCACTGGTTATAAACCACAAAATACTGACACTTCCAAGCAGCCATCCAATTAACATGAAATTATGTTGCCACAATGTAAGGTACATTGGATGAGTTGCTTTCTTGGATTTTATTTTTTTTCCAAAATGAATATGACTATTATTATTATGCATATCTAATGAAGAAGAGGTGTGGGAGCACGGGCCAGAACCTCAGGCAAGGGGGAATGAAGATAGTATGAGTTTAATGACTTTAGAGATTGGACTGAACCAAAGCAGTCTCTCCACTCCCTAGATCAGAAATCTAATTATTTACTATCTATCTTGTGACAGTGCCTGGGAGACCAGTTATGAACCATGACACCAGGTTCATTGTACAATACAGAACAGACTGAGTCCCTCTTTTCCTTAAGAGCTTACGCTCTGAAGACCAGATACAGTGTCTGGATGCAGACCTGTCATATAGTGTCTTTCCAGATGCGAGAAAAAACATTGTGCTGGGTTGCACAACTGGGAGTGAAAATAATACATCAGGGCCAGGGGCTGTGGAGTTAGGGTCTACCTGGGGAAAGGAGACACTAAAGATGGCCTTCAAGCAAAGCTCCTTTGGGGGACATATCCTCTGAGACAAAGCAAGTGGCATCCTGAATAACACACACGAGACCTTAAGCTAGTAGCATGGTCTCCTTGACAAGGACCCTCCTCCTGCACGCTCACACCACGTGGTCCTGGCTGGCGTATTTGGTCACAGCTAAGGCCAAGTAGCTGTCTTTGGTGTACAAGTTTGTGAGTGGAAAAGAACCTGAGGTTCAGCAGATGCCTGAGGGACACAGTGCACTGCCAGGGAGCCCTTTCTGCCGCCATGCCACTCACTATAGGAGAGGCAGGTCCCTGGGTACTGTGTGAGAAACAAGGGTGCAGGAGGCAACTGGGATATAGCAGTCCCTGAATACCAACTGTCTCTTTACAGGGAACTCTTCAAAGGGACCAGAGCCACCCAGGACAAAACAGGGGTCAAACATCATGTCTCACAACAGAAATTCAAATCCTGATGCAAGTATATTTTGCAGTGTTTGCAATGAGCTGAATTTATCCCTGTCCCTGCTTGATCTCTGTGTGTGATCCAGCACTCTTCCCTAGTATTATGGGCAATGTGGTTTTTATTAGAGCCTGTAATGTTCCCTTATTGAAGTTTGGACTTTGAGAGGAAAGGCCAAAACACTGGAGCACTAGCCATTCTTCTGGTGTTTCTGGCTAGATTAAAAGGAAATGAATAGCTTTTAGATGTAGAAGGAATCGTTAGATCTCATTTAACCTCTTGCATAAACTGACTGTAAAATTTCACCCAGATGTTCTGTGCTGAGACTTCTGACTTGCATTTGACTGAAGAATAAAGAAATTTAGCCAGAGAATGACTCTTTTGAGGCTTCAGCACAACTTTGATATCAAACAGGTTAGAATTGTGGAGTTGAACTTTCTGAAAACCTTTTAATCATTTTGAAAATCAGTTCAATTAGTAAGGATACATTTTTGCGATCAATTATGTGTAACAACTAGAGATAGTAGGATATATTTTCCAATCAAAATAATTTGGATGGAAACTTGCTTTTTGACCTAAATACACATGCCTTCCCCCACCTCTCACACACAAAACCACAAGGGGCAATGTTTTCCTGGGGCAAAGTTTTCCAGGTTTTTCTTAAAGGACCCTAGAAAAGGCACAGCAGGGTGACAATCCTGAAGCATTTGAACAGGTGAAAATCTTTATTGTGTCTATGGACACAATGGAGTTCATTCAGAGCACTGAGAGGGAAGCTTCCTGGAAAGTGGATATTCACATGCAGAGGAAGCAATTTGCATGACTCCTATATGGTCCCAGATGAGTAGGCTCTCATTTCCCTCTTACTACATTTCCATATCAACACAAATGTTTCTTCTTGAGCTTCTAGCTCCCTCCTCTCACCATGTGCCAAACAGGTGAGAGGTTTCCAGTGCTTTTCAGAAAGTTATGCTGTCCCCATCTCAAAAGGAATCTCTCACCTGCCTTAGCTGGTGCCCACAGAAATGGGTCTTATTGCATTTCGACAGACATTGTAGAGTGACAGAATTTCCATGGGCAAATAATCAGGGAAAAAATCCTCCTTTTTGCAGACATTAGTAACATGCTGACCTTTAACAACATCGCAAGCCTTCACTCTCTCTTTAAAGTATTATATCCGTCCTTAGGGGGAAAAACTTGTAGCTAAGGATTGAAATCAGCAGTGGATCATAATGCTGGCTGTGCCATTCAATTGCCCTGCTGTATTTAGGATCCATTTATTTCTAGCTATTTTTTTTCTGTCTTGAATCTAAAAAAAAGAAGTGACCAGGCTGGCAGTGACATGTGATTAATAGATTGCACCTTTAGAAAAGAGTTAGCAGAAGGAGATTAGCATTGCAGCCTATTATTTATTAATTAAATGCAGACACCCTATTTATACCAATGCTGATGACATTAGTTCACGTCCATGCTTTGGGACTGCATTATCCATCCGGTCTCCTAGCATAGTAATGATTGTTACTAAGCCAGTGGATGTTGCTGGGCTCCTTCCGTTACTTGCTTCTGTTACGAGCAGAAAAGGACAGCCCAGAAGTTAAAGGGCCAACCTAAACTTTTTGTTCAAGTGTTTGCTCTGTCTCTAACAGCCTGGGTTACCTTGGCCATATCTCTTGGCTTCTTTGGGACATCACTGCTTCCTTTGGAGCAAGGGAGATCTGTACCTTCCTATAGCCAGGGTGTAGTGAAGATTAAGTATGCAAGGCAATATGCTGTGTGAGACTTTCTCCATTGCTTACAGGAGAAAGGATTACATTAGTGGGCATATATGTTCCTGCTGCTGCTATTTCAATTAGCAGAATGGGAAAGGGCTATCATGAGTGTTGTCATTTAGCAGTGCCAGGGTAGAATATTATACTACATATGCCCCCTGGTTTGATAAGCTGGTCCTCCTGCCTGCAAAGTCTTACAAGGAAAGTTCTGAAGCCAATGCGGCCCTGATGTCTCCATTATTCCTAGTAGCTGGTTTCAAGATCCTGCCATTAAATGCAGGAAAACCAGCAAAGAGGTTGCAGGACTCTGATCCCACCTCACAGTGGCTCAGGCAAACCCATGGGCTGCTCTACCAGACATGACGCTTGGGACAAGGAGATTGCTGTAAGACTGGCCTCTCCTGCACCCTAAAGACATGTTGGTCCAGGACACAGTTCTGCTGGTTTTATATCAGGGAATAGTTCTTTACCAGCTCCAGGCAAATCATAAACAAATGTATGGCCTTCCGTTGAACCCACTGCGATCACTTGAGCCAGCAGAGCTCATAGACAACATATGTTTTACCTTCAGAGTAAAGATGCAAATACAGGGAAATCCTCATATTCATCAGTTGATGTCCTTGAAAAATTACAGTTCGGGTATCCACAATCCAAATGCTCAATTACCCCTGCAGAAGCATGTCATAAATGCTTAGATTTGGTAGGGTGTCTTGACAGGGTGTAATGTGCACTCTCCTCTGTGATTGTGGCTGGCTCTTTTTGCACGCATTAAAGGACAGGTAAAATGCATGAACTAGTCTCTTAATGGTATCTTCTCCATGTAAGCAACTGCTTTCACTGTCAGCAGGACTTTCTGCAGCCAGGGCAAGCAGCCTGTTCCTGAATGGGGGTAAGGATTTTGCTCTACTCTGTGAAAATTCCTAAGTCTCCGCAGATACGCAGATGAGGTCTGAAACCAGTGTGTACTCATGAAACTATTTAGGATTTAGTCCAAAGCCTACTCAGACTCCAGAGGTCTTTGGGCCAAGGCCTTCATGGAAGGTTTCCTTGAGAACAGTCCAAGTACCTGAGCCTTAAACATCCTTTTATCATCAATTTGGTGTTTGCTTATTTGAATTTTGTTCAGCAATCACGTTCCCTCTCTGAAAGCTGAACATTGTAACAGCCAACAATTAAAGGCAAATATTGAAGAGTCTTTCAGCATTATCTACACCATGATACAATCTGAACACATGCAAAAGACATTCAAAAGATGAATGAAGAGAGTGAATGGGCTGATTTATCCTGGACTGTTTCTCACGGTGTGAAGTCTGCCTTTCACAGCCTGATGAAGTGCAGAGACAGTTAGTGGATTTGCTACCAGGAAGGGCACACATTTGTTTCCCCTCCTGCAAGTGTATTTAGAGCTGAGATGTGAGCATAGGAAAAATTACAGCCAAAAAAGCAACCACGGAATATGCAAACTATAGTTTATTTTGGCAAGTTGGTGTTAAAAAGAATAGGTTGAGGGTTGCAGAAACTGGCATAGAAATTTGGCAGAAGGGTTTCTCCCTGTGTGTATATGCTTCCGACTGTTTTTTCTTCTTCTTCTCTTTTTTCTTTTTCTGTCCTCCAGTTCTTGTAGTTTTCCACAGTTAGACGTTGCTTCCTACAGACATGCCTCAAATACTAAGTCAGTTGTGAACACATCCATTCCTGACCACAGAAGAGAACAGAGCGGGGTGGAAAGTCAAACTGCAGTTCCTTCCTGTCCCCATTGCTCTACCAGCAATGTAAAGCTCCTCACCTTTACCCACCAAGGAAAGAAGGGCAGAAAGATGGCTTTAAAATGGATGCTGCTCTGCTGGGTGATGTAGGTAATAGCCCTTCTGCAGCTCTGTCAGTGGCTCTTAAAGCCTCTTTCAGATGAAACCGACTTCTTTGCCTTGCTCGGTGTATAGGCAAGGAAACTGAGGAACAGTGAGTCATTGTGGTTTGGGAGCAGCGCCTCATTACACAGCTTGGAGCAGAAGTCATGTTTTCTAAATCCTATTCAGTGCCTTACTTAAATTTGGCCGCTTTCTTTATTTATTTTGTCCTCTTTCCCCACCTCAGCTTTGCATGAGTCTTCTGGCTTTTGTAAATGTGCTAGGAAGTGAATAAGAGAGCACAGGGGTGCATCTGTGGGGATTTTGGAGGGGAGTTCCCTCTGGGCCCAGCCTGTCAGGACTTTAGCACCCACCCATGTGCATCTTTGCTGTGGATGGGGAACATATTGCTGCTGGCATTGCAGGAAAAAAAAAAAGGAAAAGGTGGTCCTATCATACTGGAGAGGATGTAGCCCCATTCCTGACCTCCCTGCATCCTCTGTGCTGTAGGAATCCGTCACCACTAGCCTGTCAGTTATATTATCTCCTGCGTGCAGCAGTGCAAACATGCAGTAAAACACGTACAAATGTCTGGTCACAAAAGGCTCAGCAACAGCTCTGTCCAAATAAAATCCCCCAAACAGACAGTGGGTTGGGATATTGTCCTTTTAAAGCTCCTTTGAAGGTTTGATTTTTTTTTTCCCCTTTTTATGTAAATCTGTTCTACCTACACCACCCAAATGCCAGGAAATCTTAGAACAATAAATACCCCTGCAGCACAAACAAAATCGTGCTTCAGAGAAATTGTTCGGCTTCTCAATGCCACAGCCTTGCCCTTTAAAATGAAGGGCATGCTTCTGAAAAGCTCTCCTCCTCTTCCAGACCTTTGCTTTCCGGACACTTGCAGCTGTACCACGTTCACCAGTGATGGTATCATAGCTTCTCAAGCTCAGCAAGGACACTTGGCCCAGGGAGGCATTAAAGTGACATCTTCAAAATCCAGAAGGTGCTTTGCCATTGAGTTGTCATTAAAGCAACATCTTAAGAAGGCAATAGGAGGCAATTTGCTATAAGTTATCCGAACTATTGGCTGGGACCAATAAAACCCCTGCTCCTTCTTTCCAAAGGAAATCAGACTTGTACAATCAAGCTGTTTGTAAGTGTGTGCCTGGGCCCATCTATCAGTCAATCTGTCAAGGGCTCCTCCTTTGAGCTTTGAACCCACTGGGTAATTTAACCTATCGTTGATGGGGTGGAAGAGGTCCCAAAGCTATTGTTTTCCTATAAATTTCATGAAAATAGGCAGCCAGGCAGAGCAGAGAGTTCTCATTAGTGCTCATAAGCCCATCTTTTATGAGACATCAATGAACTCATGGGGGTAGGGACATTGGAAGAGGGTTTACACATTCGGCTGCCCATGAAGCAACTTGTTTCAGTGTGTGCACTCTGATACCCTGTCAAGAGGCCTCCTGTAGTAACAGCTTCTTGGTTTTAACAGGATGTCAGACAGATTTCTTAGCTTCTTTCTGCTGATTTCAACAGTGCTTCACACAGCAGAAAAGTCAGCCTGCTTGTTGCATTTCCCTTCCTTCCCCAGCCAAAGCCACCAGGGAGAGTTCCTGCGCATTGTTTAACAACTAGCACAACATCAGAGGTGGCTGCTTTTCAGCGAGGAGTACCTGAAGGTAACAGGAAAAACAGCACAGGCTTATGAAATGGTTCTGGTATGTCAGCATAAAAAGTACTGCTCAAACATAAATTGGTATCTTCTATTCAATCACATCTTCAGGTGGTCTAGACAAACTTCAGGGTTAAGAAATGTGTGTGAACAAGTCTTATTTTCTTTTGACATGGTCCAGCCTGTATCAGTTCTTCTTCCAAACCATTTTGCATTAGTAGTGTTGAATTTTGTCTGTTTGTCATGTGGAATAAACAAATATGATCTGTTACTCAAAGCCTCTCTGTTCAGCATGAAGTGCAGGAAAGCACACTCTGAAGCAGACCTCCAAAGCGCCAGATGTATGGCAGCATATCTAGCCCCAGGAGAGCCAGTGCTTCAACTTTAGTTCTGAAAACCCCATCGTTTCCTGGATGGGAGTCAAATCTCTGGGCATTACCCAAGCATACCTCTGGACACAGGTATGCAGATGGGGATGTTCACAGTATATGGTGTAACATACTACAGGCAACCTATAGGTGAAGCTCTCTAGCAAAGAATTCTCATGTAGAGTTGATATACGCCGGCTACAAAGTGCAAGGAATCAGTGGAATTAAAAAACACACACAGAAATACACAAACACTTTATATATATATAAAACTTTTATGGCAAGGACAGCATTGAACGACAACAGGAATATACCCCTGGCTGGTACCAGTCCTATGGCAACCTGTATTTCAAAGAAAGGCTACTTGAAATCAACATCATGTCAGAGTTACTGCTTTTCATGAGCATCAGAAAATGTTCCCTCTCCTTATTTCTTTAGATCAAGATTTTTTAAAGTGCATACTTACATTATTTGTTCTTATTGTAGCATTCTGGGTAAAAGAAAAGTCAGTTTAATTCCTCCTTTCAAAGAAAATCACACTAATTTGAATATGTGGATTTGCACATAACTAGGTACTATGTGGGCTGCGTGTGCACATGCATTGTTCAGGTTCTATGTCTTTTTAGATTTTTTAAAAGTCAGTGGCAATTTTACAGAAAAAATATTGGGGTTTTTTTTTCAATTTGTCAAAGTATTTTTATTTTTTTTAGAATTCATTCCTATATTCTTTTTACTGGAACTAGAAATGTCTTATTTTCTTTCTTTCTTACCTTCTTTATTTCTTTCTTTTTTTTCTTTCCTCCTTTCTTTCTTCTGCCTGCCTGCCTGCTTCTCTCTTAGGTAATATCACTATGATTTCTAGAAGCTATAACAAGCAGGTGAAAGAATAGGACCAGGTTTTCTTCTTTTTAAATGGCAGTGACTAAGCAGTAACTCCACAAAAGTTCTTAAAAGTCAGTTTGATTTACTGTGGGGTACATTAGAACAGGCTTTGGTATACATTATCCTGCCAGAGAAGTTGTTTATATGTATGGAAGACCAACAGGATGAAACTGCAAAAAAAGCTGGTTTCTATCCCTTCTCAATGAATGGAAACAGAAAACAGGAGAAGAGAGGAGACAGGGGGAGGGAGGGGGAGGCAATTCCACCAGGTGTCAAGGAGGACATTTCTGGTGGCAAGGATTCTGTGCGGTGCTCTTGCACGCCATGGACCACCCTCTTTAGAGCTGGATGTGTGCAAAGTGATGAACCAGACAAGAGCAGGCAGCTTGGCAGCAGGAGGTGTTGCCAACATGTCCTTTCACAGAAGCTGAGGTTTATTTGCTGAAGGTAGGCCACTTTCTGTGGCCATCACTCACTCCCACCCTCGCAATTAGATTATTTAGTCCAGATGATTTCATTTTCCTCACTCGAAACATCAAGCTAGGAATTAGGTGAGGAATGTCTGTCTCAAGTATCTCTAGTGCTTCCTGACTGTGTGAAGAGACAAGTCAAGAGGAGGAGAGAGGTTTGCAGTTAGTTACCTAAACTTTATGATTATCCCTTTTAGCATAGCCTCACTGGAGGGAGAACAACCTCAGAGCAATATCCCAGCCAAGCAGGATTGGAGTATAGCCTTTGCCATGTAGCAGCACAACCAACACAAGGGAAAATCACCTTTGCTCTCAGCTGATGTTAAAACAGTAATATTACTTGTCCTGTTCTTTGATATGCTGCAAGGATAATGTCCGCTAACCCCTGTGAGGTGTTCTGTGGTAAAGGGACAGAACCATAAATGCACATGGGTCCATACAGCAGATGAAATCTCTATGCCATCCAGTACTTGGCAGAGCTCTCTGAAATAACAGGGAAAAAAATGGCTGAGGGCTTGGGAGAGTTTTGTAGAGCTTCTTTCCACATTTCATGCAAGTCCCTCTTCCCAGTTCCTGATCTTACAGTGAACCTTTGAACACACCACTGAGCTAGGAAACCCGGGGCAATACTCCAGCAAGCAGATTCCCTCAGGCTGTGCTTGGCTATACCTGTTTGACGACGGATTGAGCACATAATTTTTTAGTGGGAGTATGTATTTCCCAAGACTAATTGACCCATACAGTAATTGGGACTAGATTTTTACAGGTCAGACTTTAACTCAAACTGTGCATGGTCTTAGTCTCCAAGAAAATTTATTGAGATTGCTTGAACAACTCCCCATAGTTATTATTTTTCACTCCTGGCAGCAGCCCTGCAAAAGTACTTTGTTCTTTAACTCGAGGGGTGGAAGTCCTGGCTTGCAATCCCAGAGCCTCTGTACTCCTCCATGGTGACCTGTAACAGGCATCTTTGCACTTGAAGGTTATGCCCATCTCCAGGTCTCTTGCTTCATTAAGGACGAAATTCAGCTGGGACTTGGAAGCAATTCTTTCTCTCACTTGGCTTTTGTTGGGTTTGCTCAGACTCACTAGTAAGGTCTGGAACCAGTGAGCACTTTGAACCTGGGATGGACAACACTCCTTGATTTGGATGGCTCATTTGCTTTTTATCTTCTGGAGATGTAAGCCATGAGTTAAACAGGCACAGAAATTTCTATCTTAGTGATGATCTTTATTTCCCTATTTTTTAATGTAAAAGCCACAGTTCCCTCCCTCCCCCAAATTGTACAATTTCTATAATTCACTAAAAAAAGATTCTATCCGTGGGCTGAAGATTTTTCCCACTTGCCAGAATCAGGCTTCAACGTTTAATATTCTTTTTTTTTCATGAGTGAGGATGGAAAACAAACCTGAAGATCTCATCTGACACCCAGTACAGTTCATGTTAACACCACTGTAGATATCAGTAAGCTCTATATCAAGCCCGAAAAGTTTTACAAAATCTCTGGGTGCACACATGCCTGTTGGAGTTGAAGAGATTCTTCTGGGCAATTTTGATCTTGTTATTGATAAAATGCAATAAATTCTTATTACTGAAGTGGAACTTTCTCAACTGTCAGAGAAGTTGTTAATAAAGAAGTTGCTAAGGATTAATGTCTATGTGTGTGTGGGGTGTATCAAGGTGAATAATAATAACTACTTTAGTCAGGTGCTCTCTTCAGCCCTTTTCTTTATGTCAGCTGTTTTGTAGGTTTTAATTTTTTTTTTTTTCCTTCAGGGGATATTTAAGTATGAGGCACTGTTAGCTAAAAAGAAGGAAAACAAATGCAAAAACAAATATAACTTGAAAACGACATTCATTCCCAATGGATTGTGGTGCCTGGAATTTACCTAGCTTTTCTGTGTGTCTTCAATTATTATGATTTTGTAGAATTTAAACAAAGACATTCAATCCAAGTAAAAATAATAACAAAGATGATCCTCTGACTCAGCTGTTCATAGGAAATATCTTAATCCTCATTTCCTGCAAGGAGGAAATAAGGGTTTGAGAGCCACTGAGTTTGGATGATCTGGATCAACATATTGAATCATTTCTCCTTCCATTCTCCTCTGCTCCTTTCCCTTCTTCCCTTCCCACACACTCAACTACAGCAATCCGTAAAAAAACATTGAAAGTATGAATCTGTCTAGGTTTTGAGCCACACTCAGCCCTGAACCCAGCTTAATCTTGCTGTGGAACATCATCAGGACTGTGTATTTCCATTCTCTGCAGACTTTCCCCCCTCCACACCCCCAAGACCATTTCTTTTTGTTTTAAACAAAACAGCTACAACCGAACAGTTTTCCAACAATGTGAATTTCAGTTTTGCCTCTGTGGTTCACTAGAAGTTGCATCCCAGATGTGGAGGTGTTCACTGGACACAAAACATACCCCACGGGAGAAATAGAGACCGCTGGTCAATATATGATTGCTGGCTAGAGGGCTAATCCATGCTCAGAAGAGCTGTCTGGAGAATGCTTTACAAGAGGAACGTTTCAGTTTCACCTCTTCCCCAAATAAATTTTATTCTTTCACGTATAGGAGCTAATCAGTTTGAGAGAGAGAGAGACATTAGTCAATGAAACAGCTTTCTGAAGGAATCCTCATTGTTCGAGTCGTTTAAAAATTGGCTGGACAATGAACTGCACGAATACAGGGATTCATTTCTTTCCATCCAAGGAGAAGAGCGAGCGTGTGGGATAGATGAACTAATAAGTCTTTTCTGTTGCTAATTGGTGTAATTCTGAGAAAGAAAATGGGATGAGACCACTGCAGCTGGAGAGCTGGGAGACCCCCGGACCGGAGGGGTTAACACTTGTCATTCTTAATCATACAGTTATGGTCTCATGACAAGACGACTGCACAGGGTACGAACACAGACAGCTCACACAGCTCCATTTTCCCCACTGGCACCGCCTCTTTATGACTTATTGTGTTAATTAGCTCGCCTGCTCCGTTCCACAGCGGAGCTAAATGCGCAGTGATTGTCACCGGAGGAAGAGAGAGGGGACTTTGTGCCCAGCACCAGCGACTTTGCTGTTCTGCAGAAGAGTGGTTGTCAAGGAGGCAGCTTTCTAGTCATCCTCAGGGGAGCAGAGTCTTCACGACTGGCAAAAAGGAGGGTCCTCCCCTTCCCTCTGGTTTTCTGGGACCGTTCCTGGGGCTTGCTGAAGTCTGGGGAGCTGCAGTCCAGTCTGGGAACTCATCCCTGCAGCCACCTGGGCTCTGATTCCCCAGAGATACTGTCATCAGCTTCGAATCGATGTGCTATAGGCCTGGAGGGTGGGGGTTGTTTCTTTGTTTAGTTTTAAAGTAAAGCTAATTGCATGAAAATCAGTGTTTCCTGATTAAAATAAAATTTAAAAAAACCCTTCCCCCCAGCTTTTCCAAAAAAAGCATCTCAGGCTCAGCCAAACTGAGTCCTGTCCTAAGGAGAGAGGATGTGTCAGTCTAGTACAGGTATAAGTGTGGCTCAGGGGAAGGAGTGTCCCAGCCAGAGGATTGAAGGTTGTTATACAAATTAATGTGGTAATTACAGTATCATCTGGAGAAAGCAACTGTGACTGTGTCCCTGTTCTGCTAAGTACTGTACACACTGTAATAAAAGAGAAGTCCTGGCATGGTTATAATCTCAGCAGACAATTCAGTAAAAAAGGTCCATTATTACTGTGTCATAGATAAGGAGCCAAGGCCCAGAGACATTTTAAAGGTGCAATAGTCACCATCACCCCTGGTGCTGTTTGGACATACTATGGGCAAAAGTAAATTGAAATTCTTGACAGAGGAAAGGGTCATCCACAAATGCTATCAGTCAAAGCCAGAGAACTTTTATAAATGCAAATTTTTTCAAAATTCCTTTTTTTAAAAAATTTTCTAATAATTATTGAAAAGGAAAAGGGAAAAGAAAAACTCTACCTTCTTCATTTATCCTTTGTTTTGGAGAGGAGGAGGGATTTTATCTCGAATTTCAGGAGAGAGTGAGAATGGATAGGAAGGATTCTTTCTAAAGACAAACACAAATCATAATACAAAAATAATCAGGGTTAAGGAAAGACAAAAAAAAATCCTATTTTTTGGTTAATGAGCTGTATGTGCTGGTTAGGTCCAAACATGTCCTTCCAAAAAATCTGCCTAAAAGTAACTGGCAGAAGGTCACATAAAGAGGCTTTGGCAGAGTAGTCTTGTTTAAGTTTTGTTTTAATGAAGAAAGTAATGTTAATAAGATATCAAGTGAGCAGCCATAAAAAAGTATAAGCAGAGAGACAAAACAGGTAAGTATGTGAGGAAGGGGAGGATCAAAAGCAACTTCCACCCATGCCAAAACAACCCTATTACAAGCGAAAAGGACATTAGGCAGAGATTATTAAAAAATAATCCATTGTTCAGTAATGGCAAACATTTCACACCTCACATGGCAGCAGCAATAAATCCCATTGATTCCTCCAAGACAATTTACAATTAAACACAGATTTGCAAATAAATAAATAAATAAATAAAGGCAGAATTCATTGTGGCACCTTACGCCGCCAAATCAAAGCAATTGGAGTGGAATTGAGAATAATTACCAGATGTGTTGCTTTGTGCTCAAAACGGCATCCGTTATTTACAACTACCAATGATGTTCCTTATTTATTCCTCCTGCTGGTCTAATGACTATTGCCATTCAGCGTTCTTTTATTTAATCATCAACATCCAAAAAAAGAAGTATCTTTTTTCCTCTTCTTTTTTTTTTTTTTTTTTTTTTCCCTTTTGGCAGCAGCAGGAAGGGAAAAGTTTCCTAAACCCCAACAATAGCAAATTGCTCTGGAGGAATGCATCATTTTTTCAGCCTGGCCTGCAATGTAATTATGAGCATTGCCTTCAATTTATTGGCCTTTTACAGATGTGCAATCCAAATGGATGCTACTTTAACTCCTGGAGTAATGAATATTTGTTTTCTCCTTGCCTATTTCTTGTCTTTTCTATGGAGGATATTTCTGGATGGAAATTGACTGGCGGTCATAAGCATTAAGAGAGTTTGAAGCTCCCCAGGGGAACCCAGTGCAGTCATAAAGTTGCAGTACATGTAGCCATGCACACACAGAAAGAAAAGTGTTTGCAGGTGAAGAGACTCCAGGGATGAGGATTTTTTTTTTCTTTATTCTTCTGTTTGTTTCAATCCTATTTGCAGGCAGGGTGCTCTCCAGGATCGTTCTACATAAGGACATAGGGAAAATATTCCTTGAGGAATGAAGAAATGAAAAGGTAGATATTAGCAAACAATTATATAATCTGGCCCTTCATATACTATGTCCTGAATGGGCCATTTCATGGGTTTCTCCACACTTTTTCTAGGATGTATTTATGTGGACCTCTCTATCGACATAGAGAAGGAATTCTGAAGGACTAGATGAAGCTGTGCTGAATTGTCCCAGCGGCAGGCTGTCCTATAAAATGTCCCTCTTTTATTGTTATCTCATCATTTCTAGAGGTAAAACTTTTGGAACACCCCTTTTCGCCCCACAGTTTGCTGATTGAACATTATTTCTTCCTATTTTTCTCTCTCTTTTTGGCTATTCAGAATGGATCCTAGTGATTATATAGGGGTTGGTATACTTGCTGGCCCTTATACACATTTAGATCAAATCACATCTTAAATGATGACGAGCTTTTATCACTGTTAGTCATCTCTTGGGAACTCCCCAGGAGAAGCAAGTCCAGGCAGGTCCGACTCGACAAGGAGAGTGGATGAATATGTAGCACAAGAGCACACGAGGAAAACCCTTTGTCATTCATTTCAGCTGGAATCTGATAGGTTCTCCCCTCGCTATGCATCCCTCGGGTTGGTCAGTGCACTTCCACTGTAAAGCGAGTATTACCAAAATACACCTGCAAAGACTTTCACCCAGTACTGCAGCAAAAGGGTTAACCTCGTACAGGGTAAACTGGAAGCCAGACCATGCTGGAGAAAGACACGAGGTTGTAGAAACTAATGGTTCTTTTGCCACTTCCAGTTTTCTGCCAGAACACTGGAAGTGGAAAGAGGATGAAAGGCATTTTGTAAGTACTAGGGATTACAAGGCATCACAGAAGAGCCACGGAAAAGCACGTGCTTGAGCAGCACTGATACATCCCCGCCAGTGTCCAAATTCTGCATGATGGGCTCTCTGAAGAGCTAAGGATGCAGACCATAAGATCTGTGCCTTTGATGGTCTGTTATACGTGTAAAGGTTATGGAAGCAGGGCATTCACCGTCTAAGAAATGTACAGCAAGTTTCAGTGCACGCACACACACACACAAATTCCTGAATGGCTCAAAATTCGCTGTCAGTTGGGTACTCCCAGCGAAGGCAGACATTTCTGCTCCTTGTTCTATGCCTTGAGTCTTCAGTTTTGCTCATTCTGCTCTTTAATCATCAGACGGCTCATGACAGTAATTGTGGATGTCCCTGGATAGCTCAGTAATAAATGTATCCTGAACAAACATACCTGTCAGACTCTATTTAGCCTAGAGCATCAAGTTTATGACCTCAAGAAAGAGAATCTTTCTTAAGTTCTCTAAACAACTCTCAAAGTTAATCTCTACTTGTTATAAACATTAACTATTTTTTGCTATTTTCCTCAAGAATTCAAGGTAGGACCCTGAAAATTACGTAGGTGCCAAACTCTCTAGGTTTATGTAGGACTTTGGATCCCAGACAACACCTCTGGGTTCAGGTCTTAATGTCTGGACCATTGCATTCTGCCTCTTCAAATCCACCTTTTCGGCACAGCAATAGCAGCAGAACAATATTGCAGGGTATTATTAATAAAAGTATACTTCTCCCCCTAAAGATCTCTGCAGTGGCATGGAGGACAAGCTCTATTTCTTTATTCAGCTTTGAGCATAGTACATTTGCTGTGAGAGTTTCCTGGAGTAAAGAAGTGGAGTGGGAAAGGGGTTTCTCTCATTGTTAATTATTTGTGCTTCTGGTCTAGTGACCCAAACTATATTTAGCTCCCCATCAAAACCAAAACCTGAAAATTAAATGGACTGGAATGGAAAGGTGGTCTCTGTGTCACTCTCTGGATTCTGTTTCACAAGATGCAATCTTCCTCGATTTCCAAAACCAATTTTCTCCCATCATCTTATGAAAGTAGAGGTCATCCTGTGAAATGTGATATCTCACCAGTTTTTATAAAGGAATGTGCCCTTCCCCACGAAAGGAGGGTTCATTAAATCATGCAGCTGATCAGATTGCTGAAGCCTTGATTGGCTGACAGCCAGAGCGAAGAAATCCATGGGGAAGAGGCACATGGCACCATCCAAATAGGCTGGACCTGAACTAGGCTATTTTAATCACACTGTTATAGGGAAGAAGGGGAATCTCAAAGAAGGGCAGTATGGGAGCTTTATTGACTTTTAGGGTCAGGAGAAGATGGGAAATAATCAGCCAGTCACACCTGAATTCCACAGTTTAGAGTTTATTCCCAGGCACCACTTTACTGGTAATCAGAGTTCAAAAATAATTCATGACCCACCTCTGCTCTTGTTGCATGCCTTCTCTCCATGGTGTCCTTACAGAAGTCGGCAGACTGCTGCTTGTAGCCAGCACCAAAAGGCAGCTACTGCTGGAGTAGGTCACAGCAACGATGCGAAACATTTGCTGCAGGACAGAAAACCCAATAAGTTCTGAGATCGGGTCCATGGTCTGAGACAAGCTTGAGGGAAAATGATGCCTTGGACTAGTAGATGAGACAAAAAACCCTGTGTATGCTAGGTAGAACATGAAAAAGTGTGCAGGAACAAGTGCAGTTAGGAAGGTATAGCTTATGTTCAAGCCGGACGTCAGGTGTTTTTAAAGACTTAGAGGAAGTGTTGTCTTGAGTTATGGGGTTCATTTGTTCCCCAAACTCCATGTGGAATGAAAATGGACCAGATGTAGGCAACACCCTATTTTCCTTTGCAAGGTCATCAAACTCTTCTGACAGTCGTGCTTTAAAGGATCACAAGGCTCCAGGTTCTACAAATGTAGATAGCACTTTATGAAGGCAAACACTTCACTGGGGACAGCCAAGCTAAGATGGTGCAGCACCACAAACTACTTCAGATACAGCAGACTCACTGGGAGGGCTATAACCTTGCCTACCTCGCTGCAACTTTCTGATGAGTCTTGCACTGCAGGTCTTACAAGAAATGGCTGGATTAGTTCATTCCTCCCTTATCATCAGTGCACATGTTCACCCCAGGCCTTACAGGAAGAATGTGGTTGCAGAATTACAGATAACATATTTTCAGTGGCAAAGATCTCCACCATAAAGTGACAAAAGATCACTTTTGTATTTTATCTCAAAGTTGGTGGGAGGGATCTGAAAGACCACATCAGTAAAACCTTGCAGGCAGAGCCCTCGGTTTTGTGTATTTGGGGAAGTCAGCACTTGTGTCTGTCTGACATTTAGTTAGGTGGATGTATCCCTGGATGATGGTCCTTCCACAAAATGTGGCAACAAAATGCAGAACCATAGCTGGTGACTCAAAGAGTAGCCAGGTCTGAATCAAAAGCAAAGAGCCTACATGTTTTGGATTTGCAAGGCATACCTAACTTGCATCTAGGAAAGGATGAGGAGAGCATAAGAACCTGTCCCATTATTCATCACAGCTGCCCGGGGCTCTGAGACAAAATATGCTGGGGACTTTCTTTTTATCAGCCAAGAAGAGGGGAGTTGACAGGGCATCCTCGATTCAGACACCCATTCCTCAGGCTTGAGGGTTTTGTATAGTTCAGATGAGCAACATCACTTCTGGCTTTTGATCTGAGTCAAACCTTTTGATGTGAATGAATTCCCCTCTGGCCAAGCTGGCCTGCCCAATTTTCCTTCCCAGAGTGTTGTTAGAAACAGCCCCAGGCTGAGTGGGCTTGCAGGTCCCTTCCAGCTTCCACTGCCAGGAGGGAGAAAGGGATAGCTCCTTTAACCTAACTGGTCTGGGGGATGTGCTTTACTGGTGTTTGGAGATAGAGAGGTGCTTTGCATCTCAGCCACATTAAACCTCTCAGGAGAAAAAGTCTTTCCTGGGAGATTGTCTCTCTCTTCAGTGATACCTAGACAAGGTGAGCACCTTAAACCAACTGCAAAAAAGAGCAGCAAAATCCTCCCCTGGTGGTGGTTCCACATCAGAGAAACATCTACCACTGCAGTGCAGTATTAAGACCCCTGGCTGAAGGGGTTCTCTGATCCTGAGGGTTGCAGCCCCAACACAAAGTTTTGTAGGGAAGCTATTACATACACTATTAATGCTTTGGGGTTTTGCTATTGCCAGAAGACACTTCCTGTTGATTTCGTGGGAAGAGTGGATGCGCAGGTCCTCTGAAAATCAAACCTTTCATTCTGAGACTTAAAATTTGAAAATATATATGGTTTAATCAACTAATATCTATAACCAACCAATGCATTCTTTTACATACATCCCGTTTTGCAAGTGGGAAACTGAGGCACAGAAAGGCATAGGACTTGGCCTAAGATGTCCAAGCATAGTAGGACTGAAAAATAATGCTATCATCAGAATTGACAAAGGTTTTCCTCTTATGTTGCTGCAGGGCACCAAGCTCTATCAAAAAGGGGATGAATGATTTACTTCTTCCCAAAGGGAGCACTGAGCAATACTGCATGCTCGCTCTTGCTTTCTCCGCTGCTCCCAGGAACCGAGGTATCAGTCAACAGCAACAGGGTGACCAGCAAGTTGTGGTAGGAGCCAAAAAGTCTGAATTTGCAGAGGGAAGGGCACGCTGGGGCTCCTTCACAGGAGTATTTTCTGATTTTCCAATCAGTCACTGTTATCTGGTAAAAGTTAATTCTGCCAAATGGTCCTGTTCAACTAAGCTAACTGAGATCTGTATATTCAGTGCACGAGTAGTTGACCCTTCAGTCATTGGAATCAGCACACTTCTACCCTAGGGTGAAGCATTCAAAGACCATGTGCCTTGCTCACCAGCTGTTGTCTGAGCAGTTTTTCAACTCTCTGGAGCATATTGATATTGATTCTGGAAAACAAGAGTTAATCTGGAGAGACAGACAAACACACACAAATAAAGTGCATTTGAGTTTAAAGAAAAAAAGTTAGCATCATGCCATTGAACTATTGACAAGGCTGTCACAAATATCATCTCGTCTCAGTGTAAATAAACAAGCTTAGTGCTGTTATTTTAGAATAAAAGGCCGGAATAGGTTTTGTATTGACTTTCTAATACCCACTCAAGAGTTGGAAGAAGAAAATTAAAGATAATAAAGTAAAAGTGCAAACCATAAAAGTGGAGACAGACGGTGCATAGTAAACCGTGAATCTGAGTCCTCTTCGGTGCAGGAAACCAATTGTCTAACTCAGTAAAGGTCAGCAGCAAAGATAAGAAGTTGAGGTTGTCAGTGAATCCCCTTCTATATTTGGAAGGATGACGGCTGCAGGACGATACGATCTTGGTCCGCAGTGATTCAAAGGCTGTTGCTCATGTCCTGCCCTTTCTGCGTGCACTTGAGAGCTGGGTGGTGTTTCTGGGCCCTGTCACATTAGTTTGAAGTTGAACTACTCCTGGGTAGCTTATTCAATCCACTGGGCAATGATGGTAATGTAAACTGGTAATCGCATCTTAACTCTGTCAGTGACAGGGACATTTATAACTCCCTGCAATAGATTCAGGTGTGATCCCAAGCTCTCTGCATTTGCCTTTCTTATAAAAAACATGCACTGATGCTACAGAAACTACTTGGTATCTTTTCTGGGGCTCGTCCCTCTGTGTCTTGGGAAAATTCAGCCCTTACTTTGGGTGGTTTCCTGTGCTAACCCCATCATCCTTATCAGGCTCCTCTTAGAGCTCCTTTCCCCGGGAACTTTTCAAGCTTCTCTGCTACTTTTGTGGACTTTCTCACTTCCTTTTGTCATCTTAAGTGGAAAAGGAGAGAAGGATTAAAAAAGATGGGAAAGCACTGGAAAGGGAAATCTGTTCCGCTTAGACCGGCAGCCCTCTCAGAAAGGACAACTGGTTTTTCCGTTGTCCCTTCTGAGCATGCTTTGCACAAAATATGAATGAGATGTTAGACCTGCAAGCCCAAGATGCTTCCCTTCAGGACAGCAAATAATGTGTGGGAGCCCACACACCCCTTTTGGCAAGTAATGTGCTGCTAAACGAGCTGAGGTGCTTATAGAGTGGGTGCTATCAAATGCATGTGCTGGTTCAGAACTTCTTGTAAAAAAACCCTAACAACATGTATGTGCTCTGGCGTAAACCTTCAGCAACTGCAGATAAGAGAAAAAAATGCCTCATATGGAAAGACTGAGGGAGATTTTGAGGACTGTGGAAAAACATGGTCAGAGATGAGGAGCTAAAGGGAAAGTTTCAAGCTGAGAGAGAGCAGGTTGATAGTGAAGTTAAAGAGGAGGAAGGGATGATAGTTGGGGGGGGGAACAGACTGCATGAGGGACTGACAAGATGATGAGGATTTTGGGCATGGGGTCCAAAGATGGGACAGGGGAGAGAGCCAGTGAAGAGATTTGTTCTGACCCCTTACAAGCAGCAGATGTGGACGACATTAACTGGAATCAAACAGCACTAATGATTGTAGAGTCCCGCTTCAAGGGCATAAAAGCCATCTCTGCCTGAATATCCCTTCATCCATGTGACCAAGGGATGAACGAGGCTTTCCTTGAACATGACTGGTATGCATGATTTTGAATCAAATCAAAATATCCTCTAGATCTGAAGTGTTTCAGACCTCAGGTTTTGCCTTGTTCAGCTCCATGAGTTTTCAGTGATGTTGCCTCATAACATCCAGCACGACAAACTCATACAATTAGAGGGTGTAATGGCCCATGAGTTGTTGGATGCATGCAAAGCGTTCATGCAATCTTTTAATTTTAATCAGACTGGTTACCATGTCCAAATAATGCCATTTAAATATGTTTCTTTGACATTCCTTTGTGAATTCCTTTGAGATGGAGAGTCAAATGTGAGGCAAGCAGAGAGGAGTTACTGTTTTGTTTTCTATTTTAAGGGAGAAACTTTGGATGGAAAACTCAGATATTCCAGATCTATGTAGAAGCTGCAATTCCTTAGTTAGAGAAGAGGTGGAGCTGCCATTATATGGATAAGCCTGGACACTCGTATTGGGAGTATAAAGCACAGGGCTGGTACAAATAATGATAGCACTTCCAAATTTTGTGCTTCTTCAGTGGAGGCTTGAAGGCCAGGAGTAGCCTTTGACACATCTGCCTGGCCTCACGCACAGTGCAGAATCTGAGTTAGTGACTCTTGCCTCTGTCCCGCATCCTTTGGCTCAGTCAGAGATATCTAATTGCCTTGAAAAGTCTCAAAGCAATGGAGAGGTTGCCACATCCCTAGTCTCAATGGTTAATTACCCTCACTGGTTAATTATGTTCATTAATTCCCTTCAGTTACAACAAGATGGCTATGGGTTTTTTTTCCTACTGAATTTAGTTTCTCTGAGCCTCAGTTTTACCTTTCTTAAAATGGAAGTGATAAACAAAGAGCCAGATCATCCATTGATGTAAATTAACACCACTGAACACAAAAACTCCTTTCTTACCTGCTTCAGAACAGCCTTTGCACAGTGAATTTAATTGCCTTCCTGGGCTTTCCAACTCCTGCTTAAATCTATTTGGTTTGGAGTCAGACACCTTTGAAAATCCTGCCTGTGTCCCTCTGTACTTTTGGTAGATGGGATGCAAAAGTCCTGAACATGACATTGCCTGTGAAATGATGCAAGCCCACTATCTCTGCAGCATTGTTCTTACAAGCGTGTATCATATCAATAAAAGATTATCTGAGTGCAGGAATGAAAAAATAAAAATGAAGGAGAAAAGGATCGGGAATCATTCACAGCAGGTCATTTTGGTTGGGCTGCAATCAACATGCCAGGCTTGATAAGACAGGTATTTGAGAGAGTATTGATCTCAGATCTTTTTTCTTTTTTATTTCATTGTTGTATTTGTTTATACTTAATGCTTAATAAGCTCCTCACATCTTGCTTGCTGGTTACATGCAGTCTCTAGCCTGTGTATTTGTTGCTCCTTGAAAGTTGTGTAAAATTTCTGCAGCTACTGGGCCAACCTCGATTTTCATATCACAGATAAGGGTTCAGCTCTTCTGAGTTCCTCTTCCTCCCTCTCTCCAGTTTGTTTTGGCTTGATTAAGTAAATCCTGATGTTCTCAAGTAAGACCAATGCTATTCCGTCACTGCATTGCCATTCTGAAATATTTTTGCAATGGGAAACATGCATTGGTACTGTGGTTTCTCTGCCCATTTGTGCAGCTCACATCGCCATTTACCTTCTGGTAGCAACTCCAGATGCCCTCTTCGAGTGGTTTGAGGCTCCCACGTGACATATTTACACCGAATAAGATGAAGTAGTTCTTGATCTGCAGATTTTGTCAGGCCATACAGAGAAGATAAGAGGGGAAACAAAGGCACAGAGGTGAGAATGGCTTTTCCAAGGTCATATTGCTGACTGTGTCAGAGCCTGCCTAGACCCCAGCTCTCTCAGTCTCTCTCTAGTGAGTTATCCCCTGCACCAGAAAACCTCTCCAGGGTGATTTAAAAGGGTGCGATTTTAACCAAGCTCAAGGCCCAGTGGTCTAATGAATCTTCTCCCAACGACTGGCATGCACATAATTCACCCCATTCTTCAGGCTTTTGTGACTAATACAAGAGCTGTTCACCCTAACCTGCCTGTATGATTCATCTGTGTTTTGTACAGGCTTTGTTACTCAAACTGTAACTCTCAAGTGCAAGGGGTAAAAACAAAATTAAAGAGTGATATCTGACAGCAGATGGAGATTTAATAATATGAAGAGTAAAGGTTGTTCCAGGATCTTGTTCCAAGTTGTGCCAGTATTTAGGATGGCTAGACTCGGGCCAAAAATAGCAAAAAAGATGGAAATGAGGACTCAGATCTGAACCTTTTCTGCTGGGTTTGTATCCAGGGTTTCTTTCCAGGGTCAATCTCTGTTAGGGTGGTATTGTGCTAGGATAGGAGGCAGATGGTTCATTTATACTGTGAGTTAAACCTTGTTTCATTTGCAAGTTTGGTGTCTGTTTACAATAATGAGCTACAGGTGAGCTGGGAACCAGGTAGTCCAAGGGAAAGACTATCTTAGAGCTGTGACCTCCTTCTCTAACTGACTTCTGGTTTGGCACCACATCTGATCCTTGAATGCATTCAAAGTTTCCCTGTCACCTTCTTCCCTCAGTCAAATAAATCTCCATTTTCTTTGTTTATTTAATCAGCTTGATAGGATGATTAAAAGATAAAATATATGACAAGTCTGTTCTGCTTTAATGTTTTGCATTTTTTCCTTTATAGCCTGCTTCAGAAGGTGTTAACTTAAAGGAATGTAATAGCTTCTGCATGAAATTGAGTGCTTCCTTTTGTTAAAGAGATGCCCATGAATGCTATTTCTTTTTTTCATTGTTATTACTATTAACCAAAGAAGGTCAGTTTGGTTTTGAATCAGCTGTTTCACTCTAGAGGAGAGTCAAACTCTGATCAGGCTGCATGCTAAGAGATGAAGGAAAACAGAGTTTAAACACTCAGTGACTTTTTTTTATTTTTAAGTACAAAGCTGTCCATTCCAAATAGCAGCATTGAGCTCAGCTTTGCTATCTTCCCCCAGCTGCCCTTTCCAATAATGACTTCATGACTGGTAGTTAGCAGGAGGAATTTTATTTAGGACTCAATGTTTTGATAAGATTTAGGACTATTAAAAAAACCAAAATCCCAAATGACAAGCACTGCTAAGTAGGTGGTTAACCGATTACAAAGCACAGATCTAAAGCAATACACATTTTCAGAGAAACTGCACAATGTAAGCCCTTGGGGGACAGGCTCGAGTAAAACGAAATGGGGTTTGCAAATTCATTGAAATTAGGTGAAGCATTAGAGAGCCATCACCATTTAAAGAAATTGATGAGCCCCTGTCTGTATGTGCAAGGCCATAACATTAATCATTCACACAGGCAGGAATGGACTGTAGCTTTCAAACAGGATTTGCTGAGGGGTGTTGGGTGGTTTGGAAGATCTGTTGTTATGGCTGGTGTTGCCTATAGTTAGGTAAAGGTACAGATTTACAGCTCTCACAGCTCTCCCTACACCCAATTACTACAATGAATCCACCTCATCCCACAGGCAGTCCTGTTTTCAGCTGGCACTGACCAGCTCTCGAGACCTCAGTCAGTTCATCTAGAATCTTCCTGGGCCAAGGTTGAGGTTAACATGGCAGTCTGAATCCAAGCTATCCAGAGCAAGTCATGTCCCTCTCCTTCCTGCCCATGCCTCAGTTTCCTGATCTATGCAAAGTACAAGAGATATGTATAGATCTGTCTTGTAGAGTTGTCATGAGAGAGAGGAAAAGAAACATTTGCAAGATGAAATGAATGAAAACCCATTGGATTTCACTTACGATTGGATTTGGGGGAAGTCCAGACTAGTTGCTATTTTTGTAGCTTTCAACTCCGGCATGCATTTCTCAGCTCCTTCCTCTCCCAGAGTTAAGGTCTGATCCTGCCACCTTTCACTGGCAAGAGTAAATGCTGCCCTTGGAAACTGTGTCATTGACTGCCACATAAAAAACTCACGTTACATAGGGTATTGGGAGTGAATAAAGATTTTGGGCTCAGATTTACAAAGGCTGCAGTTAACATGGCTCAGTGAGAGGTGTCTGTTCCCATCCCTCAACCCTGGGCTGCCCCGGAGTGCAGGTCTGCATGCTCAGGACTGGTGTCCTTCAGATAAGCCGTTCACCGGAGCTCCTTTGTCCTGCCCATCTTTAGTGGCTGCTGTCCAAAAAGAGCTTAAAAAGATCCCAGTGTAACTTTCCCAGAAGAGATGTCACCTCAATGTCTTTGCCAGTGTTTCCCTCTCCCTGTAACACAAGGCCCGTGTGTGAGCTGAGTGCATGATGACTGCCAGGGTTTAACAATGCAGGGCCAGATTGTGTCCTTGGCTTACAGGCTCTGCAGAGATAACCCTCCTCGCTGTCATCAAACACCACTCCATACAGTGTCTGGGTGGTGATCCGTGGGATGAAGCCCACTCTCAAAGGCAGGCTTCTCTGATGCCCATTTGCGGATCCTCTGCATTGAGTCTGCATTAAAATGTTGCCTGATTCCGAAGTCCGGACTTCTTCCTGCCCACTGAGAAAAAATAAAGAAAAATGACGTGCTGGGATATATACCAGGTAACTCAGCACTGGCCTAAATCCTCGCCTTTGTGGCTGCTGTTGTGCTGCACTTGGTCCATCCCATGCTTCTCACTCATCCAGCTCTTCCTCAGCATGGGTGAGCTCTGTAACACAAAACAAAGATATGGGAGATCCCATGCTCGGATATCTCCTTCACCATGCAACACTTGTGTAGCCTATCAGTATTGGAGGTAGGCTGTTAAATTTGCAGCTCTATAGACCTGCTTTGGTATAGCAGTTCTCTAGCACTAGTGAAAGGCAGGAAGGCATCTTAGAGACAGTCACCAATTCCCCCTATTCTCCCACAAATCCTAAGATCCTCTCCCTCCTCCTCCTCCCTCAGTCAAGGGAGACACCATCTCTACAACCACAGTAGTTGGCTGCTCATTCACAGACTAACTGCTCCAGCTCTCTGCCTTATTGCTATTCAGATTCGTTTCCCCATCCCATCAGGCACTAATCCAGCAAAAGATGTCGACTGGTTCGCAGAATCTTCTGGGAAAAGTTGAGAGACCCTTAACAGACTTCCCCTTCCCATTGCCAGCCCCCTGCTACTAATTCAGATAGTCCCCAAAGCACTGAAGGTTTATTTTAGTTTCCTTTCTCTTTGTCTGTTTTCTTGTTGGTTTTTTGTTTTGTTTTGTTTTTTTCTCCTGGACCCAGCTGCATCTCTGCAAATTTGATCTCCAAAATGGAAGCTTGGCTGAGCTGGAAGCTGTCAGCACCAACGGTTAGTAGCTGGCTGCGGCCACTTGCCAGGGAAGGGGAAAGATGAGTCCCTAGGCATCAAGGCAGCATGAAAAGTGACTACATCTAAATACTTCAGCACATGATTTCTTTCCCATTACTTTGATTCAAATCTCCCTTAATCCTCAGCTGTGTTAATGCAGTTAGTAGGTTATGAGTGCCGCATGTGGATGCCACTGGATTTGATTCCTTCACACAATTGGTTGGTAAATAATTTAGTACCAGTTTTGCCTGGAACGGGACCTGAAAATAGCCAGGCTGCTTATAGCTTCTGCTTTCTCTCTTCCCGCGTTTTTCCGACTCACAAGCACCAGGGGGTTGTTTGTGCAAGCACAGCCTGGCAAAGACTGCCATTTTATATGTCACAGCTTCCTCCTGTCCCTGCTCGTCAGAATCTCTCTTCATTTATTTTCTAGAAGAGAGGGGAGGGGAGAAGTGGGGTCAGGCCAGAGAGCTGGAGCTACAGACAAGAAAGAACCTGAACACTCCTGAATCAGAGTCTGCAAAGAGTAAAAATTTGCCCCACATTCTGACACCAAACCCAGTTTTTCCTTTACATCTCACACTTTTGAAATAGTGGTGTATTCATTTATTTGAGATTCCTGCACTTAAACTCAGTCGAAGGTAGACACTGCAAAGGCAGACAGAAAATGGTAAAAACAAGGAAGGAATTTCCAAGTTTGGGAAAAAGTCTTGGATAAGCAAGGAAACAAAAATTCCACTGAAATGGCCAGGACTATCTGGGATGGACCAAATTCCAAGTGTTGTGAGTTTCCTTTGGGCACAGCCATAATAGTATCCCTAGTAATGTCCCTCATCCCCTTTCATTTCTTGCCACAAAGCTTTCTCTTCTTACCTGCCACTGACCATGATGCATCACACTGTGTGTGTTTCCCACCCTACCGCTTCATACCAGACACCCCCCTCCTCACCCATGCAGGACTGAGTTTCACCCACCAGAGATGTGCTGTGGAGGAGACTATGAATCCCTACATCTCATTCATTGCTCCTGGTTCTGCTGAGGTTCCACTTGATCTGAACCGTGGGGCATATTCCCTCTCCTAACCCTACAAAATGCTTATAAAGACAGAAGATGACCTCATAGGTGTTTTTGTGAGACTCACTTGACTAATATGTATGAAATATACAGATGAAAGATGTCCAGATTCTTGATTTTCTGGTGACTGTTAAAGTAAATGTTGTTGGGACCTCTCTCAATCACTGAGGCCAACCAACAGGGAGCACCTTGTGTTATCAGTCTCCTAGCTTCCAAAACAGGGTGTTCATATCCGCACTGCACATTGAGGATGGTCTTTGGCCTATCTTAATTCCCTAACCATCCAGGAGATTGTTTAGAAGAATACTAGGTAGTGTAGACACAGATACACTCCATGGACCATTGTAACAGTATAAGAATATGAATTACCAAGCTTCAATGGCAGGGACAATTTCTGGTCACTATCTAATATACTTCAATAGACCAGGACCACTTTGAACCTGAGTCAGGTATTCAGGGTGCCAGACCAACGCATTCGTGTTTGCACAGGCCTTGACTTGACCTGATACATCCCACAGGAGCAGGCGAGGGGTTATGCTCCCCTCCTCAGGCACAACCTGTCCTAGCACATCACGTTTCAGTCGGTCTGCCAGCCGGTCTGCCTGCCCAGCTGCAAATAAACCTGACCGTTAGCTAGATGCCAGGACCAGGCTGTCCATCCTTACACCAGATGGTTTTTGGAGTCTCTTTGAACTTCATAACTGCTTGCAAGCCCCCACCTCCCCACCCGAGCCTCCAAGCATGGCTTTCCAAATGCCTATTATAGGACTCTGCATGGGCATACGAAGTTAGCAGGGCTTTGTCTGTGAGGTGTCATTTATTAATATGAGGATTTAATTATACAGCACAGCAGCAGAAAAATGAAAGCGGCATCTGCCCTGCACCGCCCCAATGCCACATCGTTGTGTGTCAGGGCTTTCACTTGCTTTTACCTGCTTTGCCCTCCTGCTTTGCCCCTTTCCTGCTTGCAATTTCTTTCACCCAAGCAGGCTGAGGTGTTTTGCAGACATGCTGCACGAGAGATTCCCCATGCTTAGTGAAGTGCAATAACCATTTCATAGAAGGCAACACTGAGGCACAAAGAAATTAAGGTCAGAAAGTTCATCCTCAGGCGCTTCAATGCGTCAACGTTCTTCAGCATTTAGGGACCAGAGGAGTGACCTGCTTGTTGGAGATGGTACCGCTGCGTGTTTGCAGATCCCGTTGGTTCCTGCGTGAGCAATGGTTGCTTAGCAACTTTGAGATGAAGGCCACCTATTTTGATGTCTGAATAAGGATTCAAGCGTTTAATTTCAGGGACCCACATTTGAAAACGCTGGCGTAGGAGACTAGATGAAGGTCGCCTGCAGAGATGGTGAGTGAGTGGTAGGGGCACAACCAAGGTTGCTCCTCAACACCCGTTCAAACCAGGAACACCCACTCACTCCCTCTCTAGAGATGTTTTGGACCTTCAGTGTTAGGAATCACACTTTCTGTCCTGGCATAGCTAAAGCTGGTTCCTGGGAACAGAGTATTTGTGGAAACGGGTCAGGTGCTTTCAAAAGCGAGTGTTTGAAATGGCTCTCCACCCCAAGCGCCTGCAGCCAAAGCTGGTTTCCCCACTGATGCCTTTGGTGACATGGGCAGCAGAGGGGCTCATGGGCTGGCGGTGGGGCACTGAACTGCTCATTAGGAGACTCCCAAACCCTTCTTGAGGGTCCCGCTTTTGCCCAGTCTGCAAAATGGGCATAGTGATGCTTCAACTGCCTTTGCCAAGAGTTTCAAGAGGCTTGTTTCCCTCCTACAAACGCTACGCGAGATCTAAATAGCGGTGTTATTTCTAGTGTGTTATCCTGATAGCGTGAGAGGCATAAACAAGATCCGCGTTTGCTGATGGTGACTCACTGTGAGCCTTTGAGGGTTGTGTAGAAGGGCTTGCTCTGATGTTTTTGCTGCTCTGAGATAGATTATTGATTCTCTTTATCTGGTGTTCGTCTTACAAACCCAAGGTGATGAGCATCCTGTTAGTTTCAAGAGCACTGGTGCTATTTTTCTACTGCTTCAAGGGACACAGAATATGATCCAAGTACCCTCAAATGAGCAAAAAAACAGGTCAACCTGGTTCATATCAATTAAACTGCCAACTCCAGGGGAAGGCTAAAAGTAAGATTGGATAACAAAAGCAGACCTTGTCCAGTGAGAGGGTTGGGAATTTTCCACTAAATTGTATTTTGCTTGGCTTGGATGGCTTCTTTTGTTGCTAAGTTTATTAGGAAATGCCAGATCATTGAAAATGGTGTCTTTCACCCAGAAAAAAAAAAAAAAATCCGGAGAGAAATCTCAGAAAATTGTCAAAATATTGTATTTTGACATTGCTGCCAAGAAAAGAATTCTGATCTTTCCACTTATAAAAGAATTTGTTATTTCAGAAATGTAAGCTTATTCCCAGGTAATTAATGTAAGAAAATGTTTGGAGTCTAACAGATCTATATGTACAGCTATCAAGGTACAAAAATAAGGATTTGGCTTTAACACAATAGGGATTTCATCATTCTTCTCAAGCCGTAGCAGAAAAAGGTCTCTCCAGCAGCAGCTGCAACATCAACATTCCTTTCTTTGTAGCAAACCCTGCAGCCAAAAAACGCTAGACGCAAAATTTACCACACCTCTTTACAAAAAGCCTGGCTCAGCTCTCCCCCTCACCCCACCTTCTGCCTGTCTTGAAAGCCATAAATACGAAGAGGCCAGCTGAAGTTAACTGCAAAATACCCACTTGCAAACAGGTGTAACAAAAGAGTGAGTCTGAAACGAACGCTCTGCAGAAAGGAGAGGGAGAGAGGAGGTGGGGTGGGGGGTGGGAAGGTGGGAAAGGGAAAAAAAAAAACCCACATGATTGAAGGCCTTATAAATGTAAATGGTTTGGCAGAAAGGGTTTAGCAGCCCTGGGTAGAAGATTGCACTTGGTGTTCCAAGGCCCTTATTTTCAAAATCGCAGCGCTGGAGCCCTTTCGAAGCTGGTCCCTGTGTTTGCTTTTTCAATCAGTGAATATCAGGTTGTCTCTTTTTTTTTTCTTTTTTTTTTTTAATCTCTGCACTCAGATGTGCCAGGCTTAAATGAAACCTCAGAGAGGGAGAGAATGTGAGCTGTGCTCCGGACCTTTGAAAGAGCTCATCCCCGCTGCCTTTATCGCTACTTATTTATGAATCTCCCCCTCCTGACCCCCCTTCCTCTTGTTTTCCTGCAGCAAATCCCGCCTTCCCTTTTGGATGTTTTTTATTTATTTTTTTCCTCTACATTTATCTATATATTTTGCACCCAGTAAGTCAATCAGTTTCAAATTATTGGTCCCTGAGACAGATGTTTGGTGAGTCATTTAGCTGCACGAAGTTCTTCAGACAGTTTGCTCTTCCACCTCCTGTTCATTTAAAGCATCTTTTGAGGCTGATTTTTCCTTTTCAAAATGTCTTTAACTGCCGAACGTTTGCTCCCACCGGGCAGTCTAATGATGTTGGACACAATATGTGTGAACATCTCTTTAGAGGCCATCTCCCCTAGGCTACATTCTTGCCTATAAAATCATTGTTTATTTAGTCCTTAGGCCTAGGAACCATCTGCAGTCCCCATGGCTCCTGTTGTTTTTAAAGTCTTATTAAGTTTCTGCACTTCTCCTCAGAGCATTATTTTATTTCTAAACAACCACAGACAACTTCCTGTCAACGCGGCTTCTGCCAGGCAAATTAGAGATGACAGTTTCATTCTTCTGACTATGGCGAGCTCTCATCTGATGTTATTTAATGTGAAAAACAACTGTTAGGTAGAGAGTGATTTAAAAACAATGAGGAGAAAAATAATAATAATAATTTAAAAAGAGAAGATGGGAGAGGGTGGCCCAGAGACTCTGGGTTAAGGTTCTCAGACAGCGTTTGCCAGTCAGGAAAACATAAGGGATTGGAAGGCTCTATATAATGGTTATAACAAAAGAGAATCAATGAGTGTTGACTTGATGTCATGTCCAATCTTTCTTTTCCTGACAGGAACTGAAAACATTTTTGTTTCATTTGGTAGGGTTTATTTTTGCTTTCTTTCATCGCTGTCTTTCCCCACCTCCCATTCCCCCCCTTTGCTGAGTAAGCACTTAGAGCCAGGGAGAGTGGCTGAGCCCTGTCCCCCGAGGGAGAGCCTGTCCTGCTCAGCCGCTCTTGGCCTCAGCACCCAGGAGCTATGAGTTGACATCAGGGACACCAAAATCAACCCCTGGTTGACCAGCATCTCAGAAGCAGGATGTTCTCAGCATCGAGAGGCACCTCCCCCTTGCAAAGCACTCTGTGTAGGACGTCGTCCCTGTGCCTTAATAGAGGTGCCTCACTTAAACAGCTCTGGGGAGAAAAAGATGAAGTCACTGTGCTAATGCTAGTGCCAGGAGAGGCATAATCTGAGCAGCTACCTCTGCTCTAGCCCCAGATTTCCCTTTGCTCTGCAGGCAAGTGAACTAGCATAACTCATGCCCCCACATCCAGAAATACTCTTCTCCCTAGACCCAGATGGCATCATCCATTCTTCTACTGGGAAAGGTTCCTGGCTTGTGGTACCCCGCAAATTGTGCCCAGGTATTGCCGGTGAGTGTGCTAGCTGGCCAGGGCTAGCACTGTGCCAGTCAGTACACAAGTAGCAAAACGATAGGGACAACCAGAGCGTAATACCTGAGCCCAAGCTCCCTCCTCGGACAATGAGACATCCATGGTGTTTTGACCTTCCCAGCTTCTAGAACTACCCCTAGGAACAATAAGCTGCTGGCTATGGCTTCACGCTGACTGCTGCTGATAAAAGTATAATCAGGGAGAAAGTGAAAAATCAGTAAGAAAAAGAGGCAACCTGTGTGACCTCTGTGAACCAGCCAGCATCGTACTGCATCAGTTTTGCCACCTGCAGATCAGCTGTGATAGGTGGGTAGGGAGGCTGCATTCAGTTGCGTTCATAAGGCTCTTCAAGACATGCAGGGAGAGGACTGCAAATAGAAGTGGTTAGAAGGGGCTGATGTGTTTGGGGAGGAAAGCACACTACAGTAATGCTGTGGCTCTGCAGTTGAACACTCTGATGTCAGGAAAAGAGGTTAAGGTTGCTTCTGTAATCTTAACTCTGCTTTCTTCTGAATGTGCATCATAAGGTTGTCAACCAAACCCTCACTTGGTGGAAGTCTGTGTAACTCCATTGAAGTTTAAAAAAGTGTGAAATTATATTGCATCATATTAGCAAAGAAACAGCACATTACACTACCGAGAAAAGAGGCTGACATAAATGGAGCTATGCTGATTGACACCAGGTGAATAGCTGCCTTTTACAGCAATCACAGGTTGGGTTTTCAGCTAGTATGATATTGCTTCAGGTGAGTGTTTCTGCAACCTTAGCTGTAACACTGCCATATTTCCACAACCTGTTTGTCTCCTTGAATGCTCACACTGTTTTTGCTCTGTCAGAGCAGTCCAAGCTATCCTTATCAACTTAGATAGTTTATCTTCTCCCTGTGGCTTCTATTCTAATCACCTGGGCTCCTACCCTCTAGTCTGAATTTGCTTTTGAAACAGTAGGGTAGCCTTACTGAGGTACAATTCAGGGGGATATGGCAATTCCATTACTATGAAGCTCATTTAGCGGCACACTTGGGTGGTCTATATACTCCAGTAAATTTTCACTGTTTATACTGTGGCTGTGAATAATCTCTTGAGTGCTGTTCTGTTCCAGATAGGTTTTCATTCCATCCTCAGCACTGGCGTAGTAGAGTGCCTTCCAGTCATGCATTAAGTGATATGACCACTTTCTCTCCAGTGCAGCCTCTTCTGTCATTTTCTTCTCGGGGGGAAAATTTAGGTACATGATCACTTTAGTTTTGTTGGCTTTGTTTTTGAAGTCTATCTCAATGTCTACACTTGAGATAAGCAGTTGAGAAGGCAAGCCGAGGAAGTTCTACAACTGAAAGATGGCTGCAGTCTGTGATGGCTGTAGTTTTGTTGGAGCTGCTTCTACAGAGCCCTTGAGAAACCTTTGACTGTGCTGCAAGCCTTTGGTGTTTCAGAGCTGACACTGTCATTCAGAGCCTCTTACTCCAGCGGGAAGTTGTTGTTTGGATGGCTCCAGGTGAAAATGTAGGTTATTTAGAGAGGCCAAATGCCTACAGGGTAAGGAGTGCAATAATGGGGCTCTTCTCCAGTGCTCCTCAGAAGAGTTGGGGACCTCTGGCCTGAGGGAACAAGCTCAGAAAAAGTTGGTCATTCCACAGGAAGAGATAGTGGAATGGAGGGGTTTTGCAGAACTAACTCTCTGTCTCCACTCCTTGTTCCTCCATTCCAAAGGTGCAGGAACCCTTCACAATGTTGCCTCAGCAACACTGGTTTCATTCCCTGAGATGTACTCACATTCAGTCCTTCTCTCTGCAACAACCTCCTCAAATGACCCTGGCAAGTCTGTTAGGGTAGGGTTCACCTGGTTTGATTTAGGTATCATGAAAGTTTATTTGCGGCTGAGCTAGTCACCTATGGCTCCCTTTAGAGCCAGCAGAGAGGAAAAGGTGATTCCAGGTGGCAATTCATCTCCCCCTAAAAAACAAGACTGGGAAATTGACTTCTGGAGGAGTCTGTTTCGTTCCACAGAGCGGTGGGACACCAGCTGTGACTGGGTGATGAAGGGCTGGATCTCAGCCGTGGCCCCTCTTGTGAGACCTACAACATGGAGAGTAGATCACACAGTCCCGCCTCACACAGGGTTAAGGAGGAGAAACCCTTCAGAGAGAGAAGGGGTGCATTCCCACCCTGGGAAGGAGCTGTGGAAGGGATAAATTAGTATATCAGTATCCAAGAAAGATGGGATATGTTGTAAGGATGGGGTGGGAATGCTGTGATGAGCAGTCGCATGGATCTGTTCCACTGCACTGCCAAACGATGAGGGCATCCTCAAACAAGCCTCTCCAGGTATCAGTGACGTCTCCACACATGACATCCAGTTGTTCCTTTTATATAGGGGAGAAGAGAGGGGGAAAGAAGGGGAGAAATGGGGAGGGAAGGAGATTAGTTTAAACCATTACAGTTGAACCCAGACTGTATTTGGATGTGACTGCAATTAAAACGGAAGGTCTTTTAGAGGTAGGAAAGAAATCCTGGCTCATAGAGTCCGTGGAGAATGCAGTATTCAGTAACCACTGAGGAAGGCATACATTATAAATACATCTGTAACTACTAGGATAGGTGTGAAAATGTAATTAACTGGAAACCTACTGAGTTTAAATGGACTTTTAGTTGTTTCAGGTTTTTTTTCTTCTTCTTTAGTCCTCCCCCCTCCCATTCTTAAGTTAAGTTTAGACTTGTGGGTCCTCTAACTCCCACTGGCACAGTGTAATTTAGCAAAGGTTGTTCCAGCCGAATTTGAAATTAATAATTTCAAATAGGCAAATCAATGATATTTAAAAGCTCCCTCCTGTGTGTTTGTACAATCTGCACAGGTATAAAAGCTAATCACATCTTGCTGGGGAAGAACATTTGTTATCGGTTTTAAGTAGAGCTTGGCAGTTTGGGGGGATCAAACACCATGTTTCTTTCCAAAGTGTGCGTGTGCCTCTGTAATTTAATATTTCTCATTAACTTAGTGCTGGGGAAAGGTGTCAGTGCCGACAGGGAGGAGCCAGCCAGCCCCCTGGGAGACCATTCATTTTGTATCACCCTGAGGTTTGCAAATAGAAGGAAGGGGACATAGAAGGGATAATGCAGGATCAGAAACAGACAGTTAAAAATAAGGTTTCTGAGGGTATTGCTTGGCTGGACAGTGAAGGGCTAGGTTTGGCTCGCCCAGCAGCCATCCAGAAGGATGCCAAAACACAGATTTCCTTCAAATATCCCTGCAAATGCCATGTTAGATCAGCTCCAGCAGTCCTTGTTGTCCTTTGTCGTGGTCATAGCACTTTCAAATATCACATACCTCATGAAAAAGCATCAGAAAAATTGTGGACTCTGCATTTTTCATAAGAGCATTTCTTTCTAACACCATTAATTTATTTTTAGCATCCACCTGGAACTGAGATATTGTAAAACCACTATCCACATTTGTTCTCTTTAATATAATTTTGAATAGTATTACTATCTGCAAATACTATCCCCTTTCTAAGTCCTTGAAGAACTTCAGCTGCAACAATTTCTTGCGGCAAGGAGTTCCATAGGTCAACTCTGCAAGAGGCAAAATATATTCTACTTCTATGCCAACTCCAATGTATAATTTATTTTCTGGATTAGTATTTTGCCTGTGCTTCTACATGAAAAGATCCCATTCAGCCCAGTGCTGTCTCATATGGAGAAGAAAAGCCAGCTGGCTGTGCTGAAATACTCTTTCAAAAAGTTCCAAGAAGGAGGAAGACTCTCACATTTGTATTCTCCTTGCAACATCTCTTAATAATTTAATTCCCATTAGAAGTGCCTGTGTTGTAGGGGGGGAAAGATTTATAGAGAGATTTCACTCCAGGTTGGGTTTTTGTCTTTCTGTGTTTTCTTGGCATTTATCATGCATGTTTTAATTTGGATCTGAGTCTTGCTACCATCTGGTCATTATTGCAAAGAAATATTCATTTTCTCTGAGTGACATGGGCTTCATTCATCATGGAACTAGCTGATTGCCCCTCAGTTTTTTTTCCCATTACTTGGAATGAAGTCTGAAGATACTTAGCACCAGACAGAGCAGTAGTCAATAAAGTTTGCAAAGTTAGTGGCAGCTGGTAACTGGGCAGAGGAAAGATTAAGAGACACTTTTTAGGCCCTGATCCTTCCACTCTTTTCCACGTCATGCATGGGAAGTGCAGCATCGGACGCCAAGGTAGCATTGCAAAGGCTGGGAAGTGAGCTAATGACTCCATTCCCCTTCTACTATCCAACTGTGAAGTGCTGTCACCTTCAGAGTGAAACTTGGAGGTTTTTGCTCTCACCTAAACACAGGGAAGACAAAAGGGAGAGAATTTGTCCCAGAGGAATGTTGTGACACCTACGTCCTGTTTCTCCCACAAAGGGAACAGATCTCCAAGCAAGACAGCCTCAGAAGCAGTGGGAATTCCTCATGAAGAGGTCTCGAAAGCCATACTTCGAGCTCTGGGGGGAAATTAGGCACAATCAGTTTTAGCCTCCTACCATGCAAGAGCCTTCCTTGGATGCCTGTCATTAGAGACAATGGGCACAGGGCAGCGGGGAGCAAACAGAGGGACTCTTAACTAGTTTGGGGATTATTCAGCGGGTGCAGTGACCCACAACTGCATCTGCACACCCTTTGCAAATAAATTGCTTGTGACTATTCTTTCCCTTCCCTGGTATTTCCCATGTCCTGTTTTCTAGTTCCCTGGACTAATCCATCTTTGGTTCCCTTTGTTTGCAAACAATCCTTTGTAGCATTTTCTGCAAAGTGGGAGGCTGCTTTGGTGGGGGGGTGGGGGTGGTCAAGAGGGTGTCCCTCAGTCTCTGCATGCTGTGAAAGCCCAGTGTCAGTCAGAGGCTTGGACTATCCAATCTGAAGGACTGAAAGCCCTGAGCATCATCGTTTAGGTACCTCTCCAAATGGGTTATAGCTAAAAAAGTCTGGCCAGGGGCAGATGGCAACTTGGGATCAGTCAGGAGCAGAGACAGATGGCAACGTGCAACTGGTTGGAAGATAAGTTATTGCATGAGATTAGCTGGAAATGGATGGGAATTGTAAAATGGGACTGGTTAGGAATGTAAGTCTGTACAGTCATTTGTAAAGCGCTGAAAATTAGACCAGCATCTTAGCTCCCTTGGCAGTCTTGGACCTACCTACCTTTCCAAGCAGTGCAGAACTACACAGATCTGTAGAAAGCAAAGTGACCTCCCAGGGACAAGATCTGTCCAACATGATCTCACTACAACCTCTGGATTTGGTCCTAGAGGTTAGCTTCTTTTTTTGGAGAGAATAGGACCACTGGTAGCAAGCATTGCAGTTCAGTGTTCATCAGCAGTTGTCACTGTGCCCAAGGAAATATGTTTAACAGTTTTTGGACACGCAGCACATTCTGTTGCACCATGTCTAGGATGGTTTCAAATGGAGCAGCCAACAACTGGAGAAGATGATAGAACAGCTTGCTTCAATTTGGAGCATCTGTGCCAGTGAGATTTGGGGGTTATGAATACCCGGTCTTTCTCCAGCCTAGCAAGGCAGAGAGAGAGACAGAGAAAGGGAGAACAGCTGTGAATTTGCTAGAGGGTAAAACTCAGCCCCATATTGGGTAGAGCAGCCTCAAAACATTGAAATGACTAGAGGAATTTGTTCTGGATCAAAATTAATTTCTACTGTTCCTAATAGGTGGCTTGTTTGGAGGCTTTGCTCCTGCTCAAAGTGATTTGAAGTCGCTCAGTTCCTATTACTCCTAGTGAACTCAGTCGTGATATATTCTAACACAAGCAGGAAACTAAACAGAGTATTTATTTATTTATTTATTTAACATCAAAGAAGAGCAACAGAATCATCCAGTGGTAAGGGTGGATGGGTAGGAGAGAACCAGGGGCGAGAGAGGCAATAAAAATAGAAGGCAGTCCAGATGTTTACTGCACACTAAAATACTGCCTTTCCTCTCTACTGATAGCACCGAATGTTATTTTGTTTCTTTGGAATTCATTTTCTGAAAGTGTCTGCATGAGGAACATCTGCTCCCTCAAATCCAGACCTACAATTTGAATAAATTATCAATATCTGGCAGCAGCCCATTATTAATGGCTAGAGTTTTATAAGATTCTCCAGTATAATAATAGCAAAGCTAGCGGCTGGCATTCCTCCCAGAGAGTCGTATTTGTCCCATTTTATTCTGTTCTGTTTTCTTTTCTTTTCTTTTCTGTTTTTCTCTCTGAATCTGAGCATCATCACTTGATTTTTACCATGGCTCTTGGCTCAAAAAAAAAAAAAAAAAAAGAGAGAAAAGCCATTAGTATCCTATAAATCAAAAAGAAAAATGACATCCTCAAACACAAAAGACTCCCCTGAGTGTTTTGCTATTATTACCTGTACAAGGTTGCACATGTGGCTTCAGAAACATCTTCTTCCATCAGGAATCATCAGGTAGTAAGATTTCTCACTTCCATGCAAGAGACAAGTTTTATTAACTTCCTCTTCAGCATATACCCTGGTAATTAATGATGCAGTGCACCTTTGAGGTGTCCTAATGTAGGCCGTTTATCAAAAACTGCAACTGCGTAGAAAGAGGACTATGTTCTTTCAATATGATAAATCCAAGCGTGCGCTGGGATGTTCTACATCTCTCTTTTGAGTACAGCCGCTCCCTCTAATTGCAGGGTTTGACTTTCACTGCAAGTTTTGACAAATCACCTTCTGGCAGAGAGCCCCTCCCATGCACGTGCGAATGGCCATGCACCAAGAAGAAAGCTAATCGCTTCCCACATTCAGCAGAGCCCATGCCTAAACCTGCGGGAAGATCATGCAGCCTAATTTTGGGTGCCATGCTAGGGACCCTGCGACAAAAGTCATTTCTCTCTGAGCTTTCTACATCAATGGGGAAGAAGGAGAAAGCAGCAGGGTGCCTGCATGGGCTTTTTGCCCTGTGTTGTCCCCTCAAACTAGCTTCTACTCTTTTGCTCTGGTTTTTCGCCAGAGTTTGGCACTGGGAGATGCCTGTTATGATCTCTAGTGCATGGGCAGGACCTATGCCACTGAAGTCATCATTGCATGTCTGGGGTTTTGGCAGGATTAAAACAGTTCTCCCAAGCTGGTTGCAGGGACAGTGGAGGTATCTGTGTTTGGCCCATAGATATGACCAGACCATTGAAAAAAGAGCAGAAAAGCAGACTTCGAAGTGCTTTGGGTTGGGTCATGATGCAAAAGTTTTGTCATCCCATCGAGAAAAAAAATATAGAAGAAAATAATATAATCATGTCAGCAAATACAGTTGCTGAGCAAAGAGCCTCCAGCCAAGTCTGCAGGGTGCCCTTTGCCACTGCTGTGATTTGCTTAGAAATGCTGGTGCCGACCTAAACACAAGGAAAGTCAGATTTCACAGGAGATTTCCTCACATGCAGTTTCTGCCAACACACCTGGACCAAGCAGCACCCTGCATCCACTGGCTCCCGCTGAAGGCAGAGGATGGCTCTGAATGGATATATAGGTCCGATAGGTGTGGAGACACTGATGAGATGGGCAACCCATCCCCAGTGCCCTCCAAGTACCCAGAGGGCCAGGGAGTCACCAGGACACAGGGACAACCTGGAGAGCGGAGTCACTAGAACAGGCTCTGCACAGCATCCCTCTCCTCATGGGTATGCAGAGCTTTGGGGTGGGTAGTGGGGAACTGCCTGCCAACATTTTCAGAGTAAATACTCTTTTAGCACATATCCACGTACTATGTCCTTAGGACAGGTCAGCTGTTTTTCACCCCAAAGTGGACCATCTGGGTAGCCTGATTGCTCTATGAACAGTGTCAGTCGTGAATGCATGAGCTCCCGTGCTGCCTCAGTGAAAAGCTCCATCTCATGCAGCGATGGTGAAGATGAATTAGTTAATTATGTAAAGTGCTTTGGAGATGAAAAGTGACATCTGAGTGCCAAGTATTACTATTAATAACAAAACATATACCACCTACCAGATATTATTTCTTCTTTTTTCCCGAGATAATATACTTCTGAAGTTCAGATAACACCAGCACAAGTCAGTAGGAAAGCATAAGACTTCCAGCAAAGAAGTATTTTGATCTAATCAATCCAAAATTTCAGAGGAGCCCATTTTCTGTATGACTGACTGTATTTTACCACCTCTATACCTCAGTGTCCCAGTACCAATATCAAATCCTAACACACTGCAAGTCTTGCATAGAAATCTGCCCTTCCTTCTTCTGCTCTTTTGTGTAGACACCTGAAGCATCTCTGTTCAAAGTCAAAGAAAACATCTCTGTAAGGTTAACAATATGCTTGGTTCCTCTTCAGCAAAACACTTATGCACATAGTTAAATTAAAGTACATGCTTTAGGCTTGAGGAAGCTGGGTGCCAAATTCTCAATGGAGCCCCAGTTTTACTGAAAGCCAGTGGGAATGGGAAGGAGAGGGAGAGGAGAAATTTTCTCCGAAAATTAAAGCTCGCATGAAATGCTGGATTGTGGCATATTGAATGAGAGGAAAAGACTGAAAAATAGGAATTTTTGTACTGTACCAAGCAGGGTATAAAACTACATTTCAGACCTGTGTTGATATTTAAACCCATTTAGTATGTTCTTGCTGGGTCACTTCAAAGCTGGACCTCAGTGGCAAAAGCAGCTGGTCTGTATTGATTTTGGTCTATTACAATATTTCAACAGAAAGACTACAAAAGTGTTTTGTGAGACAACAGGTAAGCTGCAAATTCTGCTGTAGCAATGTATCTTACTAAAAAAGGATGCAGATAATCCAGTCACATATGACAATCAAGGCCAATATTAATTAAACAACTCCAAACAATAGAGTGTATTTCTGCAAGGGGGGAGGAGTTTACTCTGTATGTACCATACAGCAAGCCAATTTTAATGTATTTTGAGAATAAAGCAATTTGTTGAATACACATCTTTGTCCTCTTCTCTTCCCCGCCCCCCCCTTTCCTCCTTCTCCTTGCACAAAATTTGAAGGCGTTCATGTAAAATGGCTCTTAGGAATATCACACACAGTTTTATTTATGGTAAATTTATTATAATAAGGATGTTCTCTGTCATTGTCTGAGGGATTTATTTATTGTATCACACTTTTGAAACTGCTGATATTGATTGTTTCAAGAGGTTGCCTTAAAGGAAGACGGGGAGAAAAACAACAACAAAAAAACCCTCACAAATTAAAAGAAATGGCCATGTTACTATTAATTATTTCATAATGAGATATGAGGGGAGAATTTTAAACATTATCCCTAGCATTACAGTTGAACAAACAATATATTTACTGGAAATTATACTGTGATGATGAATGGCTTGTTTTAAAATAGAGGCTTCTCTAATGGGGGCCTTTCTGAGCAGCAGTGACACACGGTCCAACTCACGATTATTATTGCATTTTAATCGAAACTGAGTTCTGTATTTCTGCCAGAGAGTGAGAAGAGCGAATCCTATTTGCAAATATCTCTATCCCGATGATCCCCAAACAATAACAAATTCTGAGCTGTCCAAAAATATTCTAGCAATAATGCCATTTGCTACTAATTCATCCTTTTCCTCCTGCTAAAACCCCTCTTTTGCTTTCTTTCTTGGTGTTCAGGTACATTTTCAGCTGCAAGGATTCAATAAAAAGGAATGTAACACTAGCTTTTCCCACCACCACCAAACGAGCGCGCACGCACCCCCCCCACACCTCATCTTATGTAGAATAGGGAATTGGATATTAGTCACTGCAGTTTCTAGCTATGACAGACAGTAATTTACCATTTTATTGTGATTCAGTGCCTTGGACAGAGGCACACATTGCCTGTCATGCTGTGTTCATCACCGACTGTAGAGACAAGCGTTGCTTGTCAAATAGTAGAGCCCTTATAATGAGGACACCTAGGTGTAACATAAAAGATTCACAGGCAAAAGGACTTCTTATGGAGGGCTTAAAACCTCTAAAGCAGTGTGAGCTAGTTAGATAATACACAAACTTTAGAAGTGATACAGACAGATATTTCCCCCTTACATCTATTAGGCATACCAAAGACGTTATCAACAGAACAATATGTAAACCTCTGTGCAAAGTAGGCAGAGCAATTTAATTCACTGCCCCATAGACAAAGGAGGGGTGTGTGTGTGTGGGGATGACACACGCAACAAAACCCCACAACCTAAAACAGGTGTGTGCAAGGGAAAGCAAAAACCTTCTACCTTTCAGCGAAGCTGTTGGATGGTCACTAATGAGATTTCTGATGATTTTCATTTGTCTTCATTTTTAGCGAGCTTGACTCTGCATGGCATTTTTTCATAAAGGGAAAGGTAAGGTGGGCCAGCAGGTTATACAGCACGCGCGTCATGCCGTAAGCAGCTGTCAGGGGGCAGAAAACTGACACTTGAGATTGGATTAATCCTCCATCAAGCCTAACTGGAAATAATGGACTGGACCCTCAACTGGGGTAAACGGACACAGACCCAGTGTTTTCAGTGAGGCTGTCCCCTTTTACCTCCCTCACAAAGCTGCCCTACCCATGCTTTGGCAGTGTGATTGCCTGCCTGTCATTGCCCATGTGCCTCCCAGGGCTGGAGCTGGTCCTCCAAAGTTGCATCCGTTTGGGGTGTCAGCATCCTCTTGGTCAGTTAGGGAAGGATCTGGCCAAAACACGAGCAAAGGTTTGCAGAGCATGCAGGCAATACCTTGGCTCATCTGCCAGGTGCTGTTCAGTCCCAGTATTTTGCTTGAGGATGCAGGCAGCTCTGCCAATAGGAACGAGCTGAGACCCCTCAAGGAGCATGAGAAGGTGAGCGTAAAGCCAGAGCTACGCTTGGCTTCAGACACTCGGCACCGGTGGGTGCTCAAAGCAACCTCTGAAGAACTGCTGTATGTGCTTCACAGCTTGGAGGCCTCTGTGGGTACTGTTCCCTCTCCCTTTTTACCCCTCTCCCTCCCACCCCAGCCTAAGTGGGCTTTGTTAACGTGAGACTGCAAAGCGTCCTTCGAGTGTGTACTTCCAAGGGTGAGCAGAGTCGTATGTGCATAAGTGGTCCCTGCATGCAGACCATACACTTGCCTATGTGGGAGAAGACAGAGAGGTCCACGAACCATCTTTTCCAGCTGGGATATCCCTAGGATAGCCCACAACTGGAAACCATGTGGAGAAACCCATGCCAGCTTTTCACTGGCCAAAGGGACAGCACCCTTCATCAGCAGTCCCTCCCCTGGCTGCCCCGGACCAGGGCAGGGACCCACCGCAGCAGTGGAGATCTCCTGCGGGAGACGGGAGTTCCCTTCCATCCTCCAGGTCCTCTGCCCTCCTTTCCTCGGGGTAGGGAGATGGAAGGAATTAAGCTGGATGCAAATGCTGCTGGGTGGAAGTAGTACCATGTGCATTTATACTTTCTTATTTGCACAGCAATGTGAGCATACACAAGTTCATCTGTGCGTTGTAATATGCACATTTTCAGTCTTAGATGCTGTGTTACAGAAATCTGCCTCCACGCACAGTTCAGCATCTCATTTGTAGGCAAGGTTATGTTTTCCTTTAAGGATAGTTAAAAACACAACCAATTTTAGGTACTAATACAAATTTAGGAAAGTGCATGTTCTAATAAAGGTAGTTTAAATGTATTTAGAGGCTGAGGAGTACTTGAACTTTTACATTGCCAGTATCAGATATACATTTGAATATTAGTGAAGCTAAACTGATTGATTGAATTACTTTAGGGAAGGGTGAGACACAAATGCAACATTTTAGTTAGTCTTATTACATTTTCATTTACCTTAAGGGAAATCGTAACTGCTTGAAGACTGGATATTAAAAGTGCCCAGGTAAATTTTTGCAAGATTTTGTTTTATCACTGTATGCATATGTTACATGCTGACATTCATTTGCTAATGCTCTTTCCCATCTTTTGTCCCGCCTCTCCTAAAAAAGAAAACAATATGTGAAATTGAAAAATGGTGCTCACTGAGGGGTTTAAAGACATTTGAAATTTGGAATATATTTTAAAGGTCAATTTCAGCAGTAATTATGTTATAATGGTGAAGCTTTTAGAGAATGCGAAACACAAGATTAATATGTTGCCAGATAGAAAGTGGCAGAAGACTCTATCTTGTGTGTGTGTGTGAGTGAGTGAGTACGTGTGTGCACGAGCATGTTGCATGTGTTGAAGCTTATAGGCTCCAGCAATACATCAGAACAGCTTTCACAAATACAGTGAACACTGATACACTTCATACATGTATAAAACGTCCACTGATATCAAGGACACTTGCACACTTGCCTAAACACAAGCTCGTACTTTTAGTCCCAGAAAGGGATTCCTTATCACAAATTTGCTGTTCCAGTTAAAGGCAACAACAGTAGCATCAGCTGTTCCTTGCTGGAACCGATAGTCCAGTGTGCAAGGTGTTGTACGGTCAGAGAATAAAACTGATAAACCTACTCATGCACATTTACTTAGTCAAGACAAAGCAAGCCTTTTCATGCATTTTGAGGGGAACTAGAGATGAGGTTAGATCAAATGAAATATTCTGGTTTATGATGGGTGTCTGTGTAAAAACCAAACATTTCTTTTTTAATCCTTGGATGGGTGCTAAAGCACACCACAGGATCATCTATGCAACTTTATATTTTGTCAGATGAGTTATTGGCTCATTGTGCTCTCCATGTCGCCTGATAACTTAATGTGCCTCAGTTTACTCAATCAAAACAAGAAAACCACAAGTCACGATGATGTCAAGCATCATATGAGTTTTGAACTCTTCTAGAGTGAGTTGTGTAAGATGTTTCAGATCCTCTGATGGAAATCACTGCATAAAGCATGGAGAGAACTTACTCAAAGTAGGCAACAACCTTTTTTCTTATGAAAAACACACTGCTGGAGGCAACCCTTCCACTCCATGAATAGCATTATTCTGAAAACTCAGTCTAGGCTTTTCACTGGGACCTGGTACAGATGGGCACTTTCATCCCATCAAAGTTTCTCAGTCCTCTGGCTTCTTTTTGGAAATCCAAGCCTGACAGCATGTTTCTAAGATGGAAACAGCCACAGGGATGGATCAGAGCCTGAGCAAGGAAGGGAGTGTTAATACTGTCTAGCTGTAGCTATCTGAAGCAAATCCTGTGAAATCTGGAGGCCCCTGTGTCTTTATTCATCATATAGGGGTGGGATTAATCTCCTTTATTTTTAGCATTTAGAAGTCAGGGGAGGGAGTCTGAGCTGGTTTTCTTTTAGGACCAGTAGAGAAAAATGGGCAGGCAGAGTGTGGATCACCCAACTGGTCCTAGGCAGGTATCCAAATTGTTGCTGCTCTCCTCCGACTACACTGGGAGGCTGTGACAAGCATAGGGTAGGCATCTAACTCTTAGACACTTAATCCTCAGACAAATCTCACCTGTATGCTACTCAGTCCAGATGCTCTCATTTGCATTAAAGTTAGATGCCTAAAGACCCCAAGAAGATAATAAGCTCCTGTCTCCCCAGCAAAGGAGTGATTATGAAGGCAGATCCCCCATAGCACAGGCTGTGATTGCTTAGGAACCTGCAAGGCACCACTGCAGCAAGGCAAAGTGAAACAATAAACTAAAACATGATGTATACTGAGAGAACTAATCATTTCCCAAAGTACATAATAAATAGTATATTTATAACATTAATTAAATGTCTGCAACTAAAATTATTTATAATAGAGGTGTGAGAGTCAATAGACTATTAGTGAAGTCAGCTTGTTTCATTCCAGAAGGACTGGACAAAGACTTATTACACTGTATATGAAAGTCTTAAAGAGTTGCTGGCTTAGAAAAGTTTCTTTCCAAGATGTCTATGTAACACTAATGAATGTGCTATAGAGTACAGCTTATGAGAGGAAACCTAGTTTGTCTTGACTCCTCTCTGACATATTCCCCGTATAAACAAGAAGAAAAATATTTACTTGTATCCTAATTAAATTATAACATACAATGTTAAAGAGAGCTCCAGAAAACCTATAACTTAGTATATTTGGGGCTGAGTTTCTTAACACAGTGTAAAGCAAAGAACAACTGCAGAACTGAAGGCCAACAGATTGCTGTCTTTATGGGCAACAATGCCTACATCTCTACCTGTAAAGAAAACAGTCTAGGATGTTGGTATGAGCCCTGCCCTACAGTTTCCCACACTACTGAACCGTTAGCACATCCCTTGGCAGTTTTGGCCTGTATCCAAACTGTTCACCAGTCCCTACATGGGAACATTCATCATGCCAAGGACCATTCCCAAAAGCGGTATGAATGAATTTCTACCAGGTTTGTCTCCTTCCACCCTACTCTGTCCTGCACTGTGTTTCCAGTGGGCTTTGCATGCTCATGGGCACTGATACATCCTTATGTCACACTTCATGGCATTAGCACAACCCCTCATTTTCAGGCTTTGAAACCCCTGGTCTGTGACATGGGGTTTCTCTCTCGTGACTCTGAGCAAAGCCCACACAAAATAACAGACCTATTTACTGTGAGTGTGGTTGGACCATGTCATCCGGCCTTGGTGCTAGAGAATGATCCCTAACCCTGTTTTATTTAACCATGCAAGACATACCAAGTGCCTCTGCTGCCTTTAGGAGGGATGGGCTAGTTTCCAGCAGCTGAAAATCTATCTTTGAGCATGGGGAAGCTTTTCTGTTCCTTTTCTAACTGTGATCTTGAGCCTGGAGGCTCAAGAGCTCGTCACCCAGAGCTGGATAGATCATTCTTTTTTCATACAGCAACCATTTACTCACAGGCCACTCAGCTGGACCTGCCTGAAAATGACCAGGGACAGAAAGAGATGGTAAGAGCAGTTATTATTACCTGTTGTTTTTGTGATTTGGAACCCATTTTATGAGGCTCACCCACCAGCCAGCTAGAATTAATAATATAGCAGGTCATTGCCAAACTCCATTGTTATTATGTTCAATTTTGATTTTCTTTTCCTCTTCTTTTACCCTCCTTTCTGAGTTTTCTTTGAGGTGGCCATGCCCACCCCTTCTTGCTTCTTTGTCCTCAAGGTCATGCATCATGAAGATTTCTTTTCACCCAATAGACTGAAGGGTAAATAAATCCGGAGAAATCAAGACCCTCCCTCCATTCCCCATGAGTAAGGATTCCCCCTGCCACTTCTTCTGGTCCTCTTAGTAGCTGTTGTCCATTTAATAAACATCAGAGCAAGGCAGTTCTCTTCATCATCTCTCTTCAGATTCCAAGACTCTGTGTTGTGCATTAAAAGTTTGGAGCCACAGGATATGCCAAAAGCTGGGTCATATGTTTTGCTATCATGTTCCTACTATTTCAGCTTTGTCTATAAAGGGCAAGTGGTAAATCATCTTCCTGAGAGTTAATGGAGCATTTCTGCAGCAGGAGAAAAAAGTGAAAAAGTTTCAAAAGAGTAGCTTATTATCTCAGTCAGCCAAAATTCGCCTTGCCCATCACTTGCCTAGAAGTCTTCATTTTCCTTTCTTTATTCTTCAAGTTATTTTTTTTCCTTAGTTTTCCTTCACTTTACAAGCTTTCCTGTAATTCTGTTGCTTCAGTTTCAGATCCACTCCCCTCTTCAGCTCTCCAATTATAATATTTTGAACTTTAACATTAAAACCAGGGTACCTGTCTAGCATCTTTCCTGTGTAGGTTTCTAAGCTCTTTGCAGACAGCAATTAACTGAACCTGACAACAATCCTGGAAGTTTAGGTTAGTGGAGGCACAGAGTGCCTGAATGGTCACATATTTAATTAGTGGCAGAACTAGAAAGAGAGCCTGGGAGTCCTGAATCCTCATTCCTTGATTTGACCATCTGATGTTGTCTCACACAAAGCACAGTAAAATACAGATCAGGCTATCCCTCTCCCCGTCCCTCCTCATCTCATTGTAATTATCCATCCATATTTAATCTACTTTCTCAATGCCAGATATGCTACCAATCTTTTCTGGTTAATGCTCTGTGATACTCTGATTACTCTGTAATACTCTGTCTTCTGGTCTTATCCTTTCCCTTGAGATATTCATCCGTAGGGACATCTTTGCGTGGGAGGTAGCTTGTTGAGCATTGCAGGACTCCTTGCTTGTGGTGAGGTTTACAAGCACAGCTGAGCTGATTTTCCCTCCAACATGTGCCCAAAGTTTACACCCTTCCTAAATCATGCTAAGCACACTTCTTTCTCAGACATCTTGACAAGCTTAAATTTCTCTCTGACTTCAGGTAGGGACAATACCTTATGACAGGGAACATGTACATCCCTTCCCTATCTATCCCACATACTTGTATGGCTCCTGACATGTTGCTTTCTAGATTAAGCTCTTGTGCTCCCTTTTGTGTGTTTGGGATGGACTGGGGACCAGATGGAGGGATGGGGAGATGGTGCTGCATTGATGGGAAGAGCATAGGTCAGTGGGCTCAGAGCACTTGCACGCATTCTTCATGTCTTCACAAAGACACGTTACAAATTACTTTGTCCACAGTTGCAAAGGAAGCTGTAGCAGAACTCATGACTGTGTCCCTGCTACTGCTTCACGATGTGTCTCCTTACCGGTGGGGCCAACCTTCACTGGCCCCATACAGGTACCTCGATAGAGCTGGGGGCAGCCAACCCTCGCACATACTGGATCCGCTTGTTGCAGTTTCCGCACTGTTTCTAGTGTTCATCATCCCTCCCCATGCTGCCATCTCCCTGACTAATTAATAAGTGAGTCATCTTCTCCTGTGGCCTCGAAATGCATTCAAACTGTCAGTGGGGCATTTATTTATTTATTTTGTTGTGGTTAAAGGCCTACTCTTCTAAACAATGAAAGGATAAATAAAATCAACTCAGACAAGGTTATTTCACATTCCTAATTTCCAACACCTTTTTTTTTGCTAAAGCCCCATGATGCTTGTTCGTGTTCTCCCCCCCTTCCCTCTCCCACCCGCTAACAAAAAACAAAATACATTTTCGAATCAAGATAAAGCCATCAAAGAACTAACTAAACATGATTAGAAAGGACCTCTCCTTAATGGGAAAAAAATCATGATTTAGACCTGGCTGCTTTCCAAATATCCCTGTGCAATCAACCAAAGAAACACATTTTAGAAAACAGAATTGTAAAAGTAACTTTGAAGAATCGGTTGCCATGGAAACAGATCTGTAAATACTTAACTGCAAACATTAAGTGACACAGTGATATTCCAGAGCCCAGGATGCCTTAAAAGGATGGCAAATTTCACCCAGCTCTTTAAATAATCAACTCGGCTGTGCTTTGATTTTTCTTCTTTTTTTCCCCCCTTTCCTTTCTTTTTTTCACACTATTCAGTGCAATTGCATCCCTGTTCTCAGGCATGTGTGATAATAGAAATGCCAGAACTATTTTATAAAAGAGAGTCCTGATCTTTTATAACATGGAGGCAGAGAGGGAGGAGGGGACACCAAATACAGAGTCAGAGCAACCTGTGGAGTCTGAAAATATAGCCCAGAGTCATTCTGTTTCCCTGTAACTGCAGGGTCAGAAGAAAGCGTGATTGATTGTGGCTTTTCACTGCAAGAAAAAAACCGCAAACGACCAGCAATTTCTTGTCATCTGCCAGGGAAGAATCAGATGCAAGGAAATAAAAGGGTTATGGGCAATTTTAATTTAAACAAGTGGGTGCATTTATGTTGTGCCCTAGCCTTAAATCTTTGCTCAGAGTTAACTCACTCCTGGGTTCCCCAATACATTTCAGGACCCAACTCCTGTTGCCTTCAGTGGAGTAAGAGTGCCCTGCTCCCCTGGGGAGTCGGGACCCCTCTCCTTTCTTGTCGTGGAGCATCCATGCCCCACAGACTTATCTGGTTTAGTCAAGAGGGTGACTTCATCTGAAAGCCTCAGGTGTTTGAAGGGCAAAACCGCTCTCCCATGCTGAGAGCTGAAAAGTCAACAACACTGGTGTTTCCTCCTCGGAGAACAGTGAGGGGTGGCTGCTGATAGACCTTTCCCTGGCTGCAGACACTGATTACGGAAGGCATTTGCAAACCTGTTTTTCCAAGATTTTGCATGTGGTGAATTTTCAGACATAATTCAAAAGGTCTACATGTTGTCCCCAGCCTAAAGGGAGGTGAGATGCGTCATCAGTACCGTAGCGTGAAGGTCAGCTTAAGGGATGGCCATGATCCAGTGCATGAGAAGACAGCGGACTATGGTTAAATATCTAGTCCTGTCAGATGCCTCTTAATAGCCTTGCTCATCTGTTTGAAGTTTGGGCAATACAGGTTTTACTGCAGTTTTAAACCTAACATGGGCAGAAGCTGACTGCAGGTTGATTTAACAAGTAGAAATCTTCTGGGCAAGGTGATTCCTCTTTGGCTTCTGACAGATTATGCTCAGAGCCTATGAGCATCCCTACACTGCTAAAATAGCATATGGCTTTTCCAGAGTAAGGGGCTAGGAGAGAGGAGAGGATTTTTTTCCCACTACAACCCGGCTGTTGGCAAGCACTTGGATTTGAACCAGAGATCCTCACTGCTGAGCAACAGCCTGTGAGTATCTGCAAACACGAGTTTAGCTGTCGCTTTAGGAGGACCTTTAATAACCTGCTTGTTTTCATCGTTCTGGTTGGGTTTGAGGTTCTCTCTTCCCTGTGGGCTGGCTATGTTATCCTACTGAAAGCTGAGCAGTATTATCCTTTAAGCTGATTTTTCTGCCCAGCTTAGGAAAAGAAGGGATGGGCAGAGGAAGAAAAAAAATGTAGAGGCCAAGGATGCAAGAAAAAACAGGAGGGGGCAGAGAAATGCAGTTTGAAAGGAGCCCTGATCTCTAGAGTGATCACCTTTTACTTACATATTTTGTTTGCTGGAAGTCTGTACAGCTGTAAAAGATTCATCTCTCCTCTGTCTAGTCTTGGGGGTTACTGAAATGAACAGCAAAACACAGATAGAGGGATAAACCTAGATACAGATAAGTTAGCAATCGATTTATATAGAGAGATACTTTTTTTTTTAAAGAGGTGTCTTTATCTCAGGTAGCTGAAAAGTTCCCACCTGGATCTCTCCTCTGCCCAGCCTGCCTATCTCTGTCTCTCACACATGTCATCTGCCTGGAAACCTCTGAGAGAAACCTGTGTGATCTTTGTGGAAGGAAAGTGAGGAAAAGAATGTTTTCCTTTGCCTTCCTCCACTCCCACCTGCCCCCTCCTTGGGGTGCATGTTTCAAGGAGATGTGTGTGTGGCAGGCAGAGCCCAGCACAGGGCAGGGAGAGGGGAGGTGGCTCTCATTTGCAAAATCCACGGTGTTTTCATCCTTGGCATGGTGGTGATGGGGTGGGGGAGACGAAGGGGGTATGGCATGTCACTTCACTTTATCACTGCCTGGGCTCTCGCCTTGTCATTCGGCACTTGCCATGAATCTAAAGAGAGTTTGGCCTTAATAACTTCACACAAGTACCGCATTGCCAGTGACTTTAGAGACGGGTGACAGCAAGCAAGGAATTATAATGAATTGCTGCAAATGCCTTCTTCACACAAATTACAGTTATTTTCCTCTGAGCCTGCACGCCTTCCAACATCAGGATTTTGGTTCAGAAGATAGGGCTGGGTGTTTATGTGTCTAGGGAGAGAGATACATTTTACCATCACACTGGGACCCCTTTGCCCCTTTCTTTCCCCACTGCCTCCCTGGGTTTTATTTATTTGTTTGTTTCAGATTTTTTTTTTTTCTCATATGCAGTCAGAAAACTGATTTTCCTACTGAAAGCAATACGCTGCTCACAAGCCATCCTACACTTCGACAGGGAGTGGAAAGAAGTTTGGCTTTTGTTGTGACTGCAACAATTTAATTTAGGGTTAACATCTTCCTCTGTCACCATAGTTATCCAGACTGGGCTGTGAAGGTCCCCTTCTCCACTGAGGACGGTGCCACGTGACTGTTTGGCCATCCTGATAGGTGTGCCTTGGTGAAGGTGCTCTCAAACATCATGGCTGCCTTCATCAGGGCAGCTGGTTTGGTCTCAGCAGGGTGGGCAACCGTTCCTGCAAGCACAGCTTGGCTGCTCAGCACCCAGAGCGCCTGTAACTGCGGCCCCAGGAAAGCAGGTTCAGGTCAGCTGCCACTGTTGCCTGTAGGTAGAGTTAGCTTAGTCAGTCCATGGTGCATTTGGGATCTGGTTATTGCAGGAAAGATGGTAAAGGTCCCCCAAATACAGCATGACTTCCTTTAGACTGGTGCTCATGGCCAGTACATGGTCAGTACATGGCTCACGGCCATTTCTCACTTCTTCATTACGGTCACCGTTGTTTTCTTTAACAGATATTTTGAGAGGTAGTGAAGCTAGGCAGTCCTTGCATTTCTAAGAAGGAATTGTCCACAGTCTCCACAGATAAGTAAATTGCCCTAAAATCTCCTTGGTGCTAACACATAGCCAAACTCTCCATCTTTATGCTCGTCCTGGATCAGAAGAGATCTCTTTACCAGGGTTCAGTGCGTAGCTATCCTTGCGTTGAGGGCAAGAGAGTGCCTTGCTTTGTCACTCCCCATGCTGAACAGAAGACTGGAGGTGGCACTGTCTCGATGTCTTCTTCTCTGTGCATGGGTTCAGGTCATTTCAGTGGTGGTCTGCAGAGAGGAGAGGATACATGTCACACAAAATCGAGAATTACCTGCAGTGAGGTGTGAAAAGAGAACTGTTAGGCAGTCACTTTGTGCAGTTCTGCAAAGGTCACTTCTGTTCTTGCTGAGCATCTTCCAAAAGCACCGAAGTAAATGGGAAGATTTATTTTGACTGCCTTGGTTTTCATTGCAATTTGGGAACGTGAGCTAGTTTCTCCATGTGGGTCAGAAGTATAACTCTAAGTGCAGGATAACCTCATCAGCTTTAGGTATTTAAAAGAATTGCTGAAGAGTTTTGATTGAGACCACAGGTCAGCTGAGCTTTTGGACAGTTCAGGCAGCTCCTACCTGATTCACTCTGCCTCAGTGTAATCATCCACACAATGAGCCCTTGCTTCAACTGTTCAATTCCTAGATTGGTTTTAACAGACATTATTTGTGTTATTGCCCGTGTTACTTGTTTATTTAGCAGCTGTCATATGTCAGGATCAACTAAGTGATGATAATGCATGGCAGAATTATTTAAATTATACATGGGGTTATTCTTAAGTGGTTAAAAAAAAGAATGTGTCTGTCATTCAAGCCCATGTTATCCCAGAGGTGTGCACCTGCTGCTGCTGGGTCTCAGGTGCATTCAGGACAGGCATTTGATCTCCTCCTGCTTTCATTCCTCCGCCTGGAAATGGGTTAGTCGTTGTGAGGGCTGTTGTGAGACCAGACAAAGTCCAGTTACAAAGAGCCCTGAGAAGCAGGGGACTGAAGAGGAATGTTATTAAAGACTGAGCTATTTCAGTAAAGGCACTGAAAGCCGCATGCTTGCATTTGCCGTAGTCCGGTGTGTCTTTGAATCACCACTGACTTGGTTACTGGCAGGGAGAATCTGTTGATGCTGCCGGCTCTGCGGTGTCAATGCAGTTAAAGGGACACTGCCAACATGCGCTACCTCCTCAGGAACAAAATGTGAATTACAAGTAGTTTCAGGTGCTATGTTTGCCCTTGAGTATCCTTTGCTGATTTCTGTTGTCTCACAAACATGTTTTGAAATGCCTTTCCTTCCCCTGCTGCAATGTGAAAGCCCAACGACTGACTGTCAGTCGCCGAATGAGTGTTGCAATGTCCATCGTTGGTAGAAGGGTGATAGTTTCACTTCGGCAGTCTCCCTGTAAGGAAGTGCATGACAATGGTATTCTGCATCATGTGCCTTGTCAGTAAATTTATCAATTAAGTTTCAAGGCAAGGAAGACATCCGCAGGCAGTATCGGTACCGGCTCTTACAGAGCTTTCCCACTGCTGGCCTTTGTCAGAGATGAGATGTGCTAGCCTGGATCCACGGTGTCTCCCTGTGCAGCCATTTGCAGGTTATGAAGTATGGCAACTTTATTTCTTTACAGTTATGTCAAAAGCTGAGCCAGGAACTTTAGTGTTCAGTTCACAATTGGATTGGGCAGGGTTAGCAGTTAAGAAAATCTATATTAAACTTGGAGGTGACTAAACATTACTGGTGCCATCTCACAGGTATATGATATCGTAGTTGCTTTTGTCCATGGCTTTAAAAACAGCAATGAACCTCAATTTTCATCACACCAGGCTTGTACTAGTGTAACCTCACTGGACTGAAGTGTGGTCAGGTGGTCTAAAGTTATCGAGCTACCAATGCTTATGAGTTGCCGTCCACCCCTTGGGCTTCTTGGGGGGTTTTTTGCATGCAGAGGCAGCAGAGCTAAAGACACTTTTTTGATGAGTTATATCAGGCCAGCTGACAGAGGGCAATTGATTATGTATGGCACCAAAATCTCTAATACTGGAGCTATGCACTAAGCACTGCGGTGTTAATTTATCCAGATCAGGTGTGAGCACACAATCATGTTTATATCAGTGAGCTAGCTAGCACTGCCACAAGCTTCAAGTTTTAGCATTGGTTCTATGTAAAAGAATAGAAAACAGATTTTTCTACAACTAAGCACTAATCCTAGATTCTATCTGAACCTTAGGTTCAATCTGAAACTTTTTGAAACACAGCTGAAGCATCGAAAACACTGAAGATTTGAACCAGCAGTATGTAACATCAGCACTTCGTTTCATGTGCCCAACGCTTTTGTAATCCTTTAGCTGGTGTGATATACTTGGTTTACTGTACCATTTAACCAGGGCCTTACTTAAAATAGTTAAATCAAACACTGTTATTCTTTTAAGAGGGCAACTGCTTCCACCTTATTTTAAAACTTCCAAAATGAACTAAGCAGAAGTAGAAATGTCCTCACAGTCTTCTGCCTTGCTCTAACAAAACGAACCTAAATAGGAAAGCTGACTTAAGCAATTACAGTTTTGTCAACATTTGGTTTTGTCCTGAATTGGAATGAAAAGGAAGAATATCAAAACCCATCTTGGCACAAGGAGTTCCAGAAATGCTGAAACTTTTTAGTCTGACATCTTTGATTGAAGAAGAACATTTAGACTTTTCTCAAATTGAAATTCAATTTCCAGGCGGCCAGACCTGAGCTGTCGCAGTGCCTCAGGCAAATGCTGTGGACGGGGGGCACCATGGGATTTGTAGCCTGGCAGGGGAGCCCAGCCCTGTGAAGGATGGGGATGTGAGACAGCTAAACTATTGCTCTCACAAGAAATGGCTCTCAGCACTATTATTTGAATTGTGGGAAGATTCCACTTTCATCAGAAGTCCTTCAATTATCTTTTTTCAAACAACAGACAATTATCCCCATTTAAAGGAGAAAATGATCTGTGGGCTTAGCAGAGAAAAGGGGACGTTTGACCTAAAACACATTCTTGAAAGGTAGGATTAAGTGTTTTGTGCATAATTTTGAAGAAGGGAAAAAAAGAAAAAACAGCAAAAAAAAACCCAAAACAAAAAGCCCTGTTTGCTGTATTTGATGTGGTGTTTATGTTTTCAGTCTGTTTGACCAGAGCTCTTCCATAAAGCATCTTGTCTACTAGATTTTGAGACATTAATGGCTCACAAACTTATTAAGTGAACTTGTAAGTTCCTTATTAAAGGAACACAACTTATTTTCTGTTGCATAATTTATGATGATGTGTTATTACTAATTAAATGCAATAATAGTAATGAATGCAGTCCTCAGGCTTGAGCAAACTCAGTCTTGAGCAATTGCTCAGACTTGAGCAATTCAGGTTGCTTTGTTTATACTCCCCATGTAAGTCTTTGTCTTCCAAAAAAAAAAACCAAACCTGATATTTCACAGATTTTTTTTTCCAAAGTGTTTTGAGTTACATATCACAAGTAAGGTGGGCAGGAGTAGTCCAGGAGAGGGAAGAGATGAGTATTCTTTACAAAGTGAGGAGCTTAGAGTTGTAGATGTACATCATACACAATTACATATTCCAAATTTGTTAGTTCAGGAGAGGGGAAGGAGCTATATTTCATGTCTGTGAGGTCCTTGAATCTAGCAAAAGAGCAGTAATTGCAAGTGGATTACACCAGCTGCCTAGCTAAATGCCTGTCTTCTTTATAGAAGAACATTTTTCTATGCCTCCTTTTAATTCCTTCTCTATTTCTTTTTCATTTGCTATTTCCAATATTGGGAGGAAGTAGTAAAAAAACCCTGCCATGGTGACTTTGAGCTGTCCTATTCTACCTTCTCCATGCTGGATCAGCCAAGATTTTAACACCACACAGCCAGATTGGTTGTGATGGTGGTGCTAATGGTGGTGGGAAATGCGGTTAGAAGGAAGAATAAGAATTAAACATATAACTTGGTGAACTCAACCTCATTCCTCTAGTCTCTCAGAGCAAGTGAGGGAAAAAAAGACTGTGTGAAAGGATTCTAAGGAAATGGGAAAGGCAAGAAGGGAAAGGGCTGGGTGGGTTGGAAAACATTTTTAGGATTTGTGGAAACACTGATTTGCAAAAGAAAGTGAGAGGTGTATTGTGTGGTGCCATGTGGATTTTCAAGAGAAAGACAGATGCATATGATCAGCTTCCCCTCCATCTTCCCTTCCTACTGTTTTGCTGAAGTCCCATCATCAGTGAGGAACAGGGAAAAATGAGCCTGCTGTTGGGAGGGCAGAGCAGGGATGCTCAGTCCTAGATGGAAATCAGGGAGAGGGAATGCTTGGTCAGCTTAGCTTTAAATGAGAGAGAAGGAAGCCAAGAGACATGGAGGAGGAGAGAGAGGAGGAGAGACAATCTTGGATGCTTTGTTAATTTAAAAGTGCAGTAGCACAGCAAACCCTGCACTTGATGTCACCGATATGAATTTCAGGCCTTTCCTTCTCAGAGATCAACAAGGAAGGAAACAAGAAAGGCAGAGGTGACATTTAACCTTTCCCTCCCTAAAGAGCAGAGGGAAAGGGCTGTCAGATGCAAGGAGGTCAAAGGAGCTCTGACCGTTACCACCCACCACCGGGAGAAAGGCTCATCCCTGCTTGTGTTTTCAACAAGACAAAGAGATCTTGATGGAAAGAAAACCCATTACATATCTTGCTGTAATGTATTTTAAATGCTTTTATTTACCAGCAGTAGCAATAACTTCCTGTTGTTATCAAGGCATCACCAGCTAAAGATAAAAGAATCTCTCAACTGATGGTGCATGGGGTTAGGAAATAATTCTCCTGCTCTCTCTGTCTAGCTTTGCATAATTGATCCTGTGAATTATGGGGGTGAAATGGGGAGATCACCATCTTCCAAGGCAGCAAGCACCATCTGGGCAAAAGAGAGCTCAGTACAGAAAATTCTGTTGTCTCTTTTAATACTTACAATATTTCACGTGCAGACACATCAACCAAAACCCAAAATGCTTAGTGCTAATGTAGGTAAGTCCACTGTTCTTTGCCAGGCTTTATCTCAGCCTTGGCTAGGCTGAAATCTGGAGAGTAGTGTAATTCTACACTCCCTGTCTTGAGAATGCTTGCTGGCAAATTGGAGAAGAAATTAACTCAATGGATAAGGTTTTTTTCTAGCCACCTTTACATGCTGAAATGTTATGAAACATACCTAGCATGGCCAGTTCCTGGCCCCCCCTCTCCCCCCTTAGTTTCTAAAGGTAGTTCAACTAGGTTCCCAGAAGAGTTGGGGTTGGAAGCGATCTCTGGAGATCGTCTAGTTCAGCACCAGGAGGAGCTGGAGCTATTTTTGATGTATAAGATAAACTACCAGAACTAAGGAGACAGCAGCCAGCTACACTTCGCTTCTTTTGGTTTTGGTTAGTAAAGAGCAAGTCTCCTTGTCACATATCCCACACTTTGTTTAGAAAAGCAAAATGCTGGCTTTACCAAAATAATTTTTTTGTCTTTCAGTGGCAGACAGCAGTGGAATGATTGCTTCGGGTACTGAAGTACATGCCTTTCCAAGCAAAGGGTAGAGGGCTCCATGAGAAAGATGAGGTGTGGACTGCAGGAGCTAGTTTCTGAATACACACCCTTCATTTTGGCTATGATTAAGCCAAGTATTGACTAAGATACGAGAAGATGCACATCTTGGCAGTTAGCAAAACCTGGACCCAGAGATGATGACCCCAGCTTCCCAAAACCTTTCTTACTTTTAGGAATGCAGCTAGGTCCTTCACCTGAGGTAGCTATTCCCTCAGCCATGTCTTCTGTACTTGTATGATCTTTCCCAACTCCATGTGTGGGGCACAAATAGAGCCTGGGCTCCCTTTGTGTTCCTTGGCAGTCTGAGGAGGAGGAGGGTGACCTCTGGACCTACTCACATTAAGCTTTTGTCTTTAACCCCCTTGGAATCCTGGAAAGCCCCTGGAACAAGTTCTGTGCTCCACCATTAGTATTGTTTTCACTGGGCATGTGAATTCCCTAACTATTGTACAACTGACAAGAGGAAATGACACAAATCTTGGCATTTTACAAGAAAAAGCTCCAAAGCTTTTCACAGGTTCACAACTGTGCCAAACTGCAGATGTTCAAAACTGATGAATAAGACCCCCTAAAAATCATAACACTGATCAGCTTATGAAACTTTTTTTTTTTCTTTTTCAAGAGAAATTTGTGGTTAAATTTGTGGCTTCTTTTCACTTCTCTTGTGATTTTCAAGTCTTCAGGGCTCAGGACTTGGTTCAGACTTCCAAGCTTTTGTTGTTCACAGCAATTCATGCCTGGAAAGGTATTTATTTTTTAACTGAAAGCTGTGATTTGCACACATAACAGCAGAACTCTGGGAGGAGTCATGGAGCAACAAAAAATATCCTGACTCAAAGCAATTGCTGGAGTTGGTAATATGGATTCATTACTGCTGTTCTAGTGGCTTCTTTGAAAACAGTAAGTATGTTTTTAAGGATGTTAGAAATTCAAACAGAAAAAAAAAAAATCTTGATAAAAGAAGCCAGTAGCAAATAACTGGTCTACTATGACAAAGATGGTTCTTAAACTGTGTAAGGATTCGTGGGAAATTATTTTTCATGAGGTATGTGCTAGTGATCTCTTTGATGCTTGCATCCCTAAGGAGGATATGTACATCCTCTAAAGTGTTCCTGGAGATATTCACTATGAATTCATGCAAGAATTCACAAAGTTTAGCATCAATTTTCTTTAGCTCTAAGCAACCTCTCAGATGTATTTCACTTGCATTATAAGTGTAAAAGGCAGTGGCCACTCAATGAACCTGGAGTGTGGGGGGGCTTGGATATATATATAATTTTTTTTTTTCCCCCACTGCTAAACAGAAGGACTTCCTCATGTAAAAGGGCCAAAAAACAGCTAAAGAAGAAAAGACAAAGCCTATGGGACATGCAGCAAAGAGTCCTCTGAGAGGACTCAGTGGCTTAAGAAAGACCCTTTGAATGATCAATTCCCTTATGTTGTTCATTGATTTTCTCCTGGTTTTCCCTTATCTTTCCTTTCCTGCTGATATCTCTTTAATTGATTCCTGATTACAGATTACACCAGTTACAAACTGTTATTTGTCAAACAATGGAACCAGGCTTCTCTCTGTGGCTTGGGGAAACGCATGCAGCTCTTGATAATTTCAGGAGGTTCAAACTGAACAAGCTGTAGAGAACATAAGATGATCTGGTGGTAATTGGTAAAGAAGGAGTCTGTACAGACTCTTTTTCAAGCAACTACCTTGTTTACACTCCCCAGCCTTTATACTGCTAGGAAATCCTGTATCCTGCAAGAATTATAATGCAGTAGAATCTGCAACTGAGTTCAAAATGTGCTTCTCGGACTCATTATCAACTCCAGTTCTGTTTGCAATGCTTAGCATATAAATTATTTAAATTAAACTAACTACATAAATTATTCAATTTTTTTCCCCCCCTTATCTTTAACAGACACTACAGAAAGTTCAGTGCTAGTGGTGTCACACTTCACTGCCAATCAGATAGGAGCGCTAAAGGTATCTCAAAACATGGGCAGTGTCCAAATGACCATGAGACTCTTAGGAGACAGCTACCAAAAGCTGAATGATAGTGACACTGGAACAGCTCGTCACCCGTGATGGGCTGCATTCTGCTCACCGGGGCAAACAAGGAGGGAGTTACAAAGGGAATTACAAGAGGGATGGTTGTTCTGGAATTGCTACAAGCTAATCCTGTTAAATGCTTTCTGTTTTGCTTTTGGATGAACCCAGGGCTTGTTGCTCCTGCTATGGGGAACCTGAAGTGGTCAACAGCCACGCTGTTAACAAGCCTAGTGCAATGTCAAGGGACTCTCCCCTTATGAGACATCATCCTGACCCAGATGCCTTCTCCCCTGGTGAAGTACAAGGATGAACAGGAATGCGGTCTTGACCTCTACTGTCTTCTCCTTTCCTGTCATCTGCTGTATCAGCTTCATAGCCAATGTCCACGATGGCTAGAATGAAGCTCTGACTTGAAGGCATGTGCAAGCAGAGTTTCTTTAGGGCCTCAGCCAGATGTCTGGTTTAGGTGCCTGGAGTAGACAGGTATGGCTCCCAGCTCCAAGAAAGCAATAAACTAGAGAGCCTGCTATAGAGGGAGGGCTGTCAAGGCTGGTTCCTAGGCAGTCGTCAGAGGGAGGCAGCAATGAAGTGTAATTATAATACGAAACCTGAACAGAGTCCTTAGTTTCAGTGGAACCTGTCTGAATTATTCTTTATACACAGATCTTTTCTTTCATGTTTTATTCTTGCTATTCTCTTAATTTCACATTTCAAATATGATTTAAGAAAGCAGCCTCTACCAGGTCTCCTGATTTTACTCTGATTGATTTGTAAGTCTGTGAGGACATGGTTGAGTTAGGTTTCTGACTATGCCCAGACATTGTGATACATCACAGCTGTGGGGTTTGTAGGGGCCATATTTCAGCTGTAGGGAAACAAATTATTTTGTTCATCGCAGTCCCCACGGACCATCCATGTGATGGTTCAATACTGATCTAAACAATACCAGGTAAAATCCAAGATATTGATGGCTACCTGTTTAGTCTTAAGTTAGTGTAGCTATCAAGGACTGATAGCAATCCAGGGTGCAGGGGAGTAAGACAGAGAAATATATAATTAACATATTAATTCATTTGAAGAATACATGGGTGGCCATGGCATGATCCTTGTTGAAGGCAAAGGGGAGTACAGATAATATGGCAGGAGGACATGATGCTAAGAGACCTGCTGAGACATGTTGTGAAGTATCAGAGCAGGACCCTTTTCATTTCATGGCTCAAAGCGTCCTACAGACCAGGCAGCAGTACCCCAGGGGAGGAGGTATGGCCTGGCTTGCTACTTCAGTAAATCTGAACCTTCTAGAAAGGCAGGCCCAATGCTCAAATGATGTGAGTGTGAAGGAGGGAGCAGACTGCCACCCTGGTGATTTCACAGGGAGTCTCATGATATTTGGTGTTTTCCAGTTACCCGCTGCCTTTACAAGTATTTGCGTGTATGACAGCCTGTTTTGTTTCATTTAAAAACAATAAAAGATTATGTCTTGATTACAGAGTTGTGGAGAACGGCTGGCAAACCTGAACCCTTAAAGTACAAAAGAGCAGAAAGAAAACAAAATTACTCAAAGTAATCTTTAAAACACAAAGCAGAACAAAGACCATTTTAATCCATCCTCGTGATTCAGGGGAAACAGGGAGAACAGACTCTCCTATCTCATTTTTCAGCAGTTTGGGGTTGCTGAAATACAAGCGGGTGAGAGATATGTCATATTCATTAAAGATGGATGTGGCATGCTTCTTTCTTTTTAGGCCACCAAGAGATGACATTCTGTGTGTGGTGATAACTAAGAGGATAAGACGGTGTTTCTATTGGTTTCATGCTTGCCTGTATTGGACTAGATAGACGTAATCACCCTGGAGATACTGTATTTACTTCTGCTTCCTTATTTACTTTGTTTCTTTTATTTCACTTTAGGGGACTAGGCTGGAATTGACATTTCTTTCTCTTCAGCAGCCGACTCCTCTCTCAATGCAGGGTCTCTGGGCACTGAGTTAAGCCAGACAGTGGAATGGACCTGCTGTAAATAGTGTTGATAAATTGGGTAGATAACACAGCATGGCCTGGTTTACCCCAGTGCACAGAGTAATAAAAAGGAGCTTCTGCCTCTGAAAGGTCATCGTATCGACAAGGGGAACGATTGTGGGAATGGCAGTTGTGAGACACTTGTCGCTAAAGCCACTTTTCCGCAGGAGATGCTGAAGGGATTATGCCTTGGCCTTTTCCTCCCTACCCTCACCCCTGCGGTCGTCTGATTTAATGGTGCTGAGTGTGACCATGGAGCTGAGGATCCCTGGTGCAAAACAGGTCTGAGCAGCAAGGCTCCCAAAAACTCCCATGAACCAGCTAAGCGCAAAATGGCCAACTATTTTTCCAACTTGGCCAGATGGGGTAGACTCCCCAGGCCTACCCCAGTGGTCCTTAAATGCTTTGTCACCTCATCCTGTGTAGCCAGGAGGCCTTAGTGAGAGGGATGGGATAGGGCTACCAGTTAGCCACAATTCTCCCAAATAGTTCAGTGGTTTCATGTGGTAATTAAAAAATGGTCCCTTTTTATTCTGTGTTTCCATATCTCAGTTCATTCAGGGGAAAGAAGTGTAATAGCCAACAGACAATCCACCCAATAGACATCACTGAAACATCATTTTGGAGGTGCCAGATCACTTGTGGATCGCAAACTGAGAAGAACTAGTGTCACGTGCATCCATCACTCAGCAGGTGCAATGGAGATCAGCCAAAGGAATAGCTTCAATGGATAATTAGAAGTCTCAGACCGCTTTGAGGAAACCTACACCAAAATAAGCTGGTCCTGAAAAACCATGCCTTCCCCTTTGAGCAGTCAGAGCAAATATGGTGTATTCAAAAGCACCAAATCAGAGATGACAGATCAGAGAGCACAGTGAGGTTGACATATGTCCACAAATAACAGCAAATGGAATAATCTCTGAGGCCTTGCCTAGACCTGCAGTCTTCTTCTTGTCACGACACTTTTAAACAGATTTCCAATTAACATACCCAATATCAGGACTGGAAATTCAAGTCTAATAAGGTCTCATTGAAAAGCAACACATACAACCTACTGACAATGCAATGGACCATGCCAATTGGCACCAGGATGTGATATGACTATACAGTAACTGCCAGTCTGTGCCATATCAAAAGTCCATGTAGACCAATAGCCTTCCCTGACATTGGCCAGTAGAGCATGCTTAGGAAAAACTATTAGAACAAAGTGTCTGTACAATGTTTTTTGCCCGAGTTGCTCTTCCAGCCTCCAGCACTCCAAAGCTTATGGGATTCCTAAACCAAACTTGTACATAAAGCACTTTGTACATCAATAAGAAAGTATCCATAAAGTGAAGGCATTGCTACTTGGTGGGGAAAAACATTTGTTCTCCCCAAAGAAGCTAAACAAGTATGACAAAGTATTGATTCTATCATTTTCTTTCAAGAATGATGTCCGTGGTGTATTAGGAAAGGGAGTATTTCTACAGTAGAGTGAGTTTCTTAGCTCTGTAAATGTATTGTACTCTCCTAAACATATTGTTACACCGGAGGTGGTTTTCTGAATGGGGGAACAATGGGGTTTGCCACTTTCTCTGCCTTTTGACTGTTTACTTGGCTACAATATTGGCTTAACAGTAGATTCCAGCAGCACTCATGGCCTGCTCCCAGCTAAATGTTGAACTCTCTGCTGAGTTTTTTATAAATGAGAATGAGGTTTTGGGGACATTCCTATTTTGCATTGAGAATTGGCCCATACAGAAGACCAGAGTTTGATGGATCATCAATTTGTGTCATTTACTACCATTGCAAATGCAAAGTGACATGGATTTGGAAACCTCAGCTAGATGGGGAACCGTGGGGTAAGGACCAAGTGTGGCAGGAGTGGGAAATTGTAATGACTTGGGAAGGTGACAGCAAACCGGCTCCAGGGGTGTCTAATCAAGACCCAAATGATGCCCTTTGAAAAGGTGATCCAATGATTTAATACTCTTGTTCCTGGATAGTGGTGTCATGAAGCCCAGAACAGCAATCCTTGCTTTGGCCACACAGCACAGTCTTCCAGGGAGCCAAGACCAGCTCATTAGATGGCAAGATTTGTGCTCCTTGCAAGAAGCTGGCTCCCACCCAGTTCTGAAAGTCTCAGCCAGCCTGTGCCATCTGGCCGGGAGAGCCCCCAAACACACAGCAAAGCCTTTCTGAGAACCCCAGCCACATTGAGAGAATATTTCAGAGCGCTGGAAACAGTGGTCACTGTAAAGTGTAGTAGCAGTTGGCTTCAGCGGCCACTTTGTCACAGATGTTGCTGAGGTCTGTTGTGATTTCCAGGCACTTCTGGAAAGCACAAAATGAGTCAGTAATCACAAAATAAGAGCAGAAGTAGAAAACTAGAATTGGTAACCAACCCCCTAACGATTAATGTTCTTCCCCTTCCCTGCCCCTAAATGCAAAACACTCCCCTGTATTGGCAGGATGACCTGGACCTGAGCTCCTCTGAAGTGAAGTTAGTTCAGTTCAGTCTTGCAGGAGGCTCTGGGCTCTGACTGATGGTGGGAAGTGAGATAATAGGGCCCTCTGCAACTCACCCTCACCTTAGCCTTGTCCACTGGGCAGGTATGGGCTAATGCATTCGGCTCCTATTGCTAAGCAAGTCGGGGTTATAAACATGATTTTCATAATTGGGTTTTAACATACGTAGAAACCACCCAGCAGCGATAATAGTTTTGCACCAGAAGAGCCTTAAGACAGAGGAGAACAGCTTCTCTGAAGTGTTAAGAATCCCAGCACATTTATCTTAATAAGTTTTATTACAGCCTGCCAGTTTAAACCTAATGACTAATTTATCGTATAAAATACCAGCAATATATTTTTTGATTTTGCTAATTAATTATCTCAAACAAAGGTGATATTTATAAAACTGTCCAGAAATGGTATGTGCATTAAAATTGCCTTGCAGCAGGAGATGAAATTATTACTAATATGGGATCAAATTATTACTGTATTGACTTAGTTACTTTATTACCTCATAATGGATTTCTTCATTATTTTCCCCGGGATTGTAGCATTCATGATTGCATTAAAGTCTGTTAATCTATGCAAATATCATTAGGAGGTACTAATAACCACGGCAACTTTCTTCAATTTCAAGGAATGTGGTAAGTACTCTCAACACATTGTTATGTTCTGTTAGTGTGATGGGATTAACTCAGCCCCTGAGTCCTTGGGACAGTGGGTGGGCAGCAGATCCCTTTGAGCCTTTTCTTCCTTAACGATAGATGAGGTGGAAGGTGGGAATTTGTTCTGCTTAGGAGGCGGGACGAGGGGCACCATTTTCAGCTCCACCACTCTAACCCTGCCTGATGTCAACCGAGTCACCTGTTAGTTTGCAAAAAGGTCACATCATATACCTTCCCTCTTTTTTTTCCAGCCCTGCTATTTATCCTCAAAAGCAATAGCCCCCACATGAGCACACATGTTTTCAAACTACAGTGTGAACCAGCTATTTTCTAAAGGTCAGGTGATGGGGTGGTGGCTTTTCTACACGGAGGAAAAGGCAGAAGCAAATAGGGTAGGTGAAATTTCAACATTGGGCACAGCTTTTGAGCATCCCATGTGTGATCTAATGCCTTCAGACTGATGTTTGAAAGGTTCCCAATGAATCATTTTCAAGAGGGCTGAGTTTGTTGCAGAGCTGTAAGTGTGTGTGTCTGTCTTTGTATTGACCGCTTAAAAAAAAAAAATGCAGACAAATATTAAGCCTTGAATGTTTCCTTTTCCAGCAGCATTAAAAACTGAACGCATGCATAAGTAGAAGAATAGGTAAGGGGAGTTAGGTATGCAGTAATAAATACACATCTGTTGAATGGTATAACTATTTATCTCTATTACCTGTTAGTCCAATTTCACATTTCCCATGCTTAGATAATGAGGTTACAGACACCTTTGTAGTAAAGCACACAAAATTAAATAGGAGAAAATCAGGTTAAATTGGATCGCTGAGTGACAAGGATGGAATTTCACCTCCTTACCCATATCTGTCTGTCTGTCTATATGATCTAGATCCATAGATTACATGCAAGCAAGACAATCCCAACAGCAACTTTCCAGCAATGATTTCTAACTGATCAGTTCTATATTATTCCTGCAATATTAGGGCTTACATCGGTCTCTCCTGTCATTTCTGAATGGCACCTGAAGCCTCCTCTTCAAATTGACCTTAGGCTGAAATCAGTTTAGGTCCAATTATAAGAGCTACTGAACTCTGGGTGCCCTTGTTTTGCTCCATCAGCATGTGCACCACAGCTGAGAGGAAGACAGGCTTTGAAAATGTTAAAGGCTTCAGTTTTTGACACAAAAGCTGCATTCTGAACTATAAACAAGCAAAACAGGCTTGAGATGGTGGTGAGCAATCCCACAGCTCCAGGGGTTCCTAGGATCCCTCTTTTCTCCCTTAAACAGTAACAAGAGTCTCCCTCCCAAAAATCTCTTGTTGGTTTTTTTGTTGTTGTTGTTGTTGTTTGGGGTTTTTTTTTAGATAAAACCCCACAACACTGCTGTGGTGTCAGAGCAAACTGGTGTTGGATTAGGCATTTGCACCTCTGTAAATGGATTAACAAAATGTGATTGTTTGGTGTTTGGCTGTCAATCTGCATTTGGCTCAGAGGGGATAATTTTAACTCAGAATGTGTTAAAAAGTAATTCCGTAGATGGAAGCAGTCTTGGACCCCGTGAAACTTTCAGCTTTTTTTGCTGATGAGCTGACCTTGTTTTGTTAAATAAAAGACTCCCCAAACAGTGTTCAGGAAGGGAAAAAGCAGGGTGAATCCAGAAAAAACATGTATTTCTTGTGTATTCTTTCCTTTTTTTTTTTTTTTTGAGTGGCTATCCTTCATGGTGAGAGGAAAAAATAAAGGGGAAAGCAAGCCCAGGAGAAATGCGGGCAGTAAATTAGATGGATTGGTTGAAGCTGTTATGCATTAATTGCATTTCAGGATCACCTGGGCCCCCTCTCCACCAGGCAGCAGAGCCCCTGTCTGCTGGGCACTATACAAATGCTGAACAAAGGACGGTAACAAAGCAGTGTTAACGGTTGTATCGAGGGTCTCTCCGGCTGGTTTTCTTTCCCAGTCCATTGCAGAATAGAAGCTCATTAATTCTCTGAGTTTAGACAGGTTCTGTCAGTCAAGACTCTTTCACAAAACCGCTGAACGAGCCTCCCAACTAAAACTGGTTGGGAGGTTTGAGACTTGAAACAAAGGGGGGGTGTTTGCTCATTTTCTCACCGGACAAGGGTCTTAAATCAGCAAAAATCATAGGTCAGCCCTACTAGCAGGTTATAGTAGATTCAGATGTGAGCAGCCAGAAATGGTAGACCCATAAATATCTACCAATTGCTACCTGAAGCATTAACTTGGAAGGAGATGGGTCCCACCAGAAAGTAGTTTGGCTCTCCTATGCTTAACATCCCTTTTATGCCGAGCAGAGAGTGCAGTGGTTTAACTCAAAATGGGATATAAAAGCATCTGCATTGGACAGATGGGAAGTGGGAGGCAAGGCTTTCTCCTTATTACTTAAATCGGGCTTATTTGGAGTGGCTGACATTGGTTTTGAATAGCTTGATACCTGCTAATAAAAGGCTTGCTTGGGTTTCTAGCTCTCAGTCTAACGGGATGGCTTTGATGTAATTTGGAACTTAGAAAAAGTCTGTATTCTTGTGATGATCGCAATGCTGTCATCCTGAGCCCATCTCAAATAGCAAGGGGGGGACATAATTATCTGGTGCAAATCAGAGCGGTTCCATTGATGGTGCTGATTTACACTGTCTGAGGACCTGGCTTAGCTGTGTTATGGCAGTGATCTGCAGTGTCTAACCTCCCCGAATCCCTTGCATGGATTGTACACATCAGTTAACTTCAGGCAAGACTTTCTCACATTGTCTGAATGCTAATTGCACTTCTGTGCTGCAGCTTATATTAAAATTAATATATAATTCCAAAAAAATAGAGATAATTGAACTGACCCAAAATATAACCCCGTTCCTTATTTCTTAAGCACTTGAGTTTTAGCACAAATCTCTTTTACTGCAGGGGCTTACGTTATGCCATCAGCAAATGCAAAGAGCAATTAAACATTTAACATGATCACAAGGAGAAGAGAAAAGCTGCTGTTCAAATCCAGGGAAAGTTTAAAAAAAAAAAGAAAAAAAAAGAAAAAAGAAAAGCCCAGGAAAAGAGCCCATTGGCTCTAATGTAAGACTAAGGAAAATTTGCGCTATGGTCAGTTCAATCCAACAGCTTTGTTTATTGGGAATCTAGTGTATTATTTTTAAAAGCAAAATCCCTACTTTGCTGAACTCCTTAGAAGGAATTTCAAACAATCTTGATGCCACAGAGATGCCAGGTAGATGCAAATGCTTTATAGGGAGTAAGAATTACGGTTTTCACCTTCTTTTTGTTGTCCTTACTTGGGAGGGTTACCTGGAGCTTGGAGAATATATGCTTCTGGAAAGGACTGTACTGCATTTCCTCAAAAGGAAAAAAGAAACAACAGACTTCAAAACTCTGCATTCCTACTGATATTCCTCATTTTTCTGTTTCACACATTTTCCTGTTCTGCTAAAAGCATGTAATCCAACCTATGAGTCATCTTGGTCAGAGTTGCCACCTATACTCTATTAATAAGAGGAATTAGTCCTGTTTGTCAGTCTGTCTGTGAATGAGAGACGTGGGATTAAGTCGCTAGATATTTGTTTTCCGTAGCTTATAGAGAAAGTTTATTCAGTTGTCATAAGGACATCAGGGTCATGCAGCCCTGTACACAGCTTGAGCAGACAACCGCATTATACAGTCCCTTTCACGGGGGCGTTGAGTCCCTATCACAGAAAGGGATCCTGTTTTGACATTCTGGTTGCCCTAGGAGCCTGCCTTAGAAATGCCCTCGGAGTCTGTTTCACCAGTACAAAGGCATGGATAGCAACACAAGCTCAAAGAGGTCTCGCTCCCTGATAAGGGGTGGATGGGAGAACAGGTCAGTGATGGGACTCCAGGACTGATGTCAATTTGACAGTCTTAACAAAGATACAGAGGAATTTGGGGGCCCTTAATTTAATAGGATTTTTCAGGTCTTTTCATGGGACACTACGGTTTTCAATTAAGCTTTTATCAGGACACCCTTCTCAATTCTGGTGGGAGGTATAGAAAGTGGACCAATGCCAGAAAACCAGATAAAGAGGTAGTCAGGTCACTCATCCACATTGTGGAGTATTGTGGTACAAGCTGCTGAGATGATCTTTTTGGTAGTGTTTGACACAGGGGACCTCTGCAAGGGGGTGCTGGTCACCAGGGCGGCCACCATGTCCCCAGAACAGGCATTCCCCAGGATGTGAAACTGTGGGAGAGCAAAGATCTGAACTCAGTTCCCTACATTTTAGGAAGGTATCTGAATGCCAGAAAAGGGACTCTGTTTCCTCCTGCTCCGAGATTCTTGAGGGTTTAGGATTTAGAGCACTGCAATTCTTCATATTTTAATGGAAACGGGTTGAAAAGTTTTTTCAAAAGGTTGAATTCAGAGAAAGTGGGAAAACTGTCAACCGCTTTCTGCCTGCAAAAGCGTTTTCTTCTCAGCTCTTGCATTAACACCTAGACTCAGGCATGCTTGTGACACAGAGAGGCTCACTATTTGCCATCTCAATTTTTTCTTGGATTGCAATATCAGACACAAAGCAACATTTTCTCTAGTAGATTGTGCCACTAATACAATAAGGGTCTAATATATTAATGAATAAGGATCTGTAATATGCTAATATTTCTGCATCACATTAATATTCTATTAGACTAATGCATTATTATGCTAATAAGTCTATTAAAAATGCAAAATATAATTATAAGTTCTGTATGGCTCCACTGTTGAAATCTGATTCCTGCCCTAGACACACTTGTGTATTTCTAGAAATTGTATTACCTGCTGTGAAAAGTTAACTTGATCTACACCTGATGTATTTCATCACACACACCAAGCAGCCCAGTCAGGATTTCCATACCTCCAAAACCATTACCACGTGAAACAGATTGAGTGCTTTAGCAGGTCTGCATTTCAGCCGTGGGAGAGACAAGCTTACAGCCATGCTTTACGCACACCTCTTTCTCTCTTGCTTTAGAGCCTGGTATTTATCTTTCCTTTCAGGGAACAGCTGGTTGAGAGGGGGCCCTCCTTTGGGTGGGCATGTTGTGCAAGAAGGGTCTCATGCACCTAAATCCCAGCAAGTCGATCCCCTGATGAAGGGTCGTATCTGAGGCCTGCTGAGGGATGGGGTTTAAAAGATCCCTTTCTCTGTAGTGTTTCATTTTGGCAAGTTTCGGGAGCTGCCTATCCAGGGTGCTGTTTATACAGTTTATTCTTTACTGCCTAATTTCCCCTGACACTATCAAGGGAGGCTAAGGCACAGGCATAGCTGGCTGTGCCTTCCCCCAGACAGCGAGTCCCGGACCCTGGGTCGCTGCGATGCCAACATCCCCCCGTGGTCCCAGCCTTGGGTATCCTCCTGCTCCTCTGTCACTGTTGAGAGAGAATTTGCAGAGTGCCTCCCACTCTCCATAAACATATCCACACTCCTGTGCACTCCTGAATAATGGCATTTGGAGGAGAGGTCTCCTGCAGTTCTTTCTACCACAGCTAAATGTTCACTTGATTGCTTTTAGATGGGCCAATTAAGAATGAAAAGGCAAAGTGAACAGCATGGTTTTGTTTTGTTTTAAAAATGTCAGGTTTGCCAAGTTTATTAAGCAGGAGCTCAGAATGAATATTGAATTTTCAAAGACTGGCTCTGATAAAGTTTGGGAAAAGAAAGTGGAAGGACATGTCCTTCCCCTTGTCCCTGTCAGGGTAACTCGCTGCCCTGTATCAATGTCTGCATCTCGTGGCACCAGTCATTTAACAGATGTTACAACGGACATCTTTAATGAGAGAGCAGGGTTTCTGTTGTTTGTCTGAAGATCTATTCACGTCCCTATTGCCACTGGAAAGAGGCAGGAAATTGAATGGGGAAAGATTCTGACTAAAAGACATCCTTTCTAATGGTGAGGAAAGAAAAGATGTAGGACTGGTTGTCTAGGGAGGCTGAGGCTCTCCATCACTAGAGGTAGATTAAAAATGAGGGAAAGGGAACTGTCATTAATAGCATAGTTGAAGCTGGTCCTGCATTGTGCTAGTTGAGCTAGATGGTTTCTCCAGAGTCCTGCCAAACCTTTGCTATGGTTCTGGCCCTTCTTTCACAGGCAACAGACCTAAGGCTTTGTGAGGAGTTTCTTAACCTCATAGCCCTCAGGGTTTGTTGGGTATCTAAAATGCAAAGAGGTTGGGATGGCATTAAATTGTCCTTAAAGGCAGTGAAGAATAGGAGGAACAGTTTACAAGTGCTTCATAAGACTGGGAAGTGTGCTCAATTTCACAAGATTTAAGGCCACCATAACCATCTACACGCTTCATGCAACCCACTTGTATTGCACTGCCTTGTGTGTGAGTAACCTTGTTCTGTGGTGGTTGTCCTTCCTTCACAGTAAAGATCCTGCTATCATTAACAGTGACTGGATTCCCCTTTTAGGGCAAGGGGAAGAAATCCAGGTCTGCAGAAATGAAAATCCAACCATTTCAGAATTGTCTTCTATGGCTATTCAATATGATTTATATGCATGAGTGATACTTGATATATGTGTCTCCCCAACTTGAATTTGTCATAGCAGACACGGTGAATGAGTTTGGGACTCAATTACACAAGATTTCAAATAGTTTTATTTTTACTGTATCATCTAACTCAACTTACTGCCAAATTTCACTGTTTTCAAAGCAGCAGTGGAATGATTATTTACTCAGTGAAGATACACAAAGCATTGAATTCCCAAGTTTGGTCTACAGAACAGAAAGCTCATATTCAAATGTTTATACTGTCCATATTTTCAAATTGCTGTTGGTGTTCCAGCAGCCCCATAGCAAATTCCATTTATGTCATTATTACCATTATTATTGTAATACATAGCCTGTGTGCCAACATCTCCTGTGGATTCTCCAAGATGAACATCAGGTGGTTTCAAGCTGCTTCATCAACTTGAGGTTCAGTGGAGCTACACTGATTTACATCAGCTGAGAATTTAGCCCAAAGTCCCTATTGAAAGTGACAGAAAGCTTTTTGCTGGGCTGTCTCTTTCTTGGAAAGATATCGCTTTTCACAGGAAAGCTGTTATTTGGTATGTTCCCTTATGTAACAGCACTGTTAGCAAAGTAGAGAGACCAAAAAAGATGAGGACGCTAATACGCATGGAAACATTCATGGTGCTGAAGTGAGCAACCTCTCCACAGCATGATGTTGTGCTGTTGTTGAACAAGTCCACAAAAATAATGGGGTTTTAGGAAAATCTGTTCTTCAGTTTCTGCAAATATCTTCAATCTAAATTTACATGGAACAAAGGTTTAAATGTAAATTATTACTCCAGTCTTTGACTATGCCTGTGTTAATCTGCCTAGCAAAAATCTCCCTGTCCTGCCCCCTGCCTATATTTCTGTTTCAATATATATCTGAAATATTCCTTTTTCTTCTCTAATCACAATCAGACTAGGAGTTAGTCAAGCTGATTCTCTTCCTGTTAAAGTGACATGTTGGATATTTTATACCTGTCTTTGACCTCTAGTAGGTCCATCCACGAACTGGCATTTGGATTTTTCCCATATTTCAGAGAGTAACTCCACTGGAATGTGCATGACTGGAAATCTAGAGCTCAGCTCACTCTTGGGGATTAAGGCACATGAAATCTGAACTGTAATTGTGCTTCATGTCCCCAGCAATCCCAAGAACTCTTTTTTAGACAGTTCAATGAAGACAGCGGCTCCCCTTTTTCTAGCCTCTACTTTGCAATGATGTGCCACTTCTGCGCTGCCACTACCCCGTTAAATATCCTGACCCTCCTGCTACCTTAAGACCTCTCACGACATTCTGTGTATCTTCTCATGCTGTCTTGTCACAGGCCATGAGCACAGATGGATAAAAGCACCCCTTTGTGCTTCAGATATAACCATAGCTCTGTTAGATTAGTTCACAGCTGTTTTAATATTGGTATTTGTTGAACCATCACCATCTTGAAGAAGTGTGTGGGCTAAAGAGCAAGAAAAGCCTTTGCGGGGGGCGGGTTATGTCGCACACCTCTGTCTTAGAGCCCAGCCCAGATATTCCTGTGCAAAACCCTGAAATGAGAGTTCGCCACAGGAATCCTGAGCTGCAGAAGCCTGGTAGCTCACTATCAATCTGTGAGTGGTTTTGGCCTCTTGGGCTTGCTTCACACCAGGATTAATAAGCAAAGATTGGCCTGTAAAGCTTACACAGATTGCAATTCCCTCTCCATATAATGTTCTTCCTTTTGATGGAGAAGCACTTTTTCTCCTCTAACTTTCTCAGTTTTTCTCTCTCTAGATCTAACTTTTCTGCAGCCTGGATGCAGGCATGTGTAAAAAATCAGGGTTAGAGGATTTGGTCTCTAGGCAAAGAAAACACCGGAGGTTAATTAAAAACAAAAGGAAGCATAACAAACAACCCCGACTCTCTCCTCCTCTCTACCCACATGGACCCTTCAGACCCAGGGGTTCATGCAGGAGTGGAGTTAGTCAGGACCAGGATGGAGGCAAGAGCCCTGGAGGAGAAAAGGGGTTTGCAATCTTCAAACGAAAGAAAGGGTGAGGGAACACCATCCTATCAGTGTAATCCTAGCGGTGATTTCAGCTAGGCCTGTTGTTTCTCAATGTGTTTTTAAACATCTTTAATCTGATGGGTCTTCTTTCCCAAATGAGGACTAAGATGGCAAGGGGGGAGGGGAAACAGAATAGTAGGGCAGAGACCCAACCCTCTGAGAGTATTTCTTTTTTTTTCTTTGTTTCATTCTCTCTTAACAGATTGCTAAAAATCTCTTTCTCACACTTTTCTCTGTCCTTTTGCTAATATTACATTTTTGTTTCAAAATACATGTTCTACACGAACACAGGGAAATAAGAACAGCAGCATCAAGCCAGGCTATTTAGCCCAGTACCATCTATCCACTAGGAGTATAAGACTGAGAAAGACATACTGCGCTCCTTTCCAGTGATGTAGGCTCAGGATTTCCTTGCAGTTAGTTTCCCAGGGTGGGTCTTTCACCCATGAATTTCTCTAGTTATTTTCTTGCACCATGTAAACTTTGAGCATTTGCAATACCCTGCAGCAAGGAGTTCCATGGATCAATTACACTTTAGGTGAACAGTGTTTTCCAGGTGTTCATTAGTATGTCCACATGCCACCAGCCATTTGTGGGTTAATTTAGAGGTGACTACAGCCAGTAGGCAACGAGCAATCATTGAGCATGGACAGCTGAATTAATAACTATTTTTATGTCACATTGTGACTTTCTATTATTTTACCTTTTCTTTGTAGAGTAGTTTTGGGATGTGGTTTTTTTACTCTTCCCCAGCCTCCCCCATTTGTGTTTGACCTCCCTCGTTTCCTGTGCATTGCTCAGGCATGGAAGCAGCAGACTACAGTCTTGAATGGAAAGGGACTATTTAGCAGAAGTCTCCAAATATCAAATGAAATTAAGCAAACAGATTACAAACAGTGCCCAAAGTCATGTTCTGTCTGTGAGGGAGACAGGAAGCCCAGAGCTGGCCAGTCCAACCCAGGTAGCAAGCAACTTCAAAACACTTGTTTAAGTAAAAAGATTAGGAGAAAAAGAAAGCAAGAAATCCTTTCTTTCCGTTTTTTGGTGGTTTTTTTTTTCCTTCTGGGAGCTAGGAAGCTCAGCAAGAACAGAAAACTATCTTGTTTTTTCTGGCTTACCTCTCTTGGACCACATCTGACTGGTTACATCAAGCCTTAATAGTATTTAAAGGGAAAAGTCACAGACTTCTTACGTCAAGGAACAGGCATGTCAGGAGCAGGATGAGCTTGGAGGATATCCAGCCTTACTGGCATGGTTTAGGTATGATCTAGTCCTTATAATAAAGAATGGGAGCATCTCTCCACCAAAGCATTCATCACGGATTGAAGTCCAGTCCAAGCTGAAGAGCAGGCTTGTCTATTTTAGTTGCTGGGGTTTCACACATCTCTTCCTCTCCCTCTTTCAACCATATGCATGCCTCCCATTAGAGGAGTAAACTTTGAATGAAATATTTTGCACATCTCTACCACTGCATTACATCCCGCTGGCCATGTCTTGACAGGCTGCATCAGTCAATAATGATGCAATATTAAAGGGTAATGACACGACCATGCAGAGTAATGAGAGAAAGCAATTTCTATCACTATTTAGCCATTTACCAATCGATTGAATTCAAAACCATCAAGTCAAAAACACAGAGAGCGTGCTAAGTCCGAGAGGGGCCAACATGCGTCCCTATAATGTAGTAGTTCTGCTCAGGCTGACAAAAAATGTCTAAGCAAACACATTGAGTTAAATGCTGCTCAGGGTCTGAAGACAGAGCAGAGCAAAGGAAACAAACCTGGACATGGACTTACAGAGTAAAAAAAAAATAAGTAAGTTGTAAGGAGATGGAAGAAGGTAAGAGAGTGCTGTTTGGGTCCATGCAGTGAGCATCAGTTGAGGCATGTGTGCTGTTTCAGCAGAGTAATTAATACAGGTGTGTCTATTTCTATAGACTCTGTCTGAATAGTGCAACTTCACTTTGCAATCCTTCCTCTGAGAATCTCTACAGGCTCAGAAAACATCTGTGGTTCTCATGAGCTGCCCCCAGAGAAGATTAGGGTGGACAAACTTCATTTATAATCAGGCAGAAAGTGAAACCCAGATAAATCCTTAGATTAAGCAGCAGAATGAGAACAGGAGCCTACCTGTATTCTCTCCTCGTGAAACAGGGGAAGGGCTCGGATCTGCCGCAAGGGAAGCCTGAAGACCAGATGTGGCCAAGAAAATGACATTTGGAAAAAGTGGGAGACAGATTTTATGCATTCTATTTAAAATTGGAAATAAGGGTGAAATTTCTAAAATGATGCTCAAAAAGCAAAAGGATAAAGTCGGTGAGGAATTCCTAGGTAGCAGAGAGGCTTCCAGCAGTGGGGGGGGGGTCACTATTTTAGCTTCTTCCACCAGGCAACATCAGGCTGATGTGACAGGACCCTTCTACACCTTCATTGCTTCCTGTTTCTAACAGAGGTATCGATATTCCCTCCTCTAAAAAGCAAGGAGCATGTCCCTTTCTAGCACAGCTCCTAGGATCTTGCAATTTTGCAAATATATTTCCATAATGGACCCTGCAAAAGGTATATAGACCTTGGAGCAGCCCATCAGAAAGAAAGGTGGCAAACTCTGTGTCTGGCTGATTGTCACAGGATGAAGTGTTTGGCTTTACTAAACCACAGGCGTCCTGCACAAACTGCACCCATGCGGCGAAAAGGCAAATACGCACCCTATCCCGAGAACAGTCCTATGTGAGGTGCTGCCCTAAAAAACTGCTCAACTAGATGAGCAAGGCTGTGGGAGAACAGGGTAGAGAGAGGAAGGAAAATCACTGGTACTCCAGCAGAGATGGGTGGTCACACGGCCTGGACCGGGGAGGCGTGGAACTCAGAGCGTGGAGAAAGGAGAGGGATGAGGGGACGGCAAAAATTTTTTTTCTTTTGATATTCTTTTCTTAGAGCTGTTTATAGGTGTAATCCTACAACTGCAGTGTAAATCCTGCACAAGCCTTAGCGATTATTGCAGCTGGAGGTCTCTGGGTGGTTTTGTAACCTCTCTGCTCTGCTTTCAGCTGCTGAAAACCGGGAGGGGAGGGAAGGGAAGCAAAGGAGAGGAAGGGGGAGAGCTGGCGTCTAGCAAAAATCCTGATCCAAAAGACCAAAGATTTTCCCAGCATTTGGTGCTTCATGAGCACTGTCCAAAATAAGGGGGAAGGAGGCACTGGCTTCCTCCAAAACTCCTCTCATGACGTCTCCCTGTACTGGGTGTGTGTAGGGGAATGAGCCGTGCTGTGATCCAGCACCCAGAGCTGGTGTAATGGCCCAGGTTGCTGTGAGCAGGAGCTGGCTACAGCTTTTAACTCCAGCTGTCCTGGTACGCAAGCAGGTCCACCTGGCACATAGCAGCAAACTTGCCCACAGCGCAGCAGCCACAGGCAATGGGGGGACCAGTTGTGCCTTGCCTTGCAGCCCTAAATACTTCGGTGAACTGGCTTAGGGCTCACGCGGGGAGTTTGCCCACGTAGATTGACCAGGCTGTCAGTACAGGAGGCCACATTCAAGGGTCAAATGGTCCTTTCTGAGTTCAAACCTCAGTAAAACCCCAAACCGTCATATGCATGTTTAAAAATATTTTATTTCCATTTTCCCTTTTTTTTTTCATTGAACCCAATTAATGGTGGAAGAGGGCAGCCATCTGCCCCTTCGTTTTGGAGTTTGGGACTTGTTCGTAGAGTGTCCCTAAATGCTTGACCACACCAGGGTACCTCTGCTGCTCTTTCTGGCTGCTTTGGTGGAGCTTCCAAAAGGAGACATGGGCTATGTGAGCAGAGGGCAGGCAATTTTTTAGCCAGTGGAGTGTGATGATTTCTTCAAGTGATGCAAATGAAGAACGCAGAAGCAGTCTTCTGCCAGCATTGGTGCATGCAGGGCATGGTTTTGCCCATGGAGTGGTGCCAGCTCAGAAGGGAAGGGACATGAGCGCATCCCTGCAGTCTCCTTAGCTAAAAGCGCTGCTCACGCCTTGGGATGCATCTGTGCAGCACCTAACCCAATGGAGCTTCTAACTGCGACCATAATAGAAATAACATATAGTAATAAAGTAAATAGACAGTAAAACTGTCTTCTATAATGTTATTCTCCAGGCTAAATGAGATGCCAAAAATGAACAAACAGCCTCCAAGTGATATTAAAATGTCTTTCACTTTTAATAATTTAAGGGACATACTAGTGAGAAAGATAAGGAAACTTTAAAATATATTATTTTTCAGCCTGATGGTCTCTTCCTCAGACTCTCTCCTGTCTGATACACTGAGGACTCATTGATATATCCTAGGCTGAAGCAGAGCATTTTAATAAGTTATTGGGACAAAAAGTTGTCCTCTTTATTTTATTTTATTTAGTAAGTTTGCCTTTAGAAAAACTGGTTTGGTTTGGGGGGTTTTGCTTCTGTAAATAAATTTCTTTCCTCCCTCCCTCCTTCCTTTTTTTCTTCATCCCTCCCTCCCCACCCTCCGTCCTCTCATCTCTCTTTCTCCCTCTCTCTCTTTCCTTCTTTCGCTCATTCTTTTTCCTGGTTCGAAAAGCCCTAGACTGTCTCCTTGAGTGTTAAGGACAAACTGGCAATAATTTATGTTATAGCGTGATATGAAAAAAATTACATTACACTATAAATTATAATATGAAGGGTGAAATGCCAGGAAGGATGCCAAATGCCGGTGGAAGTCCCATTAGACAACAGAGTTCTATTGCCTACCTCTCCCTACAGAAATCTTAGAAGGTTTGCATGAAACTGTTTGCTATGAGGGGGGAGAGGCTGGAGGGGGGAAGAAGAAGAAATATAACAGATAAAATATGTAATCAGTCAACTGGAGATAGGAAATTTTTACTAATGTCTAAAAAGAAAGGTGACTTTTGTATAGAGCTATAGCAATTTTGAATTTGGCCACCTGGGATATTGTAATGCTGCCTCAAGCTGGAACGGGGGCTGTGGGGAGTGTTGTGTGCATGTACTGCTGTTATTTGAGGGGCTCTTGGATTTCATCCTCCCAGAGAAGTCCCTGTAGGAGTCACGGAGGTTCCTTGGGGTTTCAGGTAGCCCTGCTCGTTGCTGTAGACCAAGGGGGCTGTTTGAGGCTATGCCAGGGGCTGTCTGAAGCTATGCCACACTCTGGTGGTTCTTCTCTAGGAACAGGACTAATTAGGGGTGGAAATTAAGGGCTCTCAACGGAAAATGGCACCAAGGGGCAGATGGGAGTCTAGAGCCCATCTCCGATCTTGTGGTGTGGACTATTGTTCGTGAAGTCAAATGGCTGGAGAGGCACAGGAGAAGAGTCATTTCATACTTGCTGCCCCACACTTCTCCAAACACTCACCACTAGCCAGCACCTGAGACGATCCGGGGGACTCGTAGACCATGAAGCAGACCTGTGCAGTCATCCTCATCTACCAGTGTTGGGTCTGATATATTTGTGTTATCTGTCCCCTGACTATTATTTAATTCAGGCTGCCTAAAAATCTTCACATGCTGTCCCTTCCACCCAATCTCAGCCTGTGTCCATCTCTTCCTTAGATATGATGACACTAAAAATAGAAGTTGGGACAAATAAACTATTTTGTGCAACAGGCTACGGATTGTCGATACAAAAAGGGTTGATTTACCCTGGGGTGGAACAGCTGGGGAAGCTGCTTTTTCGTTCCTATCTCACATCTGGTGAAATAACTGTTTGAATCCAAAACTGTAAGCCAAATTTTATAACGCTGTGGTGTTAGTGGAGAGTTCTTTCTGGATATCAAGTAATGAAATGGGATGAGTTCATTGTAAGAAAGGGAATATTTTTGTGATGGACCGAGAATGAGAATATGTCTATTTTCCTTTACAGATAAAATAAATAAAAAACAGAAAAAATGATTATTATTTTACTTTCAAGAAAACTGGAAAACCCAAAAACATACCCAACATCCCAATCAATGGAAAGAAAAGGAGCTTTGAGTGCCTTATTGAACTGACCTACAGAAAAAGCTTCAGAGCTTCAAGCCCAAACAAGTCCCTGATAAGATGTGAAATGCAATGGAAAAATCATTTAGAGAGAACAACAGAGAAGCTGATTTTGCTCTAGTTTTACAGGTTGGTTCAATAAAGGTTCCTGAACTGTCTTTTCTGTGTAATTCTAAAGAAGGGTCATTTAATTAATATATTTATCTGGAGGAAGAAAAAAGAAGAGCAAGGGGGGAGGAAAACAAAACAAAGATTGTATTTCACATTGAGTATTGCAGGTCTTGGTTGAGTCTGTCTAGCACATGAGCTCTCTGGGCACCCACAACCCTTCCTTCCACACAGTTGCTCTCTTAGCTTCATCCTTTAATTTGGTGAATAAATTATCACAAAAAATGATGGAATCCAGAGAGGAAAAACACATCCAAGCACATTTCTTACTCGTGTTTTCTTTCTTTAGCGCTTTGTGATTCATGTACTGCATTTTCAACCAGCCCTCCTGGTTTTATGAGAAGTTGAAAGACAGCGCAAACATTTTATTATCTCGCTGCCAGGCTCCGGAAGAGTATCTGGCAGTGTTCAGGATACCCCCTGCTGTGGGACTTGTAGATGTAAAACTGTGGGGCTGGTCCTCGGCTCTGCGACATCACTCATCCCTGCTCCCTGTTCCTGCCTTTGCTGTGCATCCCCCAGGAATGGCACCGCTGTGCAAACCTCAACGCACCTCAGACTCCCGAGTCCGGAGCATCTCCATGTCCTCTGAAGGAGGGACCTTGGGCTGAAGCTGTCTCTCCATCTCTTGACAGCTCTATTTCTCGTGCAGGCAGGGCTGCTAAGGGGACATGCAGAAAAACAGTTCATCTGCCTCTACGTTTGAGCAGGGGAGGCTATGCCCATCTCTTAGTGCCCAGCCTTGGACACTACATGAGTGAGTTTGGTGATAAAGACCTGGTGTCTCTGCAAGACCCTTCTTAACCTGGGCACTAAAGCCTTTTCACACCGCTGTAGGTCTAGTCCTGCCTCAAAGCACCAAAAACTTTCTGCAGCCCCAAGCAACCTGAGAGAGTCCCCTGTGCAGTACCCTGTAAGCTGTCTTGGACCTCAGACCACTGTTTAGGAACTACAGTAATAATCATCATAGTAAGGTTTTGTGCGCAAGAATAGGGTAAAACCACTTTAAATAGCGTGTGGGCCCTCTGGTGGTGCTCCCCGTTTAAACGCCACGCTGGTGAAGGCAGCAGTACGTCTGGAGCTGGGCCTGGCATGTTTGTATGCATGTTATAAATGGAGTTATTGGTGCCATCTGTGTTCCCATAGCTTTTCCATGTTATTTTTCTATCGCTGAAAGACAGAGAGCATTTCCCCCTGCCCTCTTCCTAACAACACATTTATAAAAAGGGTCTTCTGCACAGAGGGAGGGGAAGGGTTAACAGAAAAACTTTTCAAGGTGAGAGGGAGAGCTAAGCCTTCATGATCTCAGGGAAATTGAACTGTGGAGAAGTGGGGAAAAAGGCTTTCTTCCCCCGCCCCTCCACAATGCGGTCTGTCTCAAAAAAACTGAAAGATTTTTTTTTTTTTATGTTCTTCCAAATATCACTTCTGCTTGTCACAATATTTATAAAAACCCTCTTGCTATCTCAAGCTGCACAGCCTTTGGCTCAGGTTCCTGCTTATGCAAAACAGGGTCATAAACATGTCACTGTGTATTTGATAAATCCATCTTCCTCTTGTCATTGTCACCAAGAAGCTGAGATGACGGGAGATTACTCCGTCAAATCGCCGTGGAAACGCCTGCAAAGTTTATGAATTTTCATAGGATGTAAGTCCTCTTTAATGGGAAGTGGGGCCCAGTGAAAGCTTACTATTTTTGAGGAAAAGCACATGCATCTGTGTGTCTGCATCTGTGTGGGGGAATATACTGTATGGCCAAATCTTTACCTAACATACATTAAGGGTTCCACCAGCGCATCCCAGTCGAGAGCATTGCTGTGAGTTTGTGCCCATTTCCTTGTATCTATTTCTCTTTCTATGACCCCAATTCACATTTATATTAAGGCTCCCTTAAGCCATACTGGATGTGTAAAAGGGATGTTAAATAAGTGCAAATGCCATTAGAGTGTATTTACTGATCTAACACATTTCCTGTGAGCATTTTCATTACCACGTTTTGAAATGCTTTTCTCTGCCCGCCCCCCCCCTTCCTTTTTCTGCAATCTAGTGAAGATACCAACCCATCTTCAGTGGGAATTGCCTCTATGTCAGGGTTCAAAGGCCAGCTGGCTTTCTCTTTCCGTAGCAAAGCTTAAAAGCAAACACAATTCACAGTTTTCCAAATAGGAAGACTGTCCTTCTCTCACTCCTCACTAGACGAAAAAATGGCTGAAGGGATTATCTTCAAACTTTAGCAAAATAAGAGAAAATGGATAAATACGGATGTTAATCATCAGGTAGGAAACTCAGTTGTGCCAGGCGCTGAACACTGCTGAGGAACTGAGATGCTTCGGTGTGGCAGCGCAATGCTCAGTGCAGGACCACGCTCCTCTCTAGAGGATGTCACAGCATCATGGTGAATGGGCAGCTCATGGAGGCAAACCAGGGCCAAGGAGTTATCAGCTAAAATACCGTGGGGAAATCGCTGGAGTGCTGGTGGGAATGGTCCTCCAAAGGTCTCTGGTCCAGCCTCTCTTTCAAAGCATGGCTGTCACCTACACACGGTCAGGTTAGCGGTGCCTTGGTCTAGCCGTGTCTCAAAAGTACGTGGATGGGATTTACGGAGTTCACGAGTGTCTTACAGAAATTCAGTAAGGTCAGGTACCTCACACCTCTTCCTCTTGCCCCCCTTGGCAAGCTGCAGATGGGGAGCATGTCTGTCCACAAGGCCCAGAGGATCTCGAGCTTTCAGGTCACGCATGGAAACCATGCTTAGAGCACCACACAGGTCAGGCGTAAGCTGAGTTCTTGCCTACAATGCAGGGATGCAGCCTCCGTGGCTACACCTGAGCTTACCCTCCACCACATTGCACAGGTACTGCTGGCAGCTGAGCTCTGCAGAAACACTGCGCTCAGGACAGACTAACACCGGTGACATCTTCAGCAGTTCAGTGGGGTTTTTTGCAACTTTCCATTGCCATCCATGCTGCTGCAACTCCACAGCTAACACCCAACCTGGGGAGCTTAGAGCTAGCTCTGCTATGTACACTCATCTTTTGGAATTTAATTTTTACTTCTGACCTATTGTAATGTGTCCTATGATCCCAGAGCCTTCTCTTTGCATTAAAGTTGTTTTGCCTTCATTTTCCAGCATGTTCAAGTACTGCAACCTCCTGCTGGGGCAAGAGTATGGCAGGCTTCTAAGCCAGTACCTCTGTGTTACACTACTATTACTGCAGCGCTAACAAAATCAGAACCCTCCCCAGACAGCTGCCCAAGTATGTAACTGCCAAACAGGGAGAAATAGCTGTTCTTTAGCATCCCAAGGCTTCAAGGAAGCTAACCCTACACCTTTGATCCCCATTGCAGCAGTTGCTGCAGTAGGTACAGCCTCTATCTGTTGGTGCATTTACCCAAATAGGGAGTTAAGTAGTAACTCTGGCTCAGTCTTAACCAAAGTAACCACTATTTATAACTTGTCTGCGCTGTGTATATCTGTGTATGCGTGTAAACTAGTACGGTGTTGAGGAGAGCCAGACTTCAATGGGGTTCTCATCCAAGCAATCGCACGAGGGGAGGGCTGCGGATTTTTCTATTTGCCTGTCAGGACCTTCAGTGAGCAGTTTCCCCATGCGGTGATACCAGGGGATGATGTTACCTCTGCTAGGGCTTGTAATACCACTATTTGGGCTTCTGTGACTAACACATTTGCTTTCTAACTCCTGCCTACTTTATACTCCCATCGCTTCACCGCCACAAATTTCCTGCCAAAACCAAGAGTCTCGATCATTAGAAGTAAACTCCATTGCACGCATTGGATGAGATCCCTTCCCTGGTATCTTAAGATAGTGCCATGCATTTCATCAGTCCTCAAAGTGTTTTAGAGATTGTGCACACTGAACTGCACTATCAAGCCATTACAAAGTGGAGCAAGACTAAGAGGAAAAGAAGAAATATCTGCAAAGCATTACCTAATATCCCAATTCCATGTATTTTCTAGAAGCTGTTGACAGTCTTATATTTTTCATTTTGGGTGAGGGTATACAGCATAAGGAAGTCTAATAAAAGCAGGAATATAGCCTTGATTTGGTAATTTAAAATTTTCTGCTTTGCAGTGAAGGCTGGGATTCTGTCTCATTGTTTTGCAAGCAAACAGCAGCTTATCCTTCTCAAACTTAGGGTTCTTACTTCTGGAGGACAGAAGTAATTTTCAGAGAATTTACAAAAGAAACCTATTCATTAGCTTATAAGTTAAAATTAATTAAAAATTAGATGCTTTAAGAAATGTAACATCTGTGCTCACATTCCCTTCATCCAAATGATGTCAATAAGAATAGCTCAGACTTCAAACTTTCTGTATAGTTGCAGTTAATTGAATTCTTATGCTTGGGGTATTCTTGAAGAAATTAGGAAGTAATTAGGCTATGCTATTAACAATTGTATCTAATTGATCTGATGGTATAGCCAACAAACAGGCCAAGGTCAACAGCTTATTCAGCTCTTAAGCTTGATGTGATCTCAGAGATGATGCAATGGACTCCATCCCCTCCTCTGTCATGAATTCACTTGCTGCAGTTCTGCTGGCTGTACCGGGAGTTACATCACTTTCTTCGGGCCCAACCTACCTTCCACCATACAACGTCCACCACTGCGTGCCTGGTTTAGGCATCTAAGCTTGGGAGACTTTGCATGGCCTTGCACCTCACACTGCTAAGCAGCACTGCGGCAGCTTCTCGACGCTACCCACAGCAGGGTATCCTACAACCCCTCTGGGGGGCTCTGAACCAGCTCCCTACTCGTAGGGCTAAACCAAGTGGGCAACTCTCAATGCATAATCCAACTCTCTGAGCGGAAAGGGATGCCCCAGACCTTCACTCTCCACTAACCCACGTTACCCAGTCACTAAAAAGGCAGTCAAAAAGTAAAGGCTGAATTCAGCGGTACGGTTTGGCTGCTTGCATGGTGTAGCTCTGAGCAGCAGTTACAAATCCAGTTTAACAGGCCAGCGCTCTGACTCTTTGCATTGATCCAGCACACCAGTGGATTTGTTCTTAAAGAATGAAGTCAAAACTCCCTTTGGCTTTGCCAGGGTCTGGCTTTCACCCTGCAGAGCTACAAATCAATAGAAACATTGGAAGGCAGAACTCACTGTAAATGCCTCTGAGGGGGAAGGTATGGAAAATGCAATTACCCAGAGAAGGAAATAACAAGACAAGCTTTTTTTATTTGTCCTTTTTTTTTTTTTTTTCTTTCTGGAGGAGAGTAGTATCCCAGGCATAGACAAGAAAAAGCATTTGGTGCATTTTACAATTCTTCCAAACTGAAGTAATAAGGATGCAGGAAATTTTCTTACAGACAGAATTACAAAGATGTGGATGTGTGACACCTTAGTATTTTTCAGTCTGTTCAGCAATGCCATCATTAGAAAAAAAAATGCTTATCTGTAAAAACTGTCACAATGTGGGATTAGAAGAACATGACTCAGTTATTTCATGGTGTCACTGATAACCAAGCATCAGTGTTAGTAGTGTTAGTAGTGGGTATGGCACAATATTTTCTTCAGGTGCCTTAAAAATGAATTGCTATTAGGATTATGATGGAACTCCTTTAAGAATAATAACATTGAGTTTCTGGTACATATTCTTAACCTTTAAGACCATTTTAATAGGGAGCTTGGTTTCCTGGATACTGTTCTGTTTTGCCTTTGTACACACATTGCAGTGAGCTGCTTTGATGTTGCTGTTCTTCACCTGGAGGTAGACCTACTTTGGTCCCTCTGAAAAAGGAAAGAACACAGGACATGGTTTTCTGTACATACATAGCTCAGCTCCTGTGTTTTAAATGCAGTTACATCTGGGGTTAAACACGACAGCTTTTTAACAACTTTCAGTAGTGAAGGATAGCTTCTGCAAGTCAAACTGATTGAGGGCTATCTGACAAGGGGAAGGGGGAAGAAAACACCATGAATTATAGATGGCAATCTGTCTATTTTACCATTACATATCCACAGTTGGAGCAGATTCATTCCTCTTGCACCTCCCATTGTTCAGCCGTCCCCATTGTACATTCATTTCCATTGTTTCTCCTTGCATGTATTGTACATTCAGACACTGTCTCAACTGTACATTCAGGCTCCGTTTGCAGGAGATCCATCCATGGGCTCAGCTGTTTCACAAACAGATCTAATAGCTGTAGTGTGCTCAGATGAGCATGATGGGTAATAGCAGAGCAGATTGAACTATATTGTCCCAGGAGTTCATATATTTTTATACACTCGTAGGGTACACATCATCTTGCTATGACAATGAGGCTAAGTCAAGCATCTCGGGAATGCAATAAAGCAGATTACAATACTGTTCTTTCACTCATTTTCAGTACACTTCCCCTCCCACTTTCTTTTAACAACATTAATCAATGCCAGGCTACTTTACACCCAATTCCCAAATGGTGGCTTGTTCTACGCTCTCCCCCCTGCCGCCACACACACATGCAGACATTTAGCTCTTATCCCTCCTGAAACAGGCTTCCATGGAGATAAAACTGGGAATTTGTTAAATATCAAAGAAAGTTAAGGACATGAATTTCAGCAGAAAAACTCCCAGCAATTCAGGCTTAAAAATGGTAAGGTTAATCATTTTTTCCCTCCCCAAGCCATGTCACATTATTAAGTGAAATAAAGCTGACAAAGGATGTCATATTCAAATAGCCGGCTTTCTCATTTGCTGCATTATTATTACTGTACACCTTTCTTGTGCAGCCATGCTAGGCAATTAAGAGCCCAATTCTCCCCTCAGACACAGGTGAGGGGCTCCCCAGGATCTCGGTATGAGCTATGGATGTTCCTCCAGAAAGTAAAGATGCGACCCCAGATGGGCAAATCACAGACTTAGCCAAAAGCTGGAGGAGAGCACTTGTGTCCTCTCCCCAGTCTGTGCCCATTTAACCAAGTGACAGCTGCATTCGTCTCTTGTCATCTGATGCTTCGTGCAGCTTGTCCACTTCCAGTTTGGACAGAGTAATACTCAGTTCTCATGTGCATCAAGCTGGTAAATTGGCCCATGCTTTTCTTTGCTGGTTCCCACTGTAGTATTCCCAATCCCAAACATTTAAAATCAGGAGTCAAGGCTTTACAGAAGCACAAAAGCTGATTAAAATCTTGAGGTGTTTTTTAACAGACACATATGACATTCTTTGAGTTTGCATCGTGTCTTGCCTTATCTGTTCATTTTTTTCATTCCTCCAAGTGCTGAGGAATGGGGGGGGGGGGGGGGGAGGTCCAGTGATTATGACACTTTGAAATTTACTGTAAAAATAAGCATATAATGCTCACTTCATTACAGGATTGCAGGTGCTAGTTTTAAAAAATTTCGCTAAAAGTGATAAAATTTATGGCAAGGTAAAATTTACTACTGCAAATGACACATTGTACAGTGACAAAGTCAATGAAAAGCTGAAATCCTTTGTTCACACAGGGGCACAGCGTTTCCAGGACTACAGCCTTGCAAGAGCAGGATAGACAAACTTTTGTCCAGAACAACACAGATATAGCTGATCCTGTCTTCTCACAAAAAAAATGAGCTCTTTCTAGGTGCCTTCTAGACCAACAGTTGTGACAGTCTGTGCACTCAATTCCACTTTGCATTCAGATAGTCTTTCCCACCTTGAAAGATCCCACTGAGTGCAGCAAACCATATATAAGGAAACACATCTTCCCAACACTGACATCTGCCCGTCCCGAGGTAGCCACAAGCATCTATCTTAATGACCCGCAACACCACCAGACAACAAATATCAGAGAGAGTCTGAGATGATGAGCTGGTGTAAAATGAACCGGAGCAGGCTCTGTATAGATTTACACCAGCGGAAAGTCAGGACCAGGTACAGAAAATCGTTACTGCATGTGATGGAAAGTAAATGTGTACCTTGGAAGGCCAAATACTGGATTGGAATTGGAGATTAATTGTAACATAGATGGAGCTTTAGAAAATGTATCGTAACGTACAATCATCCTTAATGATATTGACTCCTCTCACAAGGGTGCTGTGAAGCTTCGTGCAGTCATATCAGTGAGGTATTCAGACATGCTCTGCAAGCAGGAGCCATAGGAGGGCAACTCAGAAAAGACAGTGCCTTCATCTTAATGTCCCTAGCAATAAGGAGAAAGAGAGAAAAAGATAAATCTGGGAATGATGGAGAAATAGGCTAGTTTGACAAATTTGCTGTGATTTCCTCTCTTTCTTTTCCACCCTCTCTCTACTCCACCACTCATCTTTTCCCTTCTGGACCCAACAGGGCAAACACAGAAGTATCAATTCCCCTGCTACATCTGTCTTTTCCTCCCTTTATTAAAAAAAGGTTGTTGTGTTCAGGGTAAAACATATGTAAAATAGACACCAGCTAGGAATTAAACCATATCCAGATTTAGGAGGACTCAGGGTCAAAGCTGAGCCTGAACTTAGCAGATATACTTCTGAGAAGGACACTGCATTTCCAAAATCTTATAAATTGGGCTCCAAAGTGACAGAAACTTCCCAACACCTTGAGGGTAATAATGTTTACCCATGGAGGTTAGCATTTTCTGTGAGATTTTTACCTGTCATGGGGCAAGTGGATACAAACAGACCATTGCTCTTTTGCACATCTCTGATTCATCTCACATATTTTTAACACTAACAATGGACTTGGAGTGTTTCTTTATCCCAACCACCAGGGTGAGTCACTTTGAGATATGTAAATGCAAATACTTTCAGTCTCATTTCCATCTCCTTCCCCTCCCATTAGTGAGCCCTCCCCACATGTTATTATAGTTTTTTTCATTAGCAGTAAGAGATATATCAGAGTTCTGGAAAAAAGGTCTTGATTCATTTAGTGGTAAATTCAGTGTATGTTCAAGAAGATCTGCATTCCCTAATCCCTTGTGCATCACTCAGCTAAGCCAGTCCTGAATCCCACCCCCTGGTCAGAGCTGCCTTCATCACATTCTACACACCAGATTTATGACCCCAGTACTGTACCTCACCAGCTTCCCTGTAATCAGGCTGAGTCTATCTTACCGACACCAAGGTATTTAGACTTCTTGTATCTATCGGTCATGGATTTCCATTTGGTCTGATGTGCCTAAGATGGATGTGCTGGCTGCACTGCTTCAATACTGTCCTCTGATTGTTAATGTTTCAGTTCCAACAGAGAAGCACTGGTTATGCTTATTTTTCTTTTTTTTTTGTAAGACCATCTGACTTTGTTTGCTAAATCAGATGTGACAGGCAGGGATTGCATCATGGTTTTACAACCGCTCATTCACTCACTTGCTGTGCTGCTGAACATTTAGTTAGGCTGGAGCAGAGTCAGCGCTGAATATATCTAAGTCCCGCAGTTCCTCTAAGCAAAGAACCTGGCTCTTTTCAAACCCTCTTTTCCAGGCATCCAGTAAGAAATTAGACAGTGCATGTTGGCTGGGTTTTGGGAAGGAGGGAAGATAGGGGAAAGAAATAAGAAAATGAACTGTAAGGTACAGAAGAGTCACAGTGAGCTGTTAGTGGGACTAAAGAAGATACTGTTATCTTTAAATTTTCGTGTCTCACTGTCCTGTTATCATTACTACATGATGCAATCTTAAAATATATATCTACACTAAAAATTAAACCAGCCAAGGCCCATTTTCTAGCCCAAGGAACAAGTGACACAGTACTGCTTTTATCCACCTACCTAAAATCTCTTCCACCCAGAACAGGGTGAGTGAATCTAAATTTCTTCCTGGAAAGGATACCTGGCCCATAACAATCTATATGGCCACAGTATAGTGCCTGGGTCTGTGCCTTGACTTGGTTTAGCTGACAGATATCGACAAAGCCATAGTGTTAAGTCTTTGCTCCCATTTCAAAATTTGGAGAAGGGGGAAAAGCCCATCCAGCTACCTTTCATATCTGCTAACTCCCCTCCAACTTATACTCCAGTACCGAGCTGTAAATTCAAGAAAAACACAAACTTCATAAGAAGACAGTTCCAAGAGGATGAGGTTGTCATGGAAGGACAGGATTTGTGTTGCACTTGACACCTGATTATTAAAAGCAGAGCAGAGCCTAAGTCATATCCGGATAGAGATTTGAAGTCCCTACGCATGGGTATCCTGGGCTTTATGGTTTATCCTGTTATAAAGAACTGAGAGCAGAATGGGACTGCAGCCCAGAAATATGCATATCTAGGGAAGATCAGAGACATCTGAGCCTGAAAAATTGTTCCAGATTCATCTCTTATCGAGATCACCCTGTATAAAAAAACACTGTGTGTGAATATCAGGCTATGTCTCACTCCTGGGCAGAAGAGTGTTAGAAAAAGGGCAGATACCCGCAAATCTGTCAATGGGCAGAAAAGAATGAATAGTAGTGAGAGGCTGAGGTAGCTGTAAATTCAGAACAACGGAAAACGTTATTATGGTAAGAGCAATTCAGGCAATGGAGTGAAGTGCGTGGGAATGGGGGAACCTCTTGGCAGCAGTGCTGCTCAAGGCTGGACAAGACACTAGTTTATCAGCAGAGGCTGGTCACGTCAACGTAAATCGTGCCACTGCAGAGAAGTGAGGTGCTCTGCCACCGCCTAACCCTGCAAGCCCTGAACTTTGCCTAAGCCCCTCCCAGGTGCTGGATCTTTGCATCTGTGTGAAGCTGTCCATTTCCAAAAAAGTGCAGAATTTACTACACGGAGAAAAAAATGGAGCCCGAGTGCCATTAATAGGATCTATGGCAGCATTCTGTAATACATCAGTCCTACTTATAACATAATAGCCGTATAACTCATACAAGGCTCTGGCTCATGTGAGGCATGGAGGTCTACATTACACAGGGGAGGAATAAGCAACACAGTCACATATCCTGTAGCTGGGTAAGATTACAACACAAGCAGCAAGCTTTCCAGGCCTTAAATGCTGGAGGAAAGGACGAGGCATAGGAACAGTTCCATCTCTGATTTTTATGAAAGCTAGACCATTTTCTTTGCAGAAGAACTGCAGCAATTCTCTGCAAAGCTCTGTGTATGTGTGTGTGATCAGCAATAATTGTTAGTTGCCTTAGCAGTGAAAGCAAGGAATGAATTAGTGATGGGAATTAAATTTGCCTTTTTCTTCTCTCAAGAGGTGATGCCATCGGTGAATGAAGAGGTGAAATGAGACATATTGTCAGATGTGGTAAATTGCTACAGCTCAGCTGAAGTTAAGGGAGCTCTGTTCCTTTATACCAGCTGAGGATATATTAAAGAATAAAAATATGAGGAAAATTTTATTGTTACAGACCAGGTTTCTTTAAGGAAATAGAGAGCTCCGAACTTGCAGTATGACAGCTTTTTTGCAGCCCTCAATTCACATGGTTACGCATAGTGGGGTGACCAACTTCAGATCAGCCACAAAACACTTAGAGTCTGAATCCAGTCCTTGATTTTTTTTTCTTTAAGACCTGAATTCAAAGCTTTGGGCTTCCACTACAGCAGGTGATGAACATTACAAGAAGCTACAAGTGAACCTTTAAAGGCTTGAGCCTTTAAGAGAAAGCAACCTTTGCCGTGGAGACTTAGTATCAGACCTCAATAATTCATGCATTTTAAGCCCAGAAGAGAGTGGTGTGACAATCTAAGCTAGCCTGCTACATAAAATAGGCCTTCAGACTTCTCTGAATTATTTCCCATTTCAAGTCCAAGAGCTATTGTCAAAGTAAAATATATACTTTAGAAAAACATCCGATCCCATTTCAAAGTATCTAGTGACAGGTTATCTTCTATAGTCCTTGGTAAAGCCTTCTAATAGTTAATTACTCTTAAAAAAGGGCACCTTATTTCCTCTTTGCATGTCAGGCTTCATATTCTAGGATTTGGTTCTTTCTTCATCCCCATCTGCTAAAGTGAAGAGCCTTGTATTCTCACATTTCTGTTCCACAGAAAGTGATTAAATCAACACTTAATTTTCTCTTTGAGGAGCTAACTGGTGCCTTTAGTCTTATGATAAAACTGGCACATGACAGATATATGTAAAACTGAGTGTCTCAGGGAAGATGAACAGAGAATAGTCATTCACTGCTTCTCCCAGTTTAACAGCTGGGGGCCATGGAACAAAATTGTCAGGCAGCACACTTAAAATGGATCCAGGGAAGTTAATTTCTAGTGGCACCCAGTCAGGTGGTGAAACTCCTTTCTGAAAAACATATAAATAGGCACAAAATTCATTAGATGTGTTCTCCTTGCCCCGTTTTCTTCCCTTTCCCCAAGTATCTGTTCCTGCCAGTCCCATGGCAGTGTCGCATGTGCCTCCATTTATCTGTAGGTTTAGATGTTCTGTGGGTCAGGTCCAAGCTTCAAGTTGGGAAATGCTTCAATAATAGGTAATGAAGAAAAGGATATGTGTCTTTAACAGGATTAGTTCTAGTATTTGCCAAACATTCAAAGCAGCACAAATAGCAATGAGGAGGCTCCTTTCCATGCTCAAAATTTCATGGCTCAGGTCCAACCCTCGAGATGTGAGTAGAGGCTACAGCTTCAGTGGGAAGTTTGAGGTCCTGAGTAGGAGGTGAGAATTACGTGCTTTTGTGGACGTGAGCTGCAGAGCCAACCCAAAAAGATAGTGTTCGTGGATTGTCTTCTGCAGCACGGGGCTTCCCCTGAGTGTCCTCACTGGCAACCTGGTTCTGTGCACATGGACGCAAATATGAATACACCTGCATTGCAGCTGGCCAGAGTGAACATGCACTCAAGGAGGAGAATTAGTCTTATCATTCTTTATCCTCAGCCTGGATTATGGGGAGGGTGGCTTAGAGCCACAAAGGTTAAAAACTAGAAAGCCTAGTTTGGAATTAAGCCATAAGGTCTGGCTGGACAGGGAAAGGAAGAAGGGGGTATGGATAATTGCACCCATAGGGCAATTAGAGTTACAAGGAGCAGTGGAGCTCGTCTTCAGTCCCAAGAGTGAGATTAATTGGCAATAACAACCCCCCCTGGAGTTGCCTTATTGCTATTATGAATCCAAGTCTTTATTTTTTATTTTATTATTTTTTATTTATAAATGAAATATTTAAGTGCATGACTTTGATCGCCAGGATCTGCTAGTTAGTGCCGGCTTCAGCCACAAGGTGCCAAGATTAAAGATTCATCAAAGGCAAAGGATTAACCCACCCTGCTGGAATGCCAAGTAGCTGGTCGGGGAGAGGATGCTGCACTAAAGGCCTGAGCAAGTCCCTCTTTGCTTAGCTTGTTCTCTAGGGCTGTGGAATTGATGTCTATGCCTTCACTCCACTACCGCTTAGATCATTTACCCTTCTGTATCTGTAACATGCCTAAGAGGAAGAGGATGAAGTCAACATTAAAAAAAATACAAATACTTTCCTAGGGTGGAGCATTCTCCTCTTAAAGAGAGATGGTTGCAAAGACAACATCTCCAATGTCTAGGGTTGGGGTCACAACCTCCTCTGTCTCACTGTGTCTTATGGAGAATGGGCTCAGATGTCACCTCATGTACAGACCACACAGGTCCAGGTTTCCAAAGGGAGTGAGGCTTCTAATAAGGAACATAGATGTCTGGTGGTCCTTTCAAAAGCAGTCAAAAAGGAGAAAGCAGAAACCCCATCATCCCTCCTTAGGCAGGATCGTCATACATCCACATTTTCCCTTAGAAACCTCCTTTGTTTCTGTGTGGAAATAGAATTTGAAGCTCCTGGACATTTGTCTGAGATTTCTGGGTGCTTGGTACTATGGACATGTGTAGTTACAGGGTCACACCAATTACACCTATGTGGATCGACACCAAAGTTAACACCCAAGCTCCATGGCTGTCCAGCAATCCATGACAGGGGAATGGTAATCCCTTCTGCAGTCTAAATTTCTTTGAAATCCCTCTTCTTAACTTAGGACTGATGGTTTACAGAACACACATTCACATGCCAAGATTTACAAAAGTGGTTGGTAGCTTTTTTAGTTCTTCTTTTTATTCTCAGGCATATTAAAACAGCATCACTATTAGGGGAGTATGTTTTGTGGCTTTTGAAAGTCCAAAACCATCGCCAGGGTCTTAAGCTGCAAATCTGAAATTATTCTCACTCCTTTAAAACTCCACCTGCTAAGTCCTTGCAAACACTGTATAGTTTCAACAACCCCCCCCACACACACACCCCAGAAGGGACCACAGGAAAGCAGAGCTTTGTAAGCATCCACTCCCTTGCAACAGCCCACAGGGCTCTGCAAACCAGTTAGCTCACTGTTCTGCTTAATGGGATCTGTCAAGAAATGGAACAAATGGGGCAGGAGAGGAGCTGCCTTGGACGTACACAAGTTCATTCCAATAAGCTCTGTCTGTCTGACTACTGCCTGCCTGTCACCCCGCACCGCTAGGGCTCATTCCAGGAGGAGGATAAATACATCTACTACTTGCTTCTCACATGACAGGGCTTTTCCTTTCCTTTTTCTTTCCTTTTTTCTTTTCTTTTCTTTTCTTTTCTTTTCTTTTCTTTTCTTTTCTTTTCCTTTTCTTTTCTCTTTTCTTTTCTTTTTTCTTTTCTTCTTTTCTTTCTTTTCTTCTTTTCTCTTCTCTTCTCTTCTCTTCTCTTCTCTTCTCTATTTTTCCTCTTTGTTGCTGCCAAAATAAAATAATTGGCAGGAGTTTGGGAAGACTTGAAATTTTGCTGGCATCTGGTTAGATAATGTTTCCGTCTCTATTGCTCTTCCCATCTCTCTTCTATGATGTAGCTAAGGAGCCCAACAATCTGCCTTCCCTGCCAGATACCATCATGCAATTGGAAATACTATTGTTTTCTTTAGGCAGATGGTGATTTTCATCCTTTGATCCTTTCACTAAACTCATTAGAAAACCTGGCCTCAGATCAAACCTTGAAAAGAAAAAAAATCAGAGAGAGAAATAAATGCCACAGTGATGAAGGTAGTATGCAAGATGCTGGATAGAACAGAGTAGAAACACCTATTTTCTCTCTGCTTTTGTAACAGGGATTTTTACTCTCCGAGATCTGCAACTTTTTCTAATACTAATCAAATCACACTGGTCTTTGTACACACATGCATACACACAGACATATATTTGTGAGTGTGAATGTGTGTGTGTGTGTGGTTTTGTGTGTAAAAGTAATCAAAAGCATCTCCACTTGTCTCAGCTCCTGCGTGGAATATGAGAGCATGGTATGGGACTTGCTACACTGAAGTGTGTGCTCCTCTGGTACACTTTGCTGTATGTTGATAAGGGCTCTGCTGTATTTCTCCTTTTGAAAATAAAGGGTATTTTCAGTGGTTTGGGCCATAAGAAGTAGGATGAATCACAGGGAAGTGACGGCTGACATGGCCTCTGTGCTTATCAACCTGAGTCCAACCCCTCTACACTTGGCAATGTAAAGTGAGCACAAAGAGTGTGCCCAGCCATGAGTTATCAGCATAGCTCAATGCCCCTCTGTTGTGTAGAGGCAGATTTATCGTGCTGTGCAGGGAAAACATCCCAGGTGTGTATTTGAGAGAGGAGGACGGAGACAGGAGGAAGCCAAGCAGCACACTCCTGCTCTCCATTTTGGCTGCTGCTATAAACCCAAGGATCCACCTATAAAACAGGACCACTGTGAGGTGACAGCAATGCACAACAGTCTTCCTCTAGTGCCTGAATTAAGGTGGCATAAGGGGCCACAGATATGTCCAAGTGGGAGGTGTGGCAAAACAACCAACTTTGAACAGAGCCCATTGGCACAAAGCTGAAGTGGATTTGTGTGACTTAAAACATTTGAGATATGTGAGAGTGGTGGTCTCCACACCTTCTCTTCTCTGCTGGGGTAGGGGGAGGAATGTGGAGGAATAACCTCAGATTCCCCAAGAGCAAATGAAACCGTCCTTCCCAGAGGCAATGAGAGACTACCTGTATGGTACTCCATCTCCCAGGCTGAATTAGGAGGTGCTGGACACCCCCAGATCCCATCCGTGGGGGCACAGGTGTGTCATTCATCCCAAATACCAACCTAGTGGGGTTTTCTCTGTAGCACAGGGCTGGAGTCAGATACTGTGACTGGACTTTTTTTTTTTTAATGGATTGTATAATTTTATGACTGTCAAGATGAACAAATAATTTGCAATGAATAATTTATCCAACAGATTTTGATTCTTTTGCAGCTTACTGAATATCCATGAGCAGACCTCGATTTCAGCCGGCTTATTTATTGTTTGAATTTATTTGACGTGTTCCCCCTTCTTTTTTTTTTTTTTTAAACACTATCTACTGATCAGAGACAGCTCCTGAAAAAGTTGGATAGTCTACAGTTGAAATTAGTTGTAGCATCCATGAATCAGGGGGTGGACAGTCCAATGTGTAGAAATTTCACTTGAGCAATTTGGAATTAATTCTCATACCTTTTACAGACTTCCAATGTGACCTTAGTCAAGGAAGTTGGGAACAATGTCACCACTAAAAATCTGTCCCTAAGTGATTAATCCAAGGTCTGAGATAGGAAGGAACACAAGAATGGCAAGGCTGGGGCAGCCCAAACATCTGCCTTGCCTGGTATCTTGTCTTTGATTATGGCCAAGAGTATATGCCTAAGAAAAAACATAAAATCAGGGCAAGCAAGCAGTTATTCTTCCCTAAAATATTCATCCCATCTCCCATGATCTGTGGTTCAAAAGATCCCTGAGCCAAAGGTGGTGTCTTTCTATTTGGTAGCCCTTGATGTATTTTTATTTCACATTAGGAGCATGAACCTGAGGCTGGAGAGGACATTGTCCTCTGGTGTAAATTCTGTGGTTCATTCTATCACACGCTACCTGGGTTACCTTGATCCAGTCAATTAGGATGAGATTTATTTACTTTACCTAACATTAGCTATTTAAAAGAGAGAGCTCACTATGAGCTAGCTGGCTAACTAAAGGTGGGGAGGTGTTCAGATGCTGCGGGAAGGGGACCACCACGAACCCATCAGCCAGATGAGACTGATGACTGCCTAGAGGCATCAGGGTGCAGGCAGACCTCTGCTTACTACAGCAGGGAGGCTGCTCCCCTCCACCAGAAATTTTGATTATCCTCATGTCGGGGGTACAGAACAAGTAAGTGGAACAAACAACCAAGGCAAGATAACAAAGTGAACAGTACTGAGAGTGAACACTGAATCCAGGATTATGTCTGGCTTTGCCCATGAGAGGCAGCAGTGTTTTGAAGGCACCGAAGAAAAAGGTAGATTTTAATTCAGGTTCTTTCCATACGCAGGCTCTCTGCTGAGATGAAGGAGGTATTTTAATCCCCTGGGAGCAGAACTATCAAACTGGCTGGATGGCTCCCTCTGTCACAAACAGCATATTTTATGCAATGTACCCACACTCTGATCTGTTATGGTAAATCAGCTTTTCCTTCTCTGATGTTGTGTGCGGTTTTGCATAGTTGGGTGGAGGGAAAGAAGGAGGAATGACCCAGGTGGACAGAGATGTAAAATGCTTCCTCGTCCAAAAGAGGGAGAGAACGGCTTGTGAACAGGTGGAATTGAATAACGCTTGATGTTAGATGTCTACGCTGGCTGTTAAGGGTAGCCCTGAGAGCTCAAGACCAGGAAATCACCCTCTGTGCAGATAATGAGCCTGCAAGAATGGCCTAAGGTGTGTCAACTACACTCCGCTCGCACTGCACAAGACCTCACATGCCCAGGGATACCTAGAGGGTTAGTGTGCTACCAGGCAGGCCCAAACAAACTCTCCACAGGCAGGCGGTCTGCAGGAGGTGGAGTATGCCATGTGTCCTGCTGCTCCAGATGGTGCCCTTTCAGAGTAATGTAGATGTAGCCACCGAGGTCCTGCCGAGAGACAGCCCGTTCCTGCTGGGCAGCTGTACATAAGATCGGCAGCGCTTTCCAAAGAGCTTGCGTGCTGGCCAGTCTGTCCTCGCTCCGGTCAGGAGGGATTGTTATCAGGCCTCTCGCTGGGATCAGGTCAGCGCAGGGTGCTTTTGAGAAAGAAAATGGCCCCGTAGGTCTCAAAGCATGAGATCCATTCCTTTAGGGGTCTGCTTTCACAAGGTCGCTCCTCCCTTTCTGCAGAAGGAGGAGGGAAATAGCAGATTTTATTGTTGTCTTGCTGCAGAAGGGTTGGGGTTTTGAGGAGTAAACGCAGGGGTGGAAATACCAGCCATTGCTCTTTCTGTCCTTTCTCCACTGACGGCAAGGGGCACCATCTGTGCCAGAGTCACAGCTGAAGATCTCCAGCCTGAGGTCATTTTCAGACTCACTGCGGGCTGAGCTGAGATCAGAGATGCCAAACTCACTGCATTTTCTGCTCTCTTCCCTCGTCTTTCTGGACTCCCGTTTAGTTTTCATTTAAGATCTCAACAGGCTAGAATAACTTAAGTTTCCTCAGCACTTCCCTCTATACCCTTCTTCTCCCTAGACCACGTAAGAGCTCCCTTGTTATCCTTCCTCTTACGCTTTTCTATCTGTAATGAGTACTGCTATGCTCAGTGACACAATCATCCCTCCAGTACAAGAAGGCTCTTTTCTTCCAGGCTTGTGCATTTGTTTTGGAGGTTGTCTTGATTCAGGTGAAAGTGTTTGTGGCCTGAATCTATCAGCTACTCAGTGTTGCTCAAATTACTTTCAAAAAGTAATTTGTTGCTGATTCCCACATCCAAAAACTTATTGTCAATCTCGTGTTCTTGGTGACCGTCTCGCTAAAAGATAGTCACGTATCCAGAATTAGAACCTGGCTGTTGCAAACTCTGGGGAAATAAACCTGAGGTGCAAATGAAAAAGAGGTTTTTAGAGACAAATATAGTCTGTTTCCAGTGCTCTCTTTGATGACTTGGTAGAAAGCAGTCTCCAAACTTTCCGGCCCTTCAGCAGTAGTTCTAAGCAAGTTATGCACTGCAAGTGACTACCTATGGTTTTCTCTCCACTGCTCTTAAAGATATGGTCTCATTTGCCCATGTACAATGTCCAGGAGTCAGCAGATGCCAGGGGATCTAACACAGGGATGATCATAGGTATGCCAATAACAGGGCTGGGGGCCATTTTCTGCCAATCCTGTTGGAGCAAGGTTCATCTTCCCTGATTTAGGTGTCCTAAAAGCCAGATGTCTAATCTGAGTGAGTCATGCCAGGCTTTCCTTATAAACAATACAGAAGAACAGGCACCTCCAGAGGACGATTCATTGCAGCCAAAGGTAAGTGTGTAAGAAAAGCCAGATGCATCTCCCTCAGGAGGTGTTCATATATCCAAAATAACAATAAAGGAACCCTAGGATGACCAGCTTAGACATCTAACTTTTAAACACCCTCAGTTGGAGAAGATGGATCCCACACTTTATTGGAAAGCTAGTTGTCAAAATGTCCTGGTTTCAGGTGGGATAGAGTTAATTGTCTTCCTAGTAGCTGGTACAGTGCTATGTTTTGAGTTGAGTATGCGAAGAATGTTGATAACACTGATGTTTTCAGTTGTTGCTAAGTAATGTTTAGTCTAAAGTCAAGGATTTTTCAGCTTCTCATGCCCAGCCAGCAAGAAAGCTGGAGGGGCACAAGAAGTTGGTACAGGACACAGCCAGGGCACCTGACCCAAACTGGCCAATGGTGTATTCCATACCATGGGACGTCACATCTAGTATAGGAACTGGGGGGAGTGGGGGCAGGGGGATCACCGCTTAGGGATTAACTAGGCGTCGATCAGCGGGTGGTGAGCAATTGCATTGTGCATCACTTGTATATTCCAATCCTTTTATCATTACTGCTCTCACTTTATTAGTGTTATCATTATCATTATTAGTTTCTTTTTTTTTATATTCTATTAAACCATTCTTATCTCAACCCATGAGTTTTATTTCTTTTCCCGATTTTCTCCCCCATCCCACTGGGCAGGGCGGAGCGAGTGAGTGGCTGCGTGGTGCTTAGTTGCTGGCTGGGGTTAAACCATGACACAAAACCAAAGCAGTTCAAGGCAAAATGTTGCTTTCAACACATCTCCAAATGCAAGAAGTGGAAATTACTCAAATTTCTTGTCTCGGTATCAAAAAATATATATATATTTATGTTTGATTGGGTTTTGGTTGTTGAAGAAAGCACAGGTAATTGCACTAGAAATGTGTGAAATGCAGGCAAAGCTGTAGGGAAGAAAGGGTTACCATAAAAAGGGTAAAATATATAAAAGGTTAAAATCAGCACAGCATTCTGGTATTCACATAATTATGAAGATGGAAAGTCTCAGTGAGCTTAAGCTGACAAAGAGTTATTTCTTGTTCCTTAGTTTTGTTCTTAGAGGAGAAGTTTAGCAAAAATATTACACCTTTGACCCCAATTCAGAAAAGGGAAAATTTTTTCAAATTTCTAGAATTTACCCCATTCCTAATTTTCCTGATTTTCTTTGAAAATTACCTATATTTACACAGGGTAGCAGTCTGACTGCCTTACAGAACATTTTTTGATAGATAGCTTAGGTGGACATTACAGATAGTTGGTGAGTATTATGCTTTTCATTAGTGGTACAAGTTTTCAATTAAATCAAGGTCTTTTTGACAGCACAAGATTAAGGGTTTTTTCTGAAAATCACACTTATTTTCTGGAGGAAGGGAAATGTCTCTCCAACAACATTTAGGCACTTTGCTGGAAAAACTTGTCCATTAAAAGGCTGGGCTTTGATTGAAAAAAACATGAGTGAAAATGGCAAAAACATGTACATGGAGTCTGAGCTGAGGGAATTGCAACAGTGAACTGTGGAGCTGAAGCAACGTAGACCCAAGGTCCATCACTTATGCTTACCTTGTGATGCTGGCATGCTGGAGGTATTTATTTAAATACATCACTGGAGTAAATATGGAGGGGGGCAAATGCCTTCCCTCCTTCTTTCATCTTAAAAACCAACAGGTTGTTTTTGCTCCTGCTGACATCAGTGCTGGGAAGAGGGAGAATGAAAAACCCATTCAATGGCACTGCTAAGCTCTCTCTGCCACAGCCAAAGTCCAGCTCTGTCTGTCCTCCCAGAAAGGATCCTCCTCGTCATTTAAAAATCAGAAGTATTAAAATACACCTGCAGCATTTACACTGCTCTATCCGTCCATCACAGGGAGTCAGGAGCCATCGACAGTACTGATTGGCTTAATCTCTCTGGTAATGCAGAGCAGAGCTGTGAGCCGGTACCAAAAATAAGGATGGTTCTCATTTAAAGAGAAGCAGTTAAATTTGCAGGGTGAAAAGTGAATTGGGTGAAAAGTGGAGCAGAATTCTCCATTGAGGAATTGTCCAGTTTGTCATCAGCTACGTCTGCTCTTTTGCGAGTGAAGGAGGTGCTGAGGTGGATGGACGTCCCCGTTAGCCGCTGCACACCTGCAGCTCCTGTAAATGTCAGTGCACCCTGCAGAAAATAACCACAGCATTAGGCTCTCCAGGAGAGATATCAACAGATCCCCTTGCCCCAAATGTCAAGATACTGAATACAGGCAGAATATGCGATGGGTTTTGGTCTGATCCAATATACTGACCCAATCTTACTATTGCTATTTTCATTTGCTGCGGGCTTCTTGCCCCAGAAGAATCCCCACTCCCTGCAGCCCTAGCTCCATGGTTGCACATTTCTGCTGCCAGCCCATGTTCAACAGGCAAGCAAGGAGGTATAGCATCTGGGAGGGAACCAAAGTAGCATTGAGGCTAAACAGAATTTATGTGAGTGAAATTAAAGAGCAGTAGGAAACTGTGCCACCTCCTGACCCCTTACAAACACTCCTGTAACAAAAACTGCCCTTGGTTTTCTTCTTACTGATCAGAAAAGGTGGTACCCATCTCAGACAGGGCAATGTTGTCAGCCTCACAAGAAAACCACCCTTCCTCTGAGTTGTGCTTTACTTGCACACTGAAGGAAACATGCTATTTATGTTTCCAAAACTGTGGAATTATGTACATATATGTACCTTGCACAGTATCATCTCCCCTCTATAGGAGGAAGCGTAAGATTGGCCTTGTTCCAAATCATGTTGAACACGCCACCTGGAAGGAACAGAGACATCTGGAAAATCATTCCACAATCTCTGAGGAAATTACAGGAGAAATACCGGATGATTGGAAGAACAGCCCTTGGTGGGATTCTTACTTTATCAGCCAATTTCACTTAGATTTTTTTTTCCTAAGTAGCATATGTTCAGAACTTTAATAAGAAATCTTTGGGTTCTGGGGGTTTATTTATTTGTTTATTTAATTTTCCTCATAAATGAAAAAAGTTTTAGCAATTTCACAGGTGGCAGGGCAGGGGGTAGGGAAAAGAAAAGAAGTATCTGATAGCTCACACATTATGGTGCAATAGTGGGAAAGATTGCTCCCTCGCCTGGCATGTGGAGCAGAATCACTGAGCCCGCAACAAGGCTCAATGTTCCTGGACTGCAGCAGATCTGGCTGCAGAAGAAAGACTCCTTGGTCAGCGCTTCCCAAAGTCCTCCTGCAGACAAGCAGGGTTGTTTCAAAACCCAGGCAAAGACACCTCTGATAGGAACGAAGTTGTAGGTCAAGCTGAGTCTCTGTGTGCCCATGCAGAGCATTGACTGCAGTGTCCTCTAAATGTGGGGGAATGAGGGGAAGAGAGCATTGCTACATGAACGGTACTTCTAGTTTCCATGTAATGCCTCTGATGCAGAGCTGCTCTATCCTCTTCTGTTGTGTTGCAGTTCTTATACTTTAGGCTGTTGGCCTTAGATACCCCTACTGGCTCAATTTCCCCTCTAAATCACCTTCTAAAATGTAGAAAGTGCCACAAAGTACACATGGACAGCACTGGAGGAGATCCCAGACTATGTAAGCCCAAACTACTCTCTCATATCACTAGATTCAATAGCATAGCAGAAAGCGAGCAGGGACAAATCCAGACGCCCAGCTTCATCTGAATGCACTTGCTATTCAGCGTTTCATTTTTTTGTAATTAGAGGAGGTGTGCAGAAGTGTGGAGGATGGAGGATGACAAGACATAGATCCAAGTTCATAAACATCTTGAGCATTTGGAAGCTTTTAAGCAGCTGCTATGCTGGCAAAGTATTTCTGAACCAGCCACCTGCATATGTTTTCTGTTTTTATTAAACTAAGCTCCAAAGATGAGAAGATACAGGTGGAAGCTTTGAGCTCCATCCTTTTCCCCACCTCCCCTTGTGTGTTTTAATCCTAATCTGTATCAACAAAGATGAGTCGCTTCTTTAACACATGCAGAAATTACATTGAGGCCCATTGAGGACAGACGACGAGCTTTGATTCCATAATCAATCGCTAAGAAACTCATTAGTGCCAGCACAGATCTTTCGTGTGGGAGGAGCTCTCCCGATGGACCTGCCTGCATCAGAAGAGCTCGTGAGCAGCCGTTCTCTTCGTTACGCTGGGCTCATTCCTGTGCTGGAGAATAGCCCCTTCCCCGCCTTCATCTCAAGGAAGAAAAGCTCAGGAGCTCGAAGACTGAAAACTTGTCTTCACTACTGACTGCCCTTCACAGCCCCTCTCTCTCTTGCTGTCTTTCAGCTCAAATATGAACAGACATCCCAACCACTCTGGGGTCCTTAGAGACTTGTAAAACAAATGTAAGGATGATGCTCAGGAATAAGTGCCTTTACAAAGTATTCAAAACCAAGTACCTACTTTTCTCTATTTGTCTTAAGGGCCAAAATAAATTACCAAATTTTCAGAGTGTGGTAAGCACCCATCACTTTCCAGGGGTTTCTTGGAAAATAGATGGGGATGCAGCACTGTTTAAAATCAGGGACTAGCCTTTCAGAAATACTTCTGATTTCAATATATGCACCCTGGGTTCATCTGTAAGATTTATGTTATTTTTTTTGTTTGCAATCCTCCTTTGGTTATGTGGATTTTATACTAAAAAGAAAGAAAAAACCAACCAAACAAACAAAAAAAACCACCAAAAACAGAAAGAGAGAGCAAATGCACATCCCACCCAAACTCACCTGACACTTATCTACTTAAATCACTTAAGCACTTCATCCTAAAAATCTCTAATGGATTAGGTATCCTCTCTGTTAAAAATATTGGTAAAGATAGATGTGTTATGCCTCCTCAGCCACTTAGTTAAATATGTAGAATTGCCCAGTATTTACTTTAAATGCCCCCTGGTAATAACAGTTAAACTCTACTCTTCCCATTGCTGTTGTGTGGTGAATAGCAAAGGAAGCATTAGCTGGGATCATGGAGACATCTGAGGAAGCCAAGCTATATAAAATGTAAGAATTCACAGGAATCTCCACCTGAGAGGCTTTACTTTTAATTTAATTCTGCACTTAACAGTAATAGTTTAGCAGACTTTCTGCATTATGTATATTCACCTCACCTCAAGGTTTACCTGAATATGCTGGTATCTGCTGGTGCTGTTTCTGACAAACTGACACTGATGTTCTGGTTTGTGCATTTTTCCTCCAGTAACCTGAATAAATTTCTGGCATGAAGTTTGTGTTATACCTCCATATCTGGGGCAGGAGTCACCCTCCAGAGTGAGGAGTCTAGATCTTTCCATTGGTAATAGAGAAAGCTGCATGGTTCAGTTTGTCTTTAATCCAAATTATCAGATATTTGGTACCAGATTAAATGAGTTCCAGAGATTGTCACCTAAAGGATTTGGAGATTTCTTTAAAGCCCAGTGAGAATGAGGGAAAAAACTCATCAGACTTTGAGCTAAGCCCTCAACAAATTTAAGCTTCAGTTTCCTTCTCCAAGTTGTCCATCACTCTCACAAACAGCTCCTCAAACCTGAACCATGTTCATGGCACGACAAAGCCACCAGGTGCCATACCTACCCCCAGGGCTTTCAGGGGACACATTTGTACCAGCATCCAGCACAGACACCTCCTCCGAGAGAAGAGAGGATCCCTTGGTTTGCAGCTCTGCTCCCTGGCGTGTCCATGTGTTCCTTGCAAACTCTGAAACCTAGAAGAGCAGTAGGTAGACTGGGACAAATGTTAATCTCTATGTGCCGTATAGCTGCCCACACACAGCCTTGGAGGGGGGAATCTGCTGCGCCGAGCTAGGGAATGGTGGCACAATGGTAGGGCTAAGTCCTTTGGACAAGGAAAATGCACTGGGATCCTTTATCCTCTGTCAGGAGAGCCAAGAGAAGCGAGAGCAAGGATGCTAGCTGAACAACTCATTCAAAGGACAGGCTTTCTCAGTGCACAGGGACTCTGCCAGTGCCATAGGTGTGAGCCCATTTAGGATAATCCCGGCCACTGAGGTACGCACTCCTTTTGACAAAGCTCTTTTCATCCTTTCCTCTTCCTTGACCTTGTCATTCATTTCCTTGTGAAGTAATGTGAAAGCATCTGTTGTCTCTTTCATTTAATTTGTAAATACACTCCCAAAGGGCTGGCAGAGCACATGCCAGCCTGAGAGGCTACCACGGTGTCAGTCATCACTACCAAAGGCAGGAATGCAGGCTCCTGATCTTCGGGAAATGCCCTCCATCCTCACAGGAGCCTACCCACTGTACATCTGCCAGAAAGACATTTAAAAGGGGGCTTTGGAGATTTCTGCACATCCCTGGTGTGCGGAGGGGCAGTGGGGAGCTGTACACCTGCCTCAGACACCCCTTGCGTAGCTGGACACGGTGGGTAACACGGATCTCTACTGTGCTCAAAGGTGTTACATCAGAGCCATATTTGGCCCAACAAGCTTTTATGTTTTCTACAAAGCACAGTCATATCTGTCTTTTAGACAAAGTTAGTAAGCAAAAAAACCCCGCCTATCTGTTCTTATTAGACTGCATGCTAAAGATTGTTACGTGTAGCGGGAGGGGAGAAGACTAAATTTGGGTGGACAAAACCCCTTCCTCAGGTGTATTAGCTAAAGCAAGGAGGGTCTTTGCATTCACTTTGCCATATTATTACTGAGAGTCCTTGGACTGCAGTTCAGTCATTTACTCAGTCCTTGAGACAGCAAACTTGTCACCAGCTTATGTGGCCGTTCTGCCCCACAAAAGACTGTTAAAGGCCTCAAGGTTTCACCCATGATTGTTATGATTACTATAAATTATCTTTTTATTGCACATTGAAATCCTCAGACACCGAGCACCTACAAAAGTGTGTTTTTTCAGCAGCAGGTGCAGGCTTTCAGTTCCTGAACTGCCTCTTACAGCTGCGGAGACAGCTGAGACAGCCATCCGGAGACGCGGGAAGGAGCGTACCTGGTTCCCCAGCTCCTCGGCTCTCTCACTGTCTTCACGCCTGACAGAAACAAGTCTTTCCTCTACCTGGCAGCACACAGACTTCGTGGGTGATGCGGCTTGTTCTGCTGGGCGCATCCCCCGCCAAAAATCCAGAGGCAGCATCTTTCCTGCATGCACTGAACTGACCACAAACGGGGCCAGAATTCTGGTTTCCCAGTCTTACACTGACAAGTGGGTAACACTAATTAGCAAACGCTTGGAAAATGTGCCTCTCTCTTTGGAAGTAGGGGAAATATCAAATCAGTATAGACTCTGTCAGTTAGCTCTTGATCATTTTTCCTGGCTATAATTGCATTTAATTGAGAGTATGTAGTGCTGATGGGGCATTTTAAAAGAACCATGTTCATCCCCTATGTGACAATGTTGTAACACGTTTCATGTCATCTTGATGTGTTTTGTCTGCTCTGGGATTAATCTTCATTCCTCAATCCTAGCACTGCCTTCTCCTCCCAGTCTTACAAAGGGGGAGACTGAGGTGCAGAAGCATTGGGGCAGCTTGCCCAAGCTGAGTCAGCAGGAAGGTGGCAGAGACAGTTTTAAAAGTCAGGAGTTCAAACCCCTCAACTCGGTCAAGCACTTCGGTTCCCCCCCCACCTCTCTCTTTGTGGAGTTTATTTTGGCCTCTTTCCAGATGCCACCCACCTGCCAGTCCCACCAAACCCAGAAGCCCAGTGGGGGTAGGAGGAAACTCGTGCAAGCAGCAGCATGTTCACTACCCTCTCCCTCCTTGCACCTGCCAAACATACTGTAATAAATACATAGACACAATTAACACCTTTACAGACAGGCCTCCATACCAAGAGGGATTTCATCCTTGCCTGCCACTCTAGATTGGGCTGATTGGCAAAGGCAGGTAAATCCATATCCTTTGTTTAACAAGATGGGAGCATGATGTGGAAAGCAAGAAACGCCCACAGCCCTCCCAGGTACGAATGCTCAGGCTGATTCAAGCCCTTTCAAGTGGTTTTGTCTCCAGCAATTTGCACTTTCCTGCCTCCCAGCCCATCCCCACGTTCCTGTTCCTGCCCCCAACTCCGTCTTGCCAAGTCCTTCCACCGCTGTTATTATTTGTGAAGCGTGAGGAGAGTTATGACAAGGGAGGGATGTCATTAAACCACGCCGGGAGGAGATGTCAGCCGCCATGCAAACATCTTCCTGACACTCCACTTTCAAACGATTTCAGAAACTGCACTCAGATGATTTCAGGTTGGGTAGGCCTGTCAACTTGGATGGACGCCACGCATTGCTTTGGTGCCAGAGACAGCTCCGAAGCCTCTCAGCCGGCTGTTGCGCACACGCGTACGCAGCCCCGTCCCCACACACACAACTACACATCATTATTTTTATGCCACTCCAAGACAGATATCCTTGAATGCTGTTGGAAGCGTCAAACTTTCACTGCAAGTGAAAGCTTTAACATTTAGAGGGTTCTTGTGTAATGCAAATGAACCGGAAAGGTAGGAAGGCATCCCAAATGCCACTCAATGCATTTATAAAAAGATAAGGTGACTGTGTCCTACCCTACCATATCACTTCATTACCAAGTGTCAGCGACGAGCCTGGCAGCTCGATTGGTTGATGAAATCACATGACCTAAGTGTTATCTTGCAAAAACACATGAAATTACTAAGCTTGAACAGCAAAGATGTATAAATATCCTCACAGTTTATTCTCATCAGCCAATCAAAGACTATGTATCTCTTTATTTCCTTTCATTTTTTCCTCCCAGTGGGGGAAAAAAAAGAATTTCCCCATCTAATTTATAATTCAAGCTATTTTGCTATCTAATATATTTATATTATTTTCTTCAATATCTAATTGAAGTGCTTTGTTCATGCATTATTCATTTGATCTTTGTTTTCCGTCCTCATTGTTAACTTCCAATGCAATTTTAATAGGCTCATGGTCAGAGATCAGGGTGGCAGACACTTTGATGCCGTGTTAATTCACTGACGAAAGGGCAGGAAGAAAGTGTGAGTAAGGAAGCCTTTAAAGCCATTGCTTCTGATCCAGATCTGAGCTGTCCCATGTTGGTATGTGCCTAATTTTCGCAGGGACAGATTTCCTAGCTTTGCTGCTGTGGTAGTCAGTTAGGTGTTTGGGTGGCGTGCTAACCGCAAGCAAGAAGAAAAATGTAATTGCCTGAGCTTCTGCAGATGTGGGACATTAGCCAGTGCCTGCTAAGGTCTGTGGAAATAACACACTGCTGCTCTTCATCCTTTCAACATCTCTGCTGAACTGCTTGTACAAGTAAACGGAGGTGAAGGTGATGGATGTGGCATGTTAGACAGGAAAATGGGTTGGTTTTCAAGATTTTCTAGTACCTGGGGCAGTGCTGCGCAAGCAGGAGTGTATATTAGACTCAAGTAACACACCATTCTGTAGGCTGTGACTCGGGACTAGACAACACAGGGTTCCATGTGCTTAACCTAGAACTGGGTATGGTCTTTCAACTCAAGGCACTGAGGTCTCAGATAGGTCTCCACCTCTTGAACGTCTCGTAAGCACAAATTTTGTTATGGAGTCACTCATTGACTCACTGCTAAGCTGTATTCCATGAGCAAAAATTCCTAACTTCTCTTTTAGCTAAAATGTTGCAGCCCAGCCCAGTAGAGATATGAAAGATTCAGGTTCAGTGCTCACTCCAGCCAAAAGCTTACTTTCAGTTTTATTCTTTTCTTCCCAGCTGATGTCAATAAAGGCATTTTGCAGTAGCCAAAGAGTTAATTACAGTGCAGGAACTATAATTCAGCCTAGGAAAATCGTTTATGGATATTCTTGGCATTTCTGGATATCAGCACAGCTGTAGCTCTGTCTTACCCATGAACAAATATTCTTGGCCAAGACATCAGCTCACAGAGCCCATTAAAGGCGGCTTCTGTAGGAAGGAGTGCACGCAGCAAGCAATGCTAACTTGAGTTTACAACTGCTGCCCACTGAAAGTTGGCATGGACAGGTAGTGGAAGTATTAAGTGATAAAAGGTGTAGAGCATTAAAAGTGACAGGCAGCAGATGTAAATAGAGGTAATTTTGTGCAATAACCCACCAAATTCCATTTTAATGAACTTAGCTCTCCAGTCTCCATGAGACGAGACATTGCTAGACAAGAGAGAGTGAGAGGGAGGTCCAAAAATAGTGTCATGAAGACAGAGGCTGCTAAGAAGTTGCAGCAGCAATCCCGCAGAGTGCACACTCATATAAGTAAACCCACCAGCCAGCTTCAGTTTGCACCAGTGACAGGAACGGCAGTAACACCAAGGATGCCTATGGAAGAATCTGTACTCACAGGATGATGAAAGGAAAGACATGAGAAGTAAATTATGCATTGCACATTCTAACAAGAAACCCGGCAGTGGATGGTGGAAATAAGGGAGATTTGTGGGAGTGGTGTTTGTCTGGCACCATTGTGCCTTTGCCTTCCTTCTTTCCTTTGTTTTGCACATTTATTCCCCTTGAATTAACTCATGGAAGAGGAACAGATGCCATCAGGATTTAAAACAACATTTTCAGTAGCTTGAAACTAGTGCTTGAATGGAGGATGTCAGCATTTCCTCTGAATTGTACAAATCAGTGTCATTGTTAACGGGACTATTGTTTATACATGATGCTTTTTTATTAGAGATTCTTCAGGTCAGTTGCTTACAAATATTTTTCAGAAAAGTCTGGGAATGATTTAGGAATTCTCTCTGTCTAATGATACATCATTTTCAAAAGTTGAAAATAAGGTATTTCAGGTGTTGTGGAGTTTCTCACTGAAATAAAGCTCTATGTTTTCTGGAGCAGAAATTCCCTACTTTGATTCCCTCTTCCTCATGTTTGACTGACAGCCATTGACATACAGTTGTGAATGAAGATTCACTGTCTATCTGAACTCAATGGCCTCAGATTTTCCCCTAGATGAATATTCAAATGATCAGAAATCTATAAATCCCAGAATGGAAATGTGCAGAAATGGCATCTTCATTATTCTTCTGGTTCTTTTTTCTCATCAAGGATGTAAGTGTCAGGTTTTTCTATGTAGTTGCTGTTTCAGACTCAGCATTCTCATCCTCACTGTTTGAAATTACCTCAGTTAAGTCTTTGCATGTGTTTAGAAGAGATGATCATGAAATCTCTGTTAGAAACTATTTTTGTAGAAAATGCATAAAATGCACATAAAATATTCTCATATAAACTATTGCTGGATACTTCAGAACCATGTTGGCAAGTCTGGTTCTGAACACAGGAAGGAAACACAGTATAGCTGATGGGCTGATAGGGAAAAAAAGCAAACAACATGAAAACATCAGTGAAAATATTACCCTTCTCTGTGGAAAATGTAATTTTATCTCAACTCTCCTCATCTTCTATCTTTTGTAAAATCAACTGCTGTAATAAGGCCACGTCCTTCCAAAACCTAGACAGCACTGGAAATTTAATTTTCTATCTTGGAAAAGTTTTGATGGGAAATTTTCAACCTGCCCTGAAACAGCAAGTGTGGTACGACAGCTGTCTTAGTCAAGCCCCTAGTTGTGCTTGGTTGTTCTTAAATGCTGTTAATGGGAATGCGAAACAGTCGTATGCTTGATGTGTAAAAAGGGAAAAATCATCAGAGACTTCATGTGTGAACAGAAAAGGGATTTTCTCCTTTTCCCCATGGATCTGGCCCTTTCCCAGGGTTCAAAAGAATTTGACTGCATGGTGGGGAATCTATCTTTCTAGCATGAGAGAAGGAGTAAAATGGGGAACAAAAAGAGAAAGAAAAGGGAAAGAAAATTCCACTCGATTAGCTTCTTAGCATCAGTTGGATGTGACAACTCTCTGAATATGGATGAAGTCTACAAGAGGGATCATCTGCCAGCAGTAGTTGTTACCAAGGAAGTAAGTGATGCTGGAGGTCGGAGGGCACCTGTCTCGCCAGCTAATGAAAGAATTGTGGGAGACAATTAATATAAGGGCTGTAATTCCTGCCCTTCCCACCCCCACATCTTCTCTGCTCTCTCTTTTAAAATGCTACCAAGGCTATTGTTATTGTAAGTGGTATGTGAAAGAGACTGTCCTAGGAAAAGCTTTGCCACTCATAAGTGATATTTTGGCCAGTAACTTGTGCCAATCTCATCCTCCCACACAGCTTCTGGAAGGGAAAAGCAACTCTTTGCTTTACTCTCTGCCAGACTTTTTTTTTTTCCAATACGCTGGGAGCTGAAAGTCACCCTTGATTTGCAAGGGGGAGAAATGCAGTGGTTAGAATGGGCTGATTAAGCGGGAACATATATATGGGGGTGGGACAGTTAGAAGAAATAAATTAGGAATTTTTATATCCTCACAGGCAACAAAGATATTTTAGGATATGAATACTGATATAGTGCTCTGATCAGAGAGAAAGGTAATCCAATACCCTTTCGCAAGCAGTAACAAGCAGTAGATGTTTAGCAAAAATATATAAAAATCAGGGAAAATACAATGAGTGTTCTGAGGTATGTCTTCTCTGTTTAGGTTTTTTTTAATATGGGTAGTGCATCCATACCACAGATAAAGTTTGAGTCCCCAGCTAATCTATAGCAATGTAGGGAAGAACTACACCCTTATCACTGTAGGTGCATTCCCTGTACCTAAGGACAAATGGTTGTATGCTCACACTTACAGTGCTAAGATCTCCTTCATCACAGAAAAGGGTGCCCATATCCACACTGCAGATTGGGAACAGTTTCTGGCCTGTGCTATCTCCCAAACCATACCTGGATGAAGTTCAGAAGAGTAGTGACCAACACTGTGCTAACAACAACAGATTTTTGACAATCATGGGACATTGCTTCAGCCCATTTTCTGGCCCAGTTTACTGCAGAGGTAACCTAAATAATCGTATAGGTAGTCCTCCTTTCAGTTGCCCTAAGATGTCTATCCTCATCCCTGTGAAATCCACACAGGCAAAAGCAGACCTTTAGGCAGAACCATGGACACAGGCCAAGAACTGGCAATTTGAGGGTAAAGTCTCTGAAAGTCTGACCTGAAAGCATATTTAGGCATATAGCATTGTACACCATCCAGTGCATGGTAAACACCGCTGCAGGAAGGCAGAACACATAAAGAAAAAGGTGCAAAGAACAAAATGGACCCCGGACTCATAGGGATCAGTCCATGTTATCCAAAGCAAGGCATAAACCAGAACCTTCTGGTCCCCAGGCAGAAGGTCCCTCTGGTTATCTCAACAGTAGCCACTCTCTGGCCCAGGCTTTTTCTCAGCAGCAATTTCTTTACAGAAGCTCAACCTTTCATGGCATAAATCAGTAAGCTTCAGTACGGCTTTGGTGGTATTCAAGAACAGATGACTTGTCCCGTGTATTTCACAGACAGACCGAAGATTTTGCTTGACCTCTCTACAGTAGTGCTGGGTTGATCCTCTTATTTATTTACCTAGTAAATGCCAGTCAGTGAATTTAAGATGTTGTCAGAGAGTCTGAATCTACACACAGGTCTTCCATAGCAAGATCAGGTTTCACAGAGTTTAATTAATGCTGAGGATAAGACATTTTCCCCTCCACTGACAGAGGAAGAAAGAGGGAGTCTGGAACTTCTCCATTGTTGAGCTATCACTCAAAAACTTTGTTACACCATCAATCAATACTGTGCAATTGAGAAAAGATGCATATAGCAAGGCAGCTACTCCCATGATAACACCTAAATACGGACAGCTATAAGGAGCTGCAGCGAAAGATACATCTATCCCAAGGTACTGTGACTGAAGTGTCCTTCTTCAGCTCACTTTGAAAAGTACAGAGATGCTTAAAAACCCCTTACCCTAACCCAGGTCCACCAAAAAGATGTCACTGCTGTTCTACTCAGGCTGGATATAATTCAATCTCTAGGTATAACATTTTATTGGATCACACTTTCAAAGATATTGTAGCAGAATTTATTAACAGAATTTACACTCCACTGGTGTGAAAGTCTTTACTTGCCACCTGATAAAGGCAAAAGCTGGAACAAGGTTACAGATTGCATTTTTAAGTGGATTTTATCTTTTGCAGATACATATATATATATATGTATAGTTTATCTCTTTTGAATGTGTGTGCTTATGTAAGTGTGGGTGGTTGGGGGAAGGGGAGCTGTTTATATCTCACTTCTAATTTTTCTATGCTTTTTAAGGTCTTGATAATATTAAGAAAAAGAAGAAGAGTTCAGCAGAGAAGGGATACAACTAATAGTGTTTCCCCTACAGAGTGAATATTTGCACTTGCAAACAACAAATAGTGCACCGTTGTGCACATTTGGTGCCTCTGCCCATAGGCATTCAATCTGAAATTAGATGCATTTATTTCCATGTGCTGTTGAACAGCCAGCTTTAGGGAAACCATAGCCCTGTTAGGATCTGCATAATCCTGTTAGTGTCCTGCACAGCTTTAAAGAAGGCACTCACTTTTAAACTAGTTGGGCAGGTTTCCTGAATTCCCTAAATTTACCTGCATATAAGACATCTAATTAAAATGTAGATCCTTCCATCTGAGCAAGTCAGTCAAGACTTGCAATATAGGACATGGAGAGAAAAGTGTTTTTTCAGGGCACGTGTGGTTTGGCTGAAAGTAGATGTCTATCTTAGGATGAGAGTTGTGCCCTCAACTTTGCAGACCAGATCCCTGTTGACTACAGAAGAAAGCTGAGGGTGATTATCACCGATGGAGGTATGCCTTGTTGTAAACACATTAGTTTCTCCAAATGGATCCCACCCTTTCAAAAGCAAATCTCTAAATCTGCAGATTCTTGAAGTCAATATTTAGTTTTCTTTGTAGTCATAATGGAAGATGCTATTCCAGATTACAAGTGACGAAGGATTTTGGTCAAATATTTTATTCATAGGGGAAAAAAAGTAGTTAAGCATTGAATGGAAATATATGCAAGCTCCTATCAAATAATAAGGTACCACGATCAATTCACTTGAGCGAAAATGTGAAACTTCTATTTTGCTGTTGAGGCATTTTTTAAAGAAAACTTTTTCTTCTCTCTCTCTTTTTTTTTTCCCCAATTTCCTTTATTAATTCACTTGCTTTTAATGAAAAGGAAACAAAACATAACAAAATGGAAAAAAAGTTCCATTTTGGGTCAGGAGAGTCACTCTTGCAAAGTGGAAAATAATTTTTTTAAATTATTTTGTTGATGTGTATTTTGGCCAGTGAAGTAAACTGTTAGGTATTCAGACACATCTTTCAATCCATGTGTAGGGCTGCCATCACCTACCCACAGACCTGGCAAAGAACTGCATGCCCAGGGCAGCCTTTAAGATCAGTGAAGGTCAGGGGTGTGCAAAGCCTGGGAAGTCAGGCTCGAGCAGATATATGGATGCTACATGGATACATAGAAGGTGGAAAGAAAAAGCACTCTCTGGGCATTTTTAACTCTCAGTTTCCTCCCACATATAAAGGTATAGTTTGCCATACCAGATGGGACCAGCGATCCATCCAGTCAGGTACTGTGCCTCCAGCAGTGGTCTGTGCTTGGTGCATGTGAAGCCCTCCCTCTCGGCAGCACCTGGCCAACGGCGTGGTGGGGACAGAAAGGACAGATTTCTCTCAAGGCCCTGCAGCACTGATATTATGTCCTATTGACGCACATAAAGACAAATGCTCCGGCCAAATCTTTGGCTGATACAGGTCACCTTCACGCCTGGAGAGTCAAGAGAGCCCCTTAGGTTATTTCTAGGCATAACCCATGAATGCAGGCAGGGAGTCCCATAGGCAAAAAGCATCTGTGGGGACTGAAATATGGCCTTCAGGAAGGGCCTGCAGCAGAGGACACTCCAGGCCCAGGACATGTCCCTCCATCATGGCCTGATCACAGCTCATAGCAAGAGCTCTTGAAATGGAGGATGAACCTATCCTTGATTTAGATTCTCTGGAGCTTCATCTTTCTGCTTTAGATTTTAGGATGATTGAACCAGGTGAGTACCACCAGTCATCTTCAGCAAAAGAACCCCCACCTCTATGCACTTGCCTGAATTTGAAGAGCAAAAGATCAAGGACCCTTGTAGACATCAGGCAGAGCACCAGTCAGGGAGAGGAGATGGACCACGTGCTCGGTCCTGCCCAGCCCCACAAAGTCCAGTGTTAGGTTCAGCTGGGGCATGCGTGGAGCAAACACGTTTATCTTGGACATTCATTATGAAAACCTTGTTGGGAACCTTTTGATCTCACATGTAACGGGAGCTGTTGAGAGAGGGTTTGAAGGAGAGAGGAAGGAAATTGCAGATTCAGATCTGCTGGATGAGGAAGAAGGGCAAGCGCTTTAGAGTTGGTTTTCTTGATCATTTCATCAGAGACCTAAATTGGTGTTTTCTTCGGGGGAAAGAAAAAAAAAAAAAAAAGAGGTATTAAAAAAAGGAAAGAAAAACTAGCCATTCAGCAGTTCAGCTCCAGACCTCCATCACCTTCAAATGAAGGTGTTTCCACAGAGCACATTTTATTCCCAGAGACACTCTTGAGCTTGAGCAGAGGGGATTTGCATCTGTAAAAAGGATGGAGAGAAGGAGACAGCAAGGCTTAGCCTTTGTAACCATCGCCAGAGCTGGAGGAGGGGAAAGCCTGAGGAAGGGGGTGTTTGACCCTCACCTGGGTAGCAAAGAGATTGGAGACAAAACAAAAACATTTTCCTCCGACAGGCCCACCTCCCTTCTGTTCTCCCAAGTCTAACAGGGAAATCAGAGCTACAATCTCCCATTGTCAGAGGTTAATAAATAAATAAATAAAGGCCCAGATTAGATAACAACAGCCACAACAGCAACAAAACATGTAGCAGCATCAGGGGCAGGCAGGATCAGCATCTGCTTTAATTAAAAAATCTGCCTCCATTGATTTTTTTTTAAAAGAAACACATTTGTAGGGAGATGAAGAAAATGTGTGTCCCCCCCCATCTTAGTTCAATGACTGGTGTATGTCTGCTGTTAGCTACAAATAAGCCTTTGATCATTTTATTGCTGTCTATAAAACTAAAATAATTTCGCTGTGTATTTTCCTTTTTTTTTTTTTCCTTTAAATTGGGAGCGTTAGGAGGGGAGTGGCAATAGACAGATCTGCTTGGGAAACATCCAAATGAGGGTGGGGGAGAGACCAGGGAGAAGAGAAATGAGAATAAATACACAGTACCATAGCTAGCGAGGTGGGATCAGACAGCCAGCGCCCAGGGGCTGAAACAACCAAGTGTACCAGCCCCAGTTAAGAAAACCCAAAATACTGTGCCTACTGCTCCCAGCTGCCTACACACCTCTCCAAACATTTATAACAATTAGAAGCATGTTGGTGTATTAAAATTGCAGGAAAGCACACATTTGAGCCCAAATTCAGCTGGAGTGCTTCATCGTGCTCCTCTGCGAGGATGAGGAGGACCGGCGGATGAGGGAGGTGGTGTGGAAATCGCTGGTCCCTGAGGAGGGGGGACAGGCACGACAGAGTTTTCCTTGCACGAGATGACACCTGGCAGTGCAAAGCCAAGCACGCCGAGATGGAGGCGGGAGGCAGAGAGCTGCCCTCCTGCCCAGAGCAAGAGCCTGGGTCCAGCCTCTACTGCCAGCTTGCTCGGTATTTGTATGGAAATCACTTGGGTTTCATGCTGTAAAATGAGCTTAACACCACTTTGCCTGCCTCCCAGGGCCTCCTGGGGGTAAGCAGATTAAAGGTTTGGAAGTGCGTGGGCATCGTGGCAGTGGGGACCAGAGGCCGGCGCAGCCTGGGCTTGAGGGGGGGGACATGGAGCTTATTGCAGCCACGCGGGGTTGGGTCCTGCTGCCTCCAAAGTGGCCACATTTCACAGCAGCGTGAGAAGTGCTTTGCAGGTGGTGGCACTGAGGCAAAGCAGATTTGTTGCCTGGCCAAGAAGGGGATTTTAAAGCAGCCTCCATCCACCTCCCTCCTCCCAGCACAGCAACAGCAGCCTGCTTGGCATGTTGGGGATGTCTCTGCCGTTCTGTGTAAAATCCATCCCTACCCTCCTGATACCATCAGTGACCCATCCTAGGGCTGGCCCCGCTCCCTTATCTTAAGGGGATGGAAGAAAAAAAAAAATCAGTTCGTCCTACAGTGCTGAGGAGTCTGGAGCTGGCGTTAGTGGGAAGGTGTGGGGAAGAGTAGGGAGGCAGGAAAGGCCGAAGGGGGACATCTCTGCTGGGGACAGTGGGGTGGCACGAACTGCTCCAAGATCCCCAGGAGTACATGTCTTGTGACCCTTTTGGCTGTGTCTTTTTGGACAGCCTCTGAGAAGCCTTATTCCATGGATGTATATCATCATGACTGTCAGTCCACGACATCCCAAGGGCTTGGGAGGTACACAGAGTAGGACATGGTGTGCCACCAAACAGTTACAGCTTCCTAACTCAAAATGCCAATCAACACCACCCTTAACCTGTGCATCTCAGAGCACAGCTTTTCCTCGTGGTTCCTGCCAGGGAGAGGAGCAGGGAGGCTTTTCTTTCCTGAGGGACACCATGACATGGGACACACAGTAGAGGGTCAGAACACCAGACCTTGCTCCTACGTGGCCTCATCTCCATTGGCTCCACATCTCCCATTGACAGGCAGCAAGGACAGCGTGAGAGGGTGCATGCATGTGCATGTGTACCCACTATATTAATACATATGTATGTGTATTTTTACATATCAGTTCTATAGGGCTCAGCAACATCAAAAGGAACCTGGATAATCAGAGCAGAAGATATAAAAGATCAAACAGAATATCTTTTAAACAGATCTGAGAAGCTTAATTTTCATCCAATGTTACTGCAGGAGCTTTTCCTTTTTTTTTTTTCCTCTCTCTGTTTTTTTTTCCCACTTCCATGAGTTTCTTTGATCTGTTTTGATGTCTTTTTCAGCTCCTCTTTCAAAAAAATTCTTTTAAAACCTTTTTTTTTTTTTCTTTTCCTTTCCCCCAAAGTCATGAAGGCTTCTAAGAGTAAGAAACTAGCTACATGCAGCATCTCCCCACACACTTTCCTCCCCACAATGCACATGCCCTCCACAGTCCCTGTTCTGCTCAGAAACCTCTGACTCCAGGGCAGAGGGATGAAATTAAAACTGCACCGAGTGAAATGTTATTTTCTTCATGTCAAGGGTTTTCAACTCGGTCACTTTTGAGTCCTGTTCAGGGTTTGAATTGGACTACATTTGTGGCAAGAGCTGTTCCCTTAGTTGTATGTCTAGCAAAAGGCCAACTTCACAGAGAGAAACCCGGCAGGCTTCATTTCAGACCTGTGCTATCAGTTCGCATTGACAAGGATGTGAGCGTAGGGTCAGGTCACCTGGGTTTTTCCTTTGATTTCCTTAAGGCCTGGACAGAGTTACTTAACTTCCCAGCCTAACTGCTGCAGAAGTTACTAACTTCTGCAAATCTGCTATGCCTATAGGCAACAAGGAAAAATTAAATTTCATCCATGGATGAAAGTCACCAGAGAGGAACTGCTCTTTCTTCACAGCTCTGTGGCACATTTTCTGCTCTGGTTGTGGGCATCCCAGAACTTCCCCCCCTTGTTCTCCCAGGTGGTTTGGGGTCTGGGGTCCCTCTTAGTTCAATTCCTCCCACACCCTGTAGTACCAAGCTCCCACGCACAGCACTGCCCCATGCCACGCTCAGACGTGCCACTTCAAACTCGACACTCCAGCATTGCGTCCCAGCATTTCTCTACATGTCCCCCAGCCACATATGGGGGAGCTGACACTCCCCACATGCTCCCAGCTGCTTTTCCCTTCCCTGCTTTTGCTCCCCTTGCTGTAGCAGACACGCTTGCAAAAAAAAGCAAAACAAAAGCCCTTCTCCGATGAAGGGAGCGCTCAGCAGCACTTCAGAGCAGGCTCTCTGCAGCATGCACCAAGCACAGGCAAGAGCTAAACAGTATCAGTTGAGTGAAGCCAGGTTGAATTTATGTGGCAGGGCACTGTAGGGGATGGCTGTCTGCTGGGGACAGGACAGATGATAAAGCCCAAACCCTTTTACGCTGCCCCTAAGCAGGCTGCAAGCAAAGTCTCCTGGATGCCAAGGCTCACGCTTCCTGCATTAAGGCTCTCCCTCCCTCAACAGATAGTGCCAGAGCAGTAGGAGTGCTGGTCCTGTGCTTCTAATTAATATGATTTCAGTCTCCCAGAGTGTCCTCAGAGCCCAGATGAAATGTGGAAAGTGTAAATACTGTACACAGACAGACTCACCAGACTGCCTCGTCTTTCAAGCCGAGTTAGTCTTTCTTGCAGCAAGCAGATGAGCTCAGAGGAACTGGAGAAAAAGACTGAGCTATTACAGCACAAGTTTTCTGTGAAACCAAAACTGCCCTGCAGATTGGAAATCTATTTTCAGTCATTCCAGTTCCTTCCAAATACTAATAATAATAATTGAAGTTCTGAGGCTTTTCAAGTAATTTTTATCCACCAGCCTCCTCTGAAGTACAAAGCCAGCTCATGCCTGTCAGGCCAGCTGGGCTGAGCTCAATCCGAGACACGGGGTGCCAGAAATTTAATCCTGAATTTCCCAAATCTAATCGAAACAGCACAAGCCGTGATTAATAATTCACTACTTTATTACTGATACGATGCCTCGGACTATCACAGCGTCTAAATAATTGATTTGCCAAGAGGGGCGACATGTCCTTTCCTAAAGCAGAGAAAGTTTGACCGAAGAGTTGCCGTGTAAAGCTGGCTAAATGTATTTAAATAGTTTGAATCTAGATCTCTGACATTCACTTGGTGTCTAAGGACAAGCTGGGAAAAGGCTGCCAGGGAAGTTTTATACTATCCTCTACGGTATAGGTCATATGTCTAGAAACATGGTCAAAGAGATAGTGTATAAAACACTGCCTTATACATGGGGAAAAATGATGAGAAAAGTCCAGAAGAGAAGGAAATAAAGTTACTAGAAGGAAAAAAACCCTTACCTTTACAAGCCTATGCCTAGTAGGAATATTAACTACCTTTAGACTTGATTCATTAGGTTTATGTCCCCTTCCTCCCACCCTGATCCCTGCTTTGACTCATGCTGGCTCAGATCTGCTGAGTCTAGTGGATGGTGAATGCCAGTAGAAGAGCTGAGAAAAACTTGGTGTAACACAGCCAGATTTTGTACTTTCTCAGCCTGGAAAGTTGACAAAAATCTGGGTGACAGTCCTACTGTGCCTTAGGATTAGAGGCAAATTTGGGCTAGAAATGGTGTTTCAAAGCTCTCCAGAATGGACAGCCCCAGATCTGAGCCTTGACAAACCCTAGATGTGATCAGTCAATATTTCAGCTTGAACAGTGAACAAACTTTCCATCTCCCATCAGAAACAGACCTCAGTTTTGACAGGTTTCCCCATTTGTAAAATAGAGATATTGAGAGCTGGTGCACTGATTTCCACCCATTCCTCTGGATGGAGAAGACCTCAGAGCACTTTAAACTATTGCTATCATCTCGATTGATGTGGGATGATGACAAAATCATGGAAGTAGATTTCTGAAGCATCAGAGACCTTGGTGAGGGCCCCATCAGGGCACACTATGGCCCTGCATTTGTAAAGTAGGATTTTAACTGTTTATCTCCTGCCAAATATGCAAGATGATAACTCTACCAGGAACCAGTACCACCTCCATGCAGTTTTACTGAAATTTTCGGAGCAAAATGGCAGCCTCTGGCACTTTCAGGGAGCAAAACACAACAAAACAAAGCATTTTAGCTGCTAGCAGAAAAAGCACTCCTCTGTCTTTCTTCTCAGTTTATTTTAACATGGAAGTCTGTACCTATAAAGCGAGTCACCTACTGAGCTAGTAGCGAAGGGGTTAACATAATTGGGTCTGTTTTCTCCCCCTCTCCACTTTGCCTTTGGTAGTTAAATCGAAAGCAAGTGGTACTGCCTTATTACTATCATTGTGCTGAGATATTGCATTAAAGGAGTTTAGGGTTTCAAATTGAATGTCAAATATAATATCACAGTGGAAACTTGAAGTGCGCAGCTGAGCCGCTCAGCTCCAGAGGGTTCACACTGCCAGCCTATCTGCCCAATAGCACACCGAGCAAGTGATCTCCATTTCAGCCCACTGAGCTATCTTCAGATGCTCACCAGGACTTGCAGGCAGGAGAAGGGGGCCCTGATGGATGTCAGGCAGCTGCAGATGGGGGGAAAGAGAGTTTGGTGTAACAAATTGATTGCTGGGGAATTGATTGGAGTTCTGTATCGCCTCAGCTGTAGCAGCCGATCATAACTAATCAACCCTTTGTCACTTCAAACTGGAGCAGTGTCATGCGTGGACCAGGGGCGGAGAGAATGTCTTTCATTTTCCTTGGTAGAGAAGTTCCTTGTTGGAAAAGAACCATGGCTATCGCTGTGTGATTTTTCTACCTCAGTACTCAGAAGCTGAATAGTTTCAGGTTTGGAGTCATTTGCTAGGGGCATAGACACAATATTGTCAATGCCTTCCTCCAGTTCTTCGGGTTTTTTTCCTTTCTTGGTCTGATTTATCCTTTTTCTGCAGGGAACATTAATGATGTATGCTAGATGATGGAAAAAGTGCATAGTACTACATACAGGCTTAATACCTCACACATGTTTTTATCTTCTTGTAAACGTGAACTAAAGTGTATTAAATTAAATCACTGAGAAAAGCAGATTAGCCCTATTCAAAGTTTGGAGGAATCTATAGGTAGCTCAGAGAACAAATTCCCATTGAAGCAAATTCTCGTTCAGTGCAACGAGTTGTCAAAATAAAGAGTTCCTGGGGTAAATCCTTTATTCTGGTACCTTTTCTTAAGTGGTTGGAGGACTGCCAGTGTTGTTCATCTTCCCTAGCCTCACTGACATCAGTGCTGTTGTCTCCTCCTTATACCAAAACTAAAGTTGTTTAGAAAACTCACCTGACACAGCAAAACTGTCCTTCAAGTGCTGTGATAATCCTAGGCTTAGCCTATGCTTTTAGTCTGCTGAAATGATTTGAAAGTGCCCCAGAAATGTTCATAGTCTCTGGGTATGATCAATTTGAGGATCAAGAAAACTCTTTTCTCACCTCCTTCTCCCCCTTCTTTCCTCACAAATCCTCCCTGAATATAGCCCATGTAGGACTAAAAGGTGCCTCGCCTTCTCTGTTCGCTAAAGGACTGTGTGCTGGGGTGTCAGGGCCAGTCTCAAACTACCATCTCAGACAGCCCAGAGGGACTGGTCCACCTTTTAGTGTAAGTAGGAGCTCACCAGCTCCCTTGTCCTGATAGCTGAGACAATTACACAGGACGCACCCCACAAAGCACATCCATCCACCATATAATTCTGGTGTACGAAAACTGCGTAACTGCCTGCTGTGCCTGGCCACTAATTTGCAGACAGGACAGGGGACACTTCATCTCTCCAAATTCACTGTTCAGCAAAGAAGTTGCATGTGTCCCTGTGGTGGGTTGACCCTGGCTGGATGCCAGGTGCCCACCAAAGCTGTTCTTTCACTCCCCCTCCTCAGCTGGACAGGGGAGAGAAAATATGACAAAGGGCTCGTGGGTCAAGATAAGGACAGGAGAGATCACTCACCAATTACCGTCACGGGCAAAACAGACTCAGCTTAGGGAAAATTAAATCAATTTATTACAAATCAACCAGAGTAGGGTAATGAGAAATAAAACCAAATCTCAGAACACCTTCCCTCCACCCCTCCCTTCTTCCCGGGCACAACTTCACTCCCGGATTCTCTACATAACCCCCCCCAGTGGCACAGGGGGACAGGGAATGGGGTTTACAGTCAGTTCATCACACATTATTTCTGCAGCTTCATCCTCCTCAGGGGCAGGACTCATCACACTCTTCCCCTGCTCCAGCGTGGGGTCCCTCCCACAGGAGACAGTCCTCCATGAACTTCTCCAACGTGGGTCCTTCCCACAGGCTGCAGTTCTTCACGCACTACTCCTGCGTGGGTCCCTTCCATGGTGTGCAGTCCTTCAGGAGCAGACTGCTCCAGCGCGGGTCCCCCACGGGGTCACAAGTCCTGCCAGAAAACCTGCTCCGTGGGCTCCTCTCTCCACAGATCCACAGGTCCTGCCAGGAACCTGCTCCAGTGCGGGGTTCCCACAGGGTCACAGCCTCCTTTGGGAACCCACTTGCTCTGGCATGGGGTCGTCCCCGGGCTGCAGGTGGAGATCTGCTCCACCATGGACCTCCCTGGGCTGCAGGGGGACAGCCTGCCTCACCAGGGTCTTCACCACGGGCTGCAGGGGAATCTCTGCTCCGGCGCCTGGAGCATCTCCTGCCCCTCCTTCTGCACTGACCTTGGGGTCTGCAGGGTTGTTTCTCTGCATGTTCTCACTCCTCTCTCCGGCTGCCGTTTCTGTCTGTCCCAGCAACTTTTTTCCTTCTTAAAAATGTTATCACAGAGGCACTACCACTGTCGTTGATGGGCTCGGCCTTGGCCAGCAGTGGGTCCATCTTGGAGCCAGCTGGTATGGGTTCTGTCAGACACAGGGGAAGCTTCCAGCAGCTTCTTACAGAAGCCACCCCTGTAAAGCCCCCCGCTACCAAAACCTTGCCACACAAAGCCATTACAGTCCCTAAGACCATCTCTACTCCACAGAGAACTTTAACACATGCTGGACATAAAGTATATGCTACTTCACACTCAACTTTAAGACAGGCTTCAAGTCAGCCATGTGTCTCAACGCTTTGCTGAACAGCAATGGACCAAGTCAGTCTTACCCTGGGAAGAAACACTGTTAATTACTAAAGAGTACTTTTGCAGTCAGCATCATCTTTTGATTATAAAAACACCTATAACAAACAATGATCAAAATAAAGTCCACTCATCACATGAATTGTGGTATACGTACTGTTAACCAATTACAAATTAAAAGAAAATTTTATTAATCCAAACATCTGAAAGAGATATATCATACCCAAAGCAGGTGGAAATGTATAGATTTAGCTATAGTGCAAGTCTACTGAAAGTGAGAACACCTTGTGCAGGAAAGTCTTGGATCAATTCCACAAGTGTGATACCATTTTTACCTTTTACTATTCCGTGTCCTGGGAGTACAGTGAAGAAAGAAGGTAACTTTAGTTGATGCTGTGTCTTTGTGTTTGTTTACTGTGTTACACATTATATTGTAAAAGATTAAAAACAAAAGAAACCTAAAAACCTGCGGGGTTAAGTTAGAATTTTATAGCCCTGTTGGGAAATAACATGGCAGGAGCAGCAGGCTCATCCTACAGATGCATTATATTTTGTGACAAACTCTGGTGCATGCAGAACATCCATCAATCATCGAGATAATTTTCCATCTCATCAATTATGCAAATTAAACCACAAAAACTATGTTCAAATAACGCTAAGGGCCTGACATAAACCCAGGAAAGCGAGGCAACTTGGAGCGAAGGTTGAAATCCTACCCTCCCTTTGCCCTGCCATGCACTGGCTTTTCAGGAGACACACTGTGCACGACTGCGGTGGTGCAGCAGTGGGTTTGTTCCTGCCAGCAGCTCAAGTATCAGCAAACCACGGTACGGCTGCTAACAGGAGCTTGAGGGACAGAGCTTGGGATTTCTTTGACTGATATTCAATGTCCACTCTTTCCACCCTGATTAAGGCCAGGACCTACCTCACGTGTTTGTGAGGGTGTACCATGCCCTTTAGCACCATGACCCTAAATACTCTGATGCAGATGGACAGACTGAGCTATGACCCACTCACTGGGTGTGTGGGTTCAGAGTGTGAGGGGAGAAGCCTCAGCTCTCAGTGGCTGAGTTTATCACCCAAATATCACCCAACAGAATAAAACTCCTCCTAGTATGGTGGTCCCCTACTTCTCATATGACTTACTCCTACTTTTCTTCTTTTTCTCTATCGCGACGTGACTTAATGAATGGAGTCACACGTGGGGAGAGGACATTCATCCATTTGTGGGTCTCACACAGGTGGCAGCCATTGCCCATGTGAAGATATTGTCATTCTCCCAGAAGATCTTCTGCAAAGGCACAACAGCACAGTGGGAGTTAAATATCTCAGAGCTCAAAGCTCAAAGTGACAAGAATGACAGTGGATAAGACATTTGTTAGCTTTTCAGGGCTTTGGAGCAATCTTGCAATCAAAGCTGCTGTCTTCTCACTGATGCCGTGTTGTCACCATGAGGCCTAGAGAAACTACAAACACCAATGCAAATAGTGTAAAGTAACCGCTAAGTCATAGAATAAGGAAGAATCCCCAATATGCCGGCTATTGGATAATAATACTTAATAATAATAATAATAATAATAATAGTAATAATAATAATAACCATATAGTAAGGCTTCATGTTCCTCAATTTTGCTTATTTCAAAATCAGGGCAGTGATTCACTCAACAGAATATTTGACCAAATATGTGCATCCAGAGTGTATGCATGTATGTCTGAGCAAATCTCTCTTGGCTGCCTCTATAGTCAACAGTGAGTTAGGCAGTATGGTCAGTGGAGATTGATCAAGATTCACTTCAGCTCAAAGTAGTTTCCGTCATTTGGTCACAAGAATTGTATCCTAAATAATACTGACTGTATTGATGAGATCTCAGTTTCTTGTGAGGGCATCTGGACACCTGGCTCAACGTTCACACTTACTCTGTAAAATCTACTGTTAGTTGGGATCCATTTTGTGATTGTCCCATGTCTGGAGCATCTAGTTTTAAGCATTCTCAGAGTTATTTCAAACTACAGAAAGAGCAAGTCAGTGATTGTAGGATACCTTTGGTTCTACAGCACTCAGCTCTTGGTCATTTGAAATTTCTTCCAGTTTCCAGAAAACTTACCAGTTTTCAGCAACAGTAGAATAATACCATCTCAGCTGGTACATAGAGCAGTTTTACTGCAAGAGTAGTCAAAAGAAAATGTACAGAGAATTAAATTCTATCCAGTCAAAAAGAAAAGATCTGCAGACAGAAAGAAAAAACAGTGTACTTTTCTTGCCAAAAGACAAGGTGTTTTTCAATTCCAATTGCAAGCATCATAAGACAAAAAGCCCATTTAAAAAAAAAAAATCTATCTATCTATCTATCAATGCACCAGAAAGTTTGGGAAAAAATACAGACATTCAGAAAGATTGCTTTTATCCGTACACCCACACCACAAAACAGATTTTCACCTCCAAATTATTACTAGTGAAGCTGTTTCATTGTTTTTTTCCTTCTGCCCCTCCAGTTCTGATCACAAATGCATTGCTTGTACTCCCTGTTGGTTAAACTCCCCATTTGGTATGCGACCACCAGCTCTTAAATGTAAGTGAAGAACTATACTCCACTGATTTGTGTCAGTGAAGCTGTATTTGGGAGATAATTGTTCACTGGGTTTATTTATTACAGTCACTCTCACAGGATCTGCATCACAGTATGGTCACAGCATGTCTCTGGAAATAAAGCAAAATGAATTGTATAAATAAATCGGGTACATTAACTCAACATGAGCTTTGCAAGCAGCAATATAGTCAATAGAACATACTACTGAAAGTGACAGGACATTATATATTCAATGACACATGCTAACGAAGGTAACAAGAAGCATTTATTCCATAAAGCATACAAATATCATGTAGAGACAGAAGAAGTTTGAGTCACATCCAACTAAAATGGCTTGTTTCTGGCAGGTGAACTGCACTTGACAGATGTCCTCATATACAGCAGTACCTTGCAATGATCTTTGTACCCAGCCCAACTCATCTCTCATTAGCAAGACATTTCATTACCAGTCTGTAGGACCATCCTCTCAGCATTGCTGATTTCTGTCTGCCCAGCAGAAATACTGTCTTAGCCAAGAGCTTCCTGTAGGTGACTGTCTAGCCAGAAAGGGAATTTGGCACTCAATAAAACCCACCAACTCAGGAGGCACCTGAGGCATTTGCAGTCAGGTTTCCCAAATATTACTCACTGCTTTCTTTTCTGAGAAGGTAGCTCTACACCTTGTAAAAGAATAATTTTTCTTACCTATTCTTCAACTTTTGTCCCTCCTTCCCCTACTCTTCACCTCAGGTAAACTTCCTAGTAGGAATCTGATATGTATTTCTCCTTGTGGAGAATATCCACTGACAGCGAGATCTTCTGGGCTGACTGGAGATCATGAGAATAGGGAGAGGAAGATGTTATAAAGGTTCTGCTTGTCTCTCTTGGAAATAATCCATGTCCTACTCTGTCCAGTTATGTAAAGAGTTACCACAGAAACAAGGGGAACTTCTCAAGTGTTTGTCAGGTAGAAGTGAACATTACCTCTGCAATGACTTGTGACTACGTTCAAAAAGACAGGCAGTTCCATACTGGAGCCTGCCTTTAATCTGGGAGAGATCTTTGATCACTTTGGGTATTTTGACTTTCAGTCCATTGATGGTCTGTCATACTTCACACTGTGTTGGCCTCTGGGTAAATTCAGTCATGATGTTTGACTTGGCTTTTCTGCTCTACTTGTTTGGGACAACCACTTTCAAGACAACTTGCCAAGGTATCTCCTGCATTGGATAAATGTCTTCTGGTTTTCACGTCTACTCCACAGTGTCTGATGGAAAGTGCATTGATATTAATGGGCATCCTCCCACAGACCCATCCTAGACATAGGTCAAGCTTCACTTGCATTAAATCTTAACCCACCTTCTTAACCCACAGCCTGGACTTCATCATTAATGCAAGCCAGCTGAAAGTGTCCTTTTCAGGACACTGCAGCATGCAGAACAGATCTACTTGTGAAATGAGTTTAATGAGGCTCTGGCAAGGAAAGAGTTATGTGAGGTCCACGACTTGGAGAACATTATGCACTGATGATTGTTCCTGTCTCAGGAAAGAGATTAACATTGAAATGGTCACGGAGAAAGGTGACATTTCTTCACGTTCATATTCTTACATACCAAGAAGAGAACCATCAATTTATTTACCTGTCTCTGCCTTCTGTCCTTGTTCCCTGCCTCTCATCTATGTTCATGCACTAAGCCAGACACTGTGGCATACTGAGGTGGTTCTTTGCCTCTGCAGGACTTATTCAGATAACTTAGTCCTGGGAGAGCTGCCAGAGTGACCACAGTAGCACCTGCACATGCACCAGTAAGTTAAATAAGAAAAGAGCTGATTTGTGCATTGATTTTTGCCAGAATGCTGGAGGGACAGTGTAGTTTATCTAGTAGACCATAAAAGGTACTTTACAATTCTTTCATTCTCTTTCTTCACACTCAGCTTGATTCTCTCAGCCACAGGTTTTAATTAGACAAAAATTTTGTTTTGACTGTTTTCAAGCCATGAAAATTTTGTAGAAGTAGAACAGAAGTGATTATGGACTCAATGAAGGAATGGATGGTTGTACAAAAAAGGAAGTATGTGTGTGCATGCACCTATGAACTAATGTAGTTGACATCACTCAGATGGAAACAAAAGCATCAGAAACATCCTGGTGCAGCCCCAACCTACCAGGAAAAAGTATGATTTTATGCCATTGAGAAAATACACAAATTATATGTAGCTTGGTTTAATAGCACTAATCCCCCTTCCTTCCCTTTTCTCATACCTATTATTCCTTTTAGTAATGGTTTACCTTTGAACCATTTTCTCTTCAAGATCCACAGACTGATGAACAAACACGAGTTCAATGGCTACATTTCCATTTTTACTTAATGTAAACCAAAGAATTAAACCCAGGGAAATCTTTATCCCATCAATTATTGAACAGCTCAGGTAGGCACTTTCTAGGTAGATGACCATGACTGTGCTAGAGGCGGTTCAGCTGATTCTGGTCAAAACAGATTGAAATCCATGCATTCAAAGCTTCCAAAATCAAAGGCATTTCTTAAGTCTCTTATTACAGCTTGCCTTCATCCTGTTCTGTCCCATGTCCCTGCTACCCTTGCTCCTCAGCTTAGCACATTTCCCATTCACCGTCACTGTTACCTCCATCACTCTTTCCTCACTCATCCACTTCAGCCAAGACCAGAAGCACCTGCTCTTCAGCACACCGTGAAAGGAGAAAGTTGATTCCTGTCCTCTGAGTCTATGTCCTCTGAACCAAATGATACCAAAAGCACAACACATCCCTTTAGCTAACGAAAGCCTTCCCAGAGCCACTACAGTTGGCCAAATCGCCCTGTGATTTATGTTCATTAACATCATGAACATTACAGTGAAATTTTTCACCCTGGCACTGTCTTCTTCAAGCAATAAAAAGTGAATGACTTCCACCAAAACCTCTTTTGTCACAGCAACAGGAAAGCCATTTTCTGAAAATGTGGTTACTCTGCCTCAGCTTGGAGCAGAAGTCAATGGGTGCAGCTCTCTAGATTTATAAAAATTTCTTAGAATTAATTTATCTGTGAAGTCTAACATCTTCCATGTAGTTGTACCTGTCAGATACAAATGATTCAGCTATGCAAGATGAAATCCCAATATGTCGATATGATCTACTGTAGAAACAGGTTATTTTTCTTTCCCCTTTTTCCAATATTAGATAATTAAGTCTCCATCCAGAAACAAAGAAACAAAAGAAACCACACAATATACCCAATAGCATTCAAATGCGATGTTTAATAGTAGCCTAACTAATGGGATGAGAAATTCTTGATGAAAGCAATGCTGTTTTACAGCATCTCAGCTCTGCATGCTTTTCCAGACAGCCATAAATTTCTTTGTTCCTGCCATGTGGGTTTTTTTCCCAGAGATTATTGTCCTGGCGACATTTGTATCTCTCTGGCCCAAACTGAGATAAGTTCATCCTGGGTTTCTGTTCCTTTGTCACACTTTTCACTTGTTTTTTTTTTTTTTTTTGCACAGTACAGCTGTGGTTACTGGAGGATTATAGCAGATATGGCTTGATCTTACAGGGGTTTTTTATCAATTTACAGCAGCAAAGTTAAGATCTCATATTCCGATTTGTGGAAGGTAATCTTCAGAAACGAAATTTGTTGAACGTTCATTTTGTATCCCTCTTATGTCAGATGCAAGAAGGAGATGAAGCACCTTGTTTCCACTTCTGTAAGAGTCTAAGATTAGAAGGAGAAGATACTGCTCATATTTCATTTTCATGTGGTCCAGCCTTTGAGGTCAGTTTGTCTTCTGTCATTCCAGAAACACATCAGCTGTGAACCATGGAGCAATGAAATGGTTTTGAAAAAGCTGCCCCCAGATTTTAACGTCTTTTTAATAAATATGTAGCATATGCAGAATGAAGGTCCAGCTATGCGTAGCTGTGATATTACTTGCTATGTAGAAGATTGTTCTCTTTTGGGGCCCAAAAAAAGAAGTGTAACTGAACAGGCAAGTCAGAGAAAGGTATAGCAAAAATATTCAAGGAGAGGTACTTATCACTTCAAGCACTGAAGGCATGATAACTCTATATGAATATGAGGGGGCATATTGAAACTGTGGCGTTCTCGTGAGGTCCAAACGAATTACAATTAGGAGAAGGCTGAAAATGAAGAAAACCTCAGAGAGACTATGAGAATGATGAGATTTTTTTTTTGATAGTGGAAGTATGGTCCTTCCAGTGAAGTGGCAGAGGCTTTTCTGATTATGTTGTCTAATTTGAAATTGGATCGGACAAAGTAGCTAATTTCCAGTAACAACAAGCTGTGCTGAAACTTGAGGTGAGTTAAATTATTCTAATGGGCTTTGGGAACAGAAAGAGGGAAGAGTCGACTGTGATGATCAAAGAGTTGTAGTTTGGTCATCACTGTGCAACAAATTGTTCATTAAAACAGTAATAACTTCTGTCTAATGATTGTACTTAAACATTTTTGAGCACAAACAAGAAAAAGTCCTGTTAGCAGCATTAGCCTACCTCTGTCCTTTGCATTTTACACCCTGACCACCTGCAATGGAAAGTAAAGTCTGTTCTCAATAGCGTCATTATCTATCTTAAAATTAACCCATACTTCTCACTCTCAGTATTTACACAGTCATACCCTGTCTGAGGAAAGTCTGGTGCCATCACCAGCCCATCACTTACTGGGTAAATAATTAGGAAAGTGAGGGAAAAACACATGATTAGTGGAGTTGAAACCATAATATTAATGTCAATTCCCTTGCCCGTTATTTTTTTAAGATCAAAAAGTACTTTACAAACATTCAACTATTAAAGTCTGCACAGGCTTTGATAACATGTGTTCCCAGGATTTGCATTCTGTACTGCTTATTACTAACACTATTAATAATACTGTTTTGCATTAGAGCTGCAAATAGAGATCTTAATCAGGACCCCGAGGCCTCTTTCACTAGATCCCACAAACCTATATAATTAAAACAATGACTAGTTTCAGACCTACAGCTTTACAGGGTTTGGGTGGGTTTTTATCTCACCTATCTTTCACTATCTAAAAGTAGGCATCACAAGCAGCAGACGAGCTGTGTTTCAGTCAGCCACAACTTACTGGGCTTCTGCAAGGACATGTGCATGTAGTAGTTTGGGATATCCAGGGAGTGACATAATATGCTCTTATGGGTCTACAGATTTTAAATGTTGTAAATCCTTGAAATGCAGCAGTTTGATTTGTGTGTGTGTATATATACTTGAAATGGTTTGTGTGTCCATCTGCATACAGAGAGAAATATATACACAGATAGATGGATATTTTTATATGACTCATTCCTATATTGCCATTCCTTAATGGATGCTATTTGCTTCTTTTGAAACCATCCCTGACTAGCGTATCAATCCATATTATGTAGACATCATTGAGAGAGGCATAACAAGAAGCAATGGCTTGAATCCTAAAAAGGAAACATTTAGCTTAGACATTAGTTAAAAAAAAAATCTTAATGATAAGGCCAATTAGGCACCAGAATGAGGCACTAGAGGTGTTTTCAGAGGAGGTTAAAAACAGGACTTGCATCAGGGGTAAGGAAGAAAATTATGCTTGTAATACAAGTGTTTCGGAAGATAGACAGATAGATAGATAGACAGACAGGGGTGTGTGTCTGTGTGTGTGTGCGTGCATATAGTATATGTGACATGCATAAACAACATTCTGTACTTTGTATATGTGTTTACATACAGATGTCCATATATGATAGGCTCTGTGTGTATTTACAAAGGCAAAAATGCATTTATACGTAGGCATCACAGACATGAATTGGCCTACTAAATATTTATAAAATGCACCCTACAAAATCAAGTAAAGTAGAAGGTTTTATATGTCTGCCAATCTGACTCTTCCAGAGCTTTTTTATACTCTATGAAAAGCAAAATGTATGGAGTTCGAATGAAGTATGGTGAAGAAGCATCTGTACCTCTCGGCTCCCAGACAATGACTTCTTTAGTGGTTAATGTTGTCTGTAAGGCCACTCAGAGTCCATATCTACCAAGCAACTATGTTAGAAATCCCTCAGTTTGACCTTCAGCAGTTGTCCACATCAACGCTGTAAGCCTTGCTTGGTTGCCATCCCTGAGATAGCCCTCTGTTACTTGACTTCCTAGTCCAGATCCTCTCTGTGTTTGCCCTCTTCAAGAACCGGGTTCTCTCTCTTTTCTGCCCTCTTTCCACTATCACCTGGGTTAGAGACAAGTGTAGACAGAGAAACATTTTATCCACAACTCAGAAGCACTTATTGGATGACAAAGTGTGATGAAGCACACCACACTGCTTAACTTTACAGTAGAAAACAACTTTCATATAGATTTTATGTATCTGTGAAGACAACGACCCTTTGAGTCCAAGTTTCACTGTGGTCTTTAAGATTAACTTTGGCGTGTTTAGTGATACCAAGATGGGGAAGAAAGGTGTTGCAAGGTGTGAAAGCAATGCCTTTGTGCACCCACTTCAGCACAACTTCCATCTGAAACAGTTATACCTAAATGGGACCTACTCCAAAATCACCTGCTTCTAACTCAGCTTCAAGGCTACAGGATGCTGAGCAAATCTCCCCTGGCCTAGCCAAGCATGTATGCATATGCTTCACTTCAGGGCTAGGCTAAATCCTGTTGATTGCCAAGGAAAAGTAAGCAAAGCTTGTCACAAAAATTTTATTGCTGAAGCAAAAAGTGGTTTGCCCCAGGCCACAGAAATTTGTGGCAGAGCCAGAGACTAATTCCAGACCTCCCAAATCCCAAAATATTGCTGTAACTGCTGGAAAGTACGAATTATGCAACAGGAAAGGGCCATGCTGTTTGACTGTGACCAACACTGAGCGTGTCCAAAAGTCATAGTCTGCAATAGCATGGGGGGAAGGGGGAAGAAGAAAGTTATGTTCTGCTCACTCTAAATCAACCCCTTTCCCTGAAAATGAGATGGGCTATGGAGATGCTCATGGCATTCCTAGACATCTTTCCCAAGCAGCCAGCCCTTCTGTGCCAAGGGAATCTGACGCCCAGCGCTGGCACACTGCTTCACTCTGGTTTTCTTGGAAAGGGAAAGCCAAAAGAAATCTCTGGATGGCAGCCTCTGGCACTCAGCTCTTCATATTTCCCTTACTTACTCTTCCCATCTCTCTTTTCTCGTTTTTATTTCTTTTGGACTGTAAGTTTCATTCCAGCTGGAAAGGACCAAAATATAACTGTTGGATATGCACAGAAAAAGCCCCCATTGTGGAGGAAAAAAACTCACAGAAATAGAGACACACCTCTGGGCTCTGCCAAGCTAAACACTGGGGGTGTTTCTGCATGCATTTGCATACAGAACATGCATACACGTGTGCATGTGTGCACAGATACCATTTAATTTCCCAAAGTAGAAACAAACAGGCCTCAAATTGCCCTTTCCTGTTGTGGGGGAAAGCCAGGCTGCAAACATCCAATCCCAGCAGACTGGTGTCCTCCATCACTGACCTGAACGAGCAGTAACAGAGTGGCTCCTTTACGCTATTTCCCACCAATTTACCTGTACTTCTTGGTGGTGTAGAGGAATAAGAAGAGACATGGACAAAGCCCAGTCTTAGCTCTTGGCCTCTTTGCTGCTGATAAAAAGGATGCTAATATGCTGGGGAGGTTTCGGGAATGCTATTCCTCTGAAAGTTAAATGGAGTTATAGGTAAGCGAGCCTAGTAGCATCTTTGGGTTAACACAAGTTCTCCATTAGGCCAGTCCTTTGTGCCACCTAGTACAAGCAGTGGGTGCTCTAACAGAGAACAGAGTTGTGCAGTCTTGGTCCCTGAGCTTCCCTGCACTGAGGCAGTCTAAGAACCTGGCAGATCCCTCTACCCTGAACAGTTATCATGCTTATCTAATTAACTAGGCGACGTGATGGAAAATATGCTTTTAGATAGCATAAAAGTGCCTCTGAAAGATACATTCTTCCTTGAACAGTTTGTTTAGGCTGGTATAGGTCCAGCCCTGAAATCAGCAGTGGTGTTTCAGATTTACACCACCATAACTCCCAGTAGCACTTAGTCCTGTCATGGGAAATGAAATTCAGGGTGGGCTTACAAATAGTGTATGGGTAGCCTAGGAAGCCTTAGAAAGGATGGATTTGGTCAGGCGGACAAGTTTGTCTGTGCCTGCTTCTTACCTGTAATATCCAGACAACAAATACATTTCAGAGGGAAGCTGTGGGGTTAATTCCATTACCACATTGTCTATAATTCCCTGACGGGGCTGAACAGTTCTATATATTTATTAGTAAAAGTGATGGAGACAGGTGACTTCAGGGCAGTGTAAAAGCTAGGAGCAGGGGTCCGATACACCTTTGCATGGTGACACCATTGCTTGGTTTGCTCCTGCAAATCACTGTTGTGGTTCAAGTAGTCCCAGCTTGCAAGGCATGACATCTGCTGCAGTCACACTAACCCACAGGAGGTCAGCTCCAGCAAGATACTTCTTTTTTTCCTTCTCCCAAAATCACATAGTGAAAACCCCATGAGAAACCACAGTGAAAGCTGCAAAACTGCCCAGTGCTTTGCTACGCAGGCAGCAGTTCACCTTAAAGTCTTTCTTTTCAGCACAATGTAAGACTTCTTAGTCACCTAAATATAAAATGACCTAAAAAAAATTTTCTTCCCCTCCCTGCCCATTTGGGTTTCTGTGGGCTCAAAAGAGGAGCACTTCTCTCTGACAGAGCTTTGCCATTAACTAATTACAACCACTGCCCAGCACTGTAGTCCTTCTGGTGCAAGTCTATTTTCCATAAGCGGAGAATGATAGGCAAACCCTGTCTCCGTTGGGGTCTTTGCCTTGGCTTCCTTTCCTTCTGTGTTTAATGTTATTTTCTGTAATAGATGTTTTAAATTATTTGGGAACTTGGTAAATTAGCTTCATTTCTAGTGCCATTTAAAATAACTAAATAATTGTGCTTAACACTGCTTAAGAAAGAGTTAGAGCTTGTCTTCCCAAACTCTGACAGTGCTAAGCTCTGTGAAACTCAGATGAGCTCATGCTTTAGTTAATGGCAGAGCTGGGGTTTCTAGATACAGATTTTTTCAAGTAATAGTTATGATACTCTACATTTGCCTAGTCCTTTCCACTCCAGCATTCCCTATAGCACATCCCAAATGTCTTGTCAACCTCCAAAGCACAATTCTTTATTCGCATTCAGCTAAATCTTTCCTCCCTGCCATGGGCTTTTGCTTGAGTTAGAACTTCAAGCCATACTCCTATGTACACTGGAGTGTTGCTTTATAAGGTACTCAGAGGCAATTTCCTCTAGGGTGAAATACATCAGCTGTTTCAGCAAGGGAAAGCCACATATCTGCCCAGGGGTCTGCTCTCCAGCTGCTATAAGTCAATGGAGATGCTCCACTGGGCAGAAGAGGAATCCCTTAAAAATGACGTGACGAACAAAGCAGAGAAGCCTTTGCAGCCTGCATAGTAAGGGCATTTTCATGTTACTTTTTTTTTTCCTGGCCAATGAGCCACCTGCCTTGCAGACGAGCCAAAAAGCCTGAGGGGATTTGTGTGATTCAATTTGGACAGTATCTTCCACCTTGGCTAGAGCTGGTAGGAAAACTTTCACAATTTTGATTAATTTTTTCCCTTCTCAAAAGCTTGTGTTCCAATTAGAAATTGCAGAAATATTCTCACCGTTGTTCTCGCAAGCATAAACTTGGCTCGGTTTTTGATCTCCCTGCTCACAGCCTGAGAAATAGTGTCACTCAGTCTTTCCCTCTCCCTCAGCCATCTTAAGACCCTTTGTTTAAGGGCAAGTGTCCTCCAAGGAGAGAATGCAAAACCCAAGAAGACTGATGAGCAGCATTTGGCTGTTTGCAGAGCAGTGTCAGGCATCAATAACATCTGCATGGGGCAACAAGCAAAAGCAGTGCTGAAAGAAGCTTGCTCTCTGTCTCTCTCCAGTGTCTCACTTCTCTCCCTCCTGCTTTCACCCATCTCTCAGTAAAACCTTTTTTTTTAATACAAATTAATTGCTACTGCAGAAAGCACTGTTGGAGACAGCTAGTTGACTCCAGTGTGCAGCTTCACTGTGATGGAAAGGAAATTAAAAAAGAAAAAGCCTAAGAAGGGTGATCTTACACAGTGTCTGCCAGCAAGTCCCTGGGACAGCAGCTTTTTGGCACATCCCTGTTGCACCAAGGGCCTGCACCAATTTGGAAAGGAGGGCAGGCTGTGCTGTACCCACATCTGCACAGTGAACCGGTGAGGATGTGATGCTGTGGGTGGAAGAACAAAATAAAATTCTGTTTCTCATCTTCCTGTCACTCTCCTCACTCTCACAGACAACAAGGAAACCCTGTGACAGGTCCAATAGAAAAGGTTCTTTGCATCTTTTTCAGGTGTTAGGATGGGCAACCTCTTCTGAAATATGCCTCTGAATGGGTCTGTCCATTGGCCCAATAAGAGATGTCACATTGCCTGCCCTGTCCCCCGTTTCTTAAGGGCCAATACAGCTACAAACATTTCCTGCTGTCATGTCACCTCAAATTGTCACCCTGCTCAGCTCAGAAATGCAAATCACTGCAAACCCAAGTGCTGACCTGTCATTCCCCTGATATACTGGGGAGCAAATGACATGGACATCTGCATTCTTGTCTGCAGCCGCCTCTGCCACAGTTTGCTGCAGAGGGGAAAAAAATAGATATATATCTTGTTTATAACCCTCCTTCTAACCCTCCTTTCATCTTGCAGCTTGGGTGAATCTGGAGCCTCTCAGAAGCTCTTTGGTTACTAACTGAACTGAGCAAACTTCAGAGGAAATAAAAGGGGTCGTGAAGGATTTCAAGAGTTTCTCCACACCTTTACTGAACCAAAGCTCACCCTCCCACTATACCTTGGGTCCTGGGTTTTGATGTAGCTTTGCACAGAGCGCCAAGCAATTTAGTCTCAAATTCAAAGTTTAGGGCATTTCTAAAGGTATAAGAAACCAGTAGAGGAACTTAAATACACAGATAGATAGACCCTTGTGCGAATAAAACTAGCTTACAGCTAGTGAAATAATACCTCTGACTGCCTGTGCTTCCCTTAGGTTTCCTTTGTGCTGCTGGGAATATGTAACATATTAGTTATGTTCTCATTAGTATAGCTTGGAGATGTGTTTGTATTCTCCATTTAGCTCAATCTTTTTTATCTGGTCCTCCGTAGTTCCACAATCACACTGAGCAGGCTCAAACCCTTCATTGTTGGGCAGGAATGGAGGAGAGGAATTACAACTGTCTTTTGTAGGAGCACGGCTGTTCTTATCAGGAATCCCCATGCTGGGGAAGCGAATGAAAGGACTGGGTATATGCTCCACTTGAATATGTCTTTGCCCTCATTTGCCCTTTCCCATGTGCTGATGTGGTACTATCTCAATGGGCTTTGGAAACTGGAGTCAGGGGACAAGTGATGCAAGCAGATGCCCAGTATGCTGAAAGCTAAGGAACGTAATTTTTTCATCATTATTTTTGGTTTTTTTGAAATGAAAGTTGAGTTGGGAATCCAGCAATGCTTGTTTCCAAGTCACGGCCTGACAGAAGCAGCAGATTCTAGTTTCTCCAAGACATAGCTTGACACTTCTGATCTGTTCACATCTTATCAGCAAAGCAGTGTTAAATCTGGCCAAGGCAGCACTGGGAGTGCTCCAGGGGGAGAAACACTGCTGCTGTAGAAATCAGAGCTGGTGAATGACTGTACACCACTTCCCTGGCACACTTCTCCAGAGCAGCACTGGGAACATTGCTGGGATGTGAAACAGAAGTCCTGAGTAGTGCTTCAAAGCCTTCTTTTTTCACATGTACGGTCTATTCTTTATGATCTGAGCTATACTCCAGCTTGGGCTATTGTGTTTTGCCAATCATAGGTGCAATGGGATTGAATATTTTTCTTTACTTTCCTGCAAAACCATACAGAACTACGATACTTTTTACGGCATCCCCTGATGCCCTGCCATAGAAGCAGCTACATTTTGCAGGAGGTGGCAAAACAGCTCCTCTGAGTAAAGGGCTACAGTCTGAAGGAAAGAAAAAGTTCTGGGACTGCCTCTGCCCATGTAATATGTGAATGCAGCCACGAGGAACTCTTGCACCTCAGAAACTCTGTAAGCTTGATCCATGCGAGGAATGTGTGCATCTGTTTCCACTAACGAACATTTTGATGTTTGGGAGTTTATTTCTGCTCCAAAGATGTTTGCTCACAGCTCCACACGGGCAGCCTGCACACCCAGGACAGAACATCATGCTACAAACACGGGGAAAGAGAGAAGCCAACACTGGAGATCAGCAGGACAAAGTGGCCCATTTCCTTCCCTTTTCCAAGCACGTGGCAGCCTCACCTGCCATCCTAAGTTTGCCCGTTGCTATCCTGAGATCAGCCTCTCTGGGTGCTCCAATTTTGCCTGTGTAGTAAAAAATACAGTGGGAAATGATGCCCCAGAGTAAGTCCCTCTTCTTAACACAGGATTGGCAGAAGGACTCTCCCAGCCTTGCTCCTTCGGAACCCTGTGCAAAAATAATCCTACTATGAAGCGTAAACTTCTTTCTCTCCAACATCAAGGTGGTAACTGCAAGGTCTAAGCATTTATTTATCAAAATCACTGTAGATATTTTCTTCACTGGGAGGCTCAGTACTTTAGGCTGAAATCATCCATCACAACTGGGGAAAGATAAAAAAAAGGCTCTTCACCTTCATGGATTTTCCCCCTCCCTTCATCTCACCTTATTCATGTTTAAATGGGTAGAAATTCATCTTTTTCTCCAAAGATCCAGCCGGCTGCAACACGGTCTGTGCTTAAACAAGCCGCCTGCGTCGGAAGCATTTTTCAGGCTCTCTGTCTCCCCCTCCCCATCCCCCTGGGCCCCGATTGACGTCTCATCTCATTTTTATGTTTGACACCTCAAAAAACAGCTTAAATGAATAGCCCCTATTTGTAAAAGAAAAGCAACTTTTCTCAAAGACAAAACAGGCTTCTCACTAGAAGGTATTCAAACTCCTTGGAAAATGGTCTTTGCTACCAGCTTTGGCAAGGTGGACTGGGTGCATGTATGTGTGTGCGTAGCTATTTTTGCATGCAGCATGTATATCTTTGAGCATGTCTCCATGTTTGCATCTTGTGTAATGTTTAATTTTGCCCTTCCTTAAAGCTGATATGGAAAAGCAAGCATACAGCAAAGTCGCATGACAGACTGCTCTGTGGCTCAGAGTGAGATGTGTCTTTTATGGTAACAACTTTGATATAGCTTCTAGCAGCTTCTCCTGTAGTGTCCATGGACGCATCTGTGTGCTTAGAGCAGGAGGCATTGGTTTCAGGACAGGTCACCCCAAATATGCTGAGATTGCCTGGCAAAACCACTCTGAACTGGGAAACATGAGTTTTTCTCAGCTCGCTTCTGTTATAGAGTGAGTGGAAACCACTGAGGGATGTGGTTTTATGCTGACAAGCCTGATGGTGCGATTGGACCATCAAGGCTTCAGCTGTTTCTGCGGAGGGAGTGGGGCAGAGCAAGGCCACTGTTTTTACTTCAGCAGCCATGAAATGGAGCCTGTAGACTTGATAGGTCGTGAAAGGTGATTGCATCCACATTTATTGCACTAGGAGGGAAATTATCACTCAGCAAGGGAAAAGGAAAAGAAAAGGATTGACATCCTTCTCCCAGGGAACATGGGATGTGCATTCAGAAATGAGGCCATTGCAAAGCATCTCTGTTCCCACCTTTCTTCATGCCTGCTTCAGTTTTGAAGGGTTAGTCAGCCTGGAGTGAGACTGTGTTCCTCGTGTTTGTATAGGTCCTGGGGAAAGGAGTCCTGGGAGCTTCACAGCTTCTCCCAACAAAAAAGCTATTCTTCCTTCTTTCCTTCCTTCCTTCCTTCCTTCTGGGAACAGTTGGGTTTTTAGAGCTCTGGATGGAGCAGGGAGGTTTTGATTCCCATAGATCTACGTAAATAAGTGTTGCATCTCCTCTTCCATCCCCAATCCACTATCTGTGAGAGAGGTGCTGGGGCTGGAATAGGGATATTCAGACACGCTGGGCTTTCTCACCTGGGCAGAAGTTCCCTGTATTGTCCCTTCATTCATTTACACAGTGTAGTACTGGTTCTGATGAGCAGTTTACATGTCAGCAGAGACTGAAAAATCAGCCTATCTGAATAAAATGCCAGGACTCTCCAAGACACCAAAAAGCAACAACAAACACATCTTCTCTATCTTTAGTCTCAGATGATTACAAACAATGAAGCTTCCAACTTTGTAGAAAGCAGTTTTCATAGCTCCAGCGAAACAGCTCAGTGCCTAATTCCTTGGCACAGCCTACAGCCTATAACAATAAGCGTGTGGCCATTAAAGATAACATGGCACTTTGGGGAAGGCTGCAATAGTTAATGCATTTTCCAGAGCCAAATTCCAATTTGAAGGGTCCGTTATGCCTATCTACATACCCATTCGGCACCAGCAAACACAGCAAGTGGCTACAAAACCACACTTTGCATCCTGCTCTAAACACTTGGTTATGCTGGTATGAAGTGTTGCCCCAACTCCCCCAGAAGGAACTGAGTTTTTAGGCAAGAGCGATTAATCCTGAAAGAAGAATAAGGCATCCACTGGATAGATAACAAAGTGACCTACAGCTTTTGGGGATACAGATGTCTTCTCTGATTTCCTCCAGTGCAATTCTGCACAAATTCATGTGAACCCAGCAGCCTGTATGGGGAACATCACATTAGATGGAACTAATAATGAGGAGAAGAGGTGGAACCTCAGACATCCCTATACTAATCGCTATCAAATGTATAGTCTTTAATGGGGCATTTCAGGGGATTTTACACTTTTCTTTAAGGCATTGATCTCTGCTGGATACATAATAATGCTGGATCAGAAGGCCTGAAAGTCTTTGTGGTTTACATCTCTCTGCTTATTTCTGCTAAAACGATATGAATCCCCTGAACATTAGAGAGTGCTCTCTAGAGCAAGTCTATCTTTTTCCTTTTTTATTTTTTTTTTTAATTTTCGGTCAACCCAAAACATACTTTTTACATTAAATATACATTTGTGTTTAATGTGAGGGTTATTTAACCTGTTTATGCCCTTTTAGAAATCAGGTCAAGATTTAGATAAAAAATGAAATATTACATTGAAACAAGAATTCACCAAGAATTGCGCTTTGACCCAGGATCAAACATTTGCTCCGAGAAGGGCAACATTTTTAGTTAAGACTAGTCAGCGTTCCTTGATCCAAAATCACACATAATTTAAATTTTCACACAAAGTTCTCCTCTCCATTGAACGTACTAACTGACCAAAAAAAGCCCACAAATGCTCAGCCAGCTATGTGCTCTGTATCCTTGGGTTTGCCTATCTTATTAAAGTGCTCTTATTGTATAATGACTAGTGAGAGGCAATGGAGTCCAACTTCACAATGTTCTCAGACCCAGTTTTTTTTCCCACATTTGAATGTTCTGGTAAACCATGTGCACTGAGGTGTGCTGGCTATTTTACATGAAGATCTGAGGATATATGCAGCAATCACGGTGAATGCTTCACAATAACTCAGTTTAATAACCTAATATTAGGGTGTAAATTTCTGTTGGTGTAATTCTTCGGGTAACCTTTAAGTGTGCAAGATTTCCAGCTATTCAAATCAGCTGAGGATCTTGACTCTGACTGTGGTTTATCTGCTTGGTCATTAAATGAGGAGCTTTCCAGCCTGGATGCAACTTGTATATGCAGTACTAATCCCTAGTCATTCATATAGGCCACCTGAGCTCTCTGACTTCAAAAGGTTCCTCATGCAAACTGCACTGTGAAATGCCCAAATTGCACTATGTAAATTCTGTAAACTGAGAGCAAATGTCTTTGTTAAGACCATGAGGAAGTGCAAGAAAATCCTATTTGCTGACGTGCAAAGGCTTTGTATGGCAGAGCCCCCAGCCTGAAATCGCTTGATTTGTGGATCCTTGCGATTAAGTTGAACTGAATGACATGCAAAGCTGGCAATTGAGATAAAGAATCACTCCAGGCCAGGGAATGGAGGCAGCTAAGATCTGAAAACAAAGGCTGTTAATCTCATGCTCATCATCTTTAAACAGCGCACGTTAAAAGTGCAGGTAAAACTCAGCTGATGCCTTCAGATTATTGGACGGGATGTTGTCTTTTGTCTTGGCAAAACTCATTTTGATCCAGATGCTGACAACTCCCCCTCCCCCTTTCCTCCTCCACTTCCATCCCCTCAGGCGGAACATCTCATCCCAGCGGAGTCTCTGCCTCAGCCTTGCTGGCCGGCTTGCAGGCAGGAGAGAAATCCTTTCCACATCACGGAGAGTTTTCTCACAGTTCCCAGCCTCTCCCAGGAGTGCTGCTTCTTTGTCTTTCTGCCCCTTCGTCCGCCTGGGCTCAAGGGGTCCTGTCCAGACAGCAGTTTGCAGACAAACATGACACCTTGCTGTAGGACATGTGGCTAATCTGTCTGTCAAAACCTAGAGACAGCCACATAAAAACAAAGACATTGGTCCCAAGCAGATGTGCACAGGCTGGAGCCGAATCCCATTCCCAGAGTTAGGTGAGATGAGTCTTATCTCCAGGAGTCAAAGACCTGAAATTGTGTTGCAGGCTCGTACTCCAGCATCCCTACCAAATACCCAGGATCTCAGGGTCCAGCACTTAGCATAGGTTGGCACCGATGGTCCCAGAAGTCTGTGGACAACAAGTAGTGTCTTTGTGCAAATTAAGACCATAGTAAGCTTTGGCAGCATCCAGCCACAGCAGGGTAATCGGCAAAGGGAGATGCATTTAAGCAGTATTGGAAGCATTAGAAACATTCCAGTGCTGCAGGTTAAAAACTGCTCCAGGATTGCAACTTCGGCATTTTAGGGATCAGTGGGAGATTTCTCTGGAGATTAAGAGCAATTGAAAAGATCGACTTCCTCTCTATAGAGAAGTTTTAATAAGGCTGAAAATAAAATGCTCTCTCCCTCAGCTTTCCTGGCAGAAGAGATCCAAAGAGCCCCCCTGTTGTTTCAATAATTCAAACTTCAGCTTTAGCCAGCCAAATAGGCCTGAAATTCACCTGCAAAAGTTCACAAGGCTAAGTGGGATTCAGAACAAACTCCCCTTGTTCCCAAACTCATGTATAATGCAGTGAGGAACTTTGCTCAAAAACAGCTCCGGCTTGCTGTTATATTTACAATGCTCCAAAGGAAAGAACAGGAGGCAAACTGATAACACCACATCACAGGCAGCAGAGTGGGAGGGGAAGGAAAGAGCACAGCCACCAACTTATAATATAAGTTGACATTCCTCCGTAGCCGGGCAGCACCTAAATCTGCCTCTTCTCCCTCCTTAAGCTGAGATCGCAGCATTGCCCGAATACAGAGAAGAGGTTTGTGTCCTCCAGCAGGGAACAAAATAAATAGACAGGGCGAGCAGCAAAGGAAGAAGCAACACAGTAAGGGGGGTTGTTTCATTAGCCAGTTGTAAGAGGAAACTGAAGCTGAACATAAGCAGTGCAAGCCTATCATTTTCGTTCGCAACATTTTTGTTTACGCAGATGTAGACTCGAAGGTGTGTTGAAGTCAAGCTCTCCAGCTGTCAAAGCTGCTGGTCTGCTGGAGAGTCCTGGGGCTGGCTCTGGGGTGACCCAGTTCCCCTTGGCAGACTGCAATTGCTGAGTGTGACCGCAAGCACCACTGCCAGGTGATGTTGGGCTGGCAATGCCACTGGATGCCCGGACAAGGTGGAAATTTCAGCTTCAGCAGGCTCTGCTGGTTTGTTTCACGAAGAGCGATTCAGAGAGTCCAACACGCACCCCACTGCTTTTTTCTGCCACAAACCCCATTCAGCACACTGGGAGCAGGTCACATCTAAATCCACTTCTCTGTTGGCTGGCGGGGGCGGCTCACCCTGTTTGTTTTAAAACCCTATCCTCAGGCTGTAAATAGATTTCTGGAAACCTACAGCTATTGCCTATAGACAGAATAGACTGCAAGTTTTAGGTCGCTAGCATTAAGTGAGCTAAATCCATGACAGGGTATTAGGAATCAGATTCTCACATCTTTCTGGGTTATCATTGTTTCACTGAGGAAATATATACAATGGTTATGGCTAATCATGAATTCCAGTGCTGATCTGAGATCCTCTTTTCTTCCTTCCCTTCCCTCTTTAATTACCTCACTAATGTGGTAAGATATTTTTTGTTGTTGTTTTCTTTCATGTATATGATTTTTGCAGTTTTCTGGGACTGGAGTAACTGAAGTGCAATGAGTGATTCATTTGAAATAGTAAATATTTCACAACTAAATGGCACCCTTTTTTTTCCAGATCTCTGGGTTCTTTCTAGCTCTATTCATGCTATATATAATACTATACTCTCCCTATGTATGTACTATACCACATACATGCCGGAGAGTATATTTTTTTATATTTGTCTTAGAAGTACAAAGAGACATTAAAAGAAGGTAAATATTACAAAATTGTCTCTGAAGACATTTGACAATGCCAATATTAGGCTGACCCAGGCAAATTTAATTCTGCTCAATTGTATTTCTGTTTCATGATTCCATGACTCACTTCTTAATTGCATAATCGCACAGGGTTTTTTGAGGGCTGTTAAACTTGAAAGTACAAAAGCCAAAGCTGGAGTGAATCAAGTTGGTGTGCTCATTCTGAATAGCACAGGCATCTCAGGTTGTGCTGGACACCCTCTTCCAAATAAAAACAGTAATCGCTTTTCAAAATTACGCTATTATTGGTGCCTTGCAGACTGTAGTACATCAGTGTAACAACCTCTGCAGGTCTAGGGACCACGATCAGCTGGATGGGTTTGGGGAAATGTTTGCCTCCTTTGCACCAGGCTGTTTGTTGCTACTTAAGGATTTGGCTGAGTGTTTTGAATGCTGATCATATTTGCAGGTTTGTTAAGTGTACCAGGGAAAGGGAGTGAAAAACTGTACTTCATAATATATAGGAGCTAAAAGCTGAAGACATACAGCAGAATTAGTTTTGGTGTAAATTTGTGAGAAGTAGGAATGTTGCATTTATGTTTCTTGATGAAACTCTGTTTCCTGCAACATTTGCTGCATTACAGTTAATGGAATTTATGAGAACGGCTTGTAATTCTCCAAAACTGCCTGGTGCGGTCATTTCAGCCAGCGCAATGTGAATTATGCAATAAGCCATCGCCTTAATTAAAACAAATTGCGTTTACCGTATCAGTCCGTACTATAAATCATTCCCTAGGGCCCCTCTTCAAGGTTTGCGCTTGGCCTATTCTTGAGAAATGTTGACAGCAGCCTCCATTACCAAAAACATTTTTGAGTATTTTGTTCTAATATCCTTCTCCAGGATCCAGCCTTTGAGCTCACTGCCCTGATATAGAAAACAAATCTTATCCAAAAAGCAAGACAGAAGTCACGTGAAAAAGACAGAACACCGCATTTCCTTTTTCTCTCCCGGTTTGCAGTGTGCATTTCGATAGACTGTGGCAGTGGAAGATGAAGTTTATTAATTGCAATAATGATAATAATAAAAGCCAAAAAAGGAAACCTGCAGACTAATTGTTTTCATCCAAAGTTAGGAGGCACATGGGATTCCTCACACTCTCTACTATAATTAGACTGAACAACAAGACAACCAGATTATTAGTCCTTTGTGTAGCTCCAGTTTAATAAAGAGAATGACCATTGGGTATTTATATTCATCTGAGCTCAAAGCAGCTTAAAATTAAGCGTTAAATACAGCATATCATACTACAGGGTGAAGTAACTTGCCTTTTAAGGAGGAACTGTCATCTTATTTGTGACCTCTGATGTGGGGGGAAAGATTTTTTCTTCATTCGGTTTGGATCAGGCTGTAATATTTAAGCGAGTGTGTTTGCTCAGGTTTCATTGCATTGAAAATTAAAATGAGGTAATTAAGTACTTTGCTCAAAAGGGGTATAGGTAAGGGTTCCCTGAATTAGAATATTAGACTCAAAGTGATGATTTCTGGGTTTAGTCATATTAGAGAGATACTATTGTAAGTCTGGAAGAGATGCTGTTTAAGACAGTCCTGCACAGGTTAAAATGCACAGGGGAATCCTAACAGAAGGCTAATGCAAATTTAAAAAGCTCCAGCAAGGCTTCATAGCCCATTCTGCAGGAGTTGCTTAACTCTCGCTAATTTTGGGGATCCTGTAGGTGGAGCTGCTTTTGCAAAATTTATGAAGGAAGTGAACCATTTATATCTAAAACTGTTTGGCAACTCCAGTTACTTTGAAATTGCTGAAACCTCATCATGAACAACCGGGTCATTGAACATAAAATCAGACCCTAGCGCCTGATGGGAAAGCCATTAAAGCCAATGAAAACGCACCCACTGGCTGGAGCCAACATTGGAGCAGATCCATGAAGATTAATCTAAACTGAATCTGTCTCCATATTTATTTTCCTCTTGATATATACCTAAAAGAAGCCCAGGTAGATTTGCAGCAGCCATAAAATCTACCTGTTTGTTGTGAAGACTATTTCACTTTACATCAAAGTAGGTGTCCATCTTGCCCAGCAGCCTCACTCTGACGGTGTTTAGGTCTTCGCATGAAAGCCTCTGTCACACAAACAAGCAAACATATCCAAAGAACAGGTTTAAGCACTGAGAAGGAAGCAAGACAATATGCATTTTCTTTTCCTGAAAAGGAAAGTAGACACAATTGAAAGCAGCATATGCCCAGATTGTGACTACTGTTCTTCAGTCAAAATAAAGTCTGAAAATAATTGGCATCAACAAGTATTATCAAGGACCAGCTGGAACACACATGTACTGAAAAGTGAGCAAATACCTTCAGAACAGTGGATAAATACCTTAGCTGCATTTGCCTGTGTATTTGTTGAGTGGCTGAGACTCTTTGGCTTATGAATTCAAAAGGCATTTATTGATGCTGTAGTAAGGGACCACTGCACAAAGCTCAGGAAACTCAAAATGCTGAAGCCAGCAAAAAAGGTCCTTCAACCTCCAATAGTCATAAGTACATTTTCCATCTCTTACTATTAGGATTGCACTGTATCAGAGTGGTTTACAATTTCTCATTGTGTTTAATTTTTTTCTTTGCCCAAATTTAATCACAATAAACAGGTGTCTCATGGAGCCTGCATTCACTGTAATTTTTTTGTTACAGGATACTGAAAGTACATGCCTACTTTTTCTTTTTAATGATCAAAAATAGGATTTTGAAAAATTTTTCTTTGGTTTTTTTTTTTCTAAGTTTTGATAACTCCAAAATAGCTGTGGAGATTATCTTCCAACTTTCTAAATAAATTCACTGCTGGCCTGTGAATAAGAAAGCGTGAGAAAATTTCAACCCCCAAAGGTAATTTTGGGGGAAAGTTATAAACCACTGAAAACAGCAGCTTATAATGAAAGTGTCATCTCAACCATAAAAACTACCTCAATGCACTGAACAGGCACCGTAAAACATGATTGAAAGGGAGTTTAGAGATATTGCTAATGGCTCCGACATAAGGAGTGTAGCTATAAAAGACGAAAAGATGCATGCCTAAAACTGCCCACTGCAAATCTTTGAAGAGCGTCTAACTACCCAGGCGTGCCAGAGATGCGCAATTGCTAACAGAACTGGTCATGCAAATCTGCTCAGACAGAGAGACCTTCAAACACTTCATGCTTTTACTTCCTCTGAAAGTAATGCAATTGTTCAGCGGAGAGACAGCTCGTGTCCCTAGGCTCGTGTTGGGGGCACTGTCTGGCATTTGAACGATGGGGACGGACGACAGTGAGGCAGGACTGCTACTAGCTCTTGAGGACTAACGTGGCCTGTGGTTAGAAACTCCCAATGTCTCTTTCTGTCTCAGCAATCGACTTTCCAGGTTACAATAGTTTTGTGCCGGTTTCATGAAATTGTGTAATTTTGGTTGGAATGGACCTCTGGAGGACATGCAGTCCAGCCTCCTGCTCACAGCAGGCAAACTTCAAAGTTAGTTTTGAAGTAGTTCTGCTATTCTGATTTAAGCCAGGTGATCTAAAGTTTAATTAATATGTGCAAAATACTTCAACAAGCTGAAAGTCATTTCATGGACTTTCAGAGTTTGCATTTGGCCATGATTACTTTACAACATGGTCCTTATGATATCTGTAGCGAAACTGGTGTTGGTCTGTGTTGCGATTTGGTCAGGAGGACTGCTTGGTTAAATTTATCTACCCTTCAGGGAGTAAATTCTGACTAGGAGCTATATTTTGAATATCTGTAGGTCAAGGTTATATATGACCATGACTGTGCATTTTATTTAGGCCATTTCGAAAAGTGAATTGCAAGGTAAAGCAGTGTTGAAGACTATGAGGAAGAATTTTTTTTTTAATCACTGGTCAATAGCTGAAATAATAACAATAAGGAGAGATGTGTTTTGAGGAAAAGCTACTCTTTTATTTCAATGCAAGCTTTCTGCCTAAGACTCCTCTGTTTTTCTTTCTGACTGACTCCATGTTACAGATATGAAAAACAATACTTGCATCTAAGCCCGTGTGGTGGGTTGACCCTGGCTGGATGCCAGGTGACCACCAAGCCGCTCTATCACTCCTCCTTCTCAGCTGGACAGGAGAGAGAAAAAATACGATAAAAGGCTCGTGAGTCGAGATAAGGACAGGGAGAGATCACTCACCAATTACCATCATGGGCAAAACAGACTCAACTCAGGGAAATTTATTTAATTTATTCCCAAACAAAACAGAGTAGGGTAGTGAGAAAAAAACCCAAATCTTTAAACGCTTTCCCCCCACCTCTCCCTTCTTCCTGGGCTCAACTTCACTCCTGATTTTCTCTACCTCCTCCACCTCAGCAACGCAGGGGAACAGGGAATGGGGGTTGTGGTCAGTTCATCACACGTTGTCTCTGCTGCTCCTTTGTCCTCATGCTCTTCCCTTCTTCATGTTGGGTCCCTCCCATGGGATACAGTCCTCCATGAAATTCTCCAACGTGGGTCCTTCCCACGGGCTGCAGTTCTTGATGAACTGCTCCAGCGTGGGTCCCTTCCATGGTGTACAGTCCTTCAGGAGCACACTGCTCCAGTGTGGGTCCCCCGTGGGGTCACAAGTCCTGCCAGAAAACCTGCTCCGTGGGCTCCTCTCTCCACAGATCCGCAGGTCCTGCCAGGAACCTGCTCCAGTGCGGGGTTCCCACAGGGTCACAGCCTCCTTTGGGCACCCACCTGCTCTGGCGTGGGGTCCTCCCCGGGCTGCAGGTGGAGATCTCCTCCACCGTGGACCTCCATGGACTGCAGGGGGACAGCCTGCCTCACCAGGGTCTTCATCACAGGCTGCAGGGGAATCTCAGCTCCGGCACCTGTATCCCATCCTCCCCTTCCTTCTTCACTGACCTGGGGGTCTGCAGGGTTGTTTCTCTTACATGTTCTCACTCCTCTCTCCGGCTGCAGTTTCTGTGCTGCAGCAACTTTTTTTCACTTCTTAAAGCTGTTCTCCCAGAAGCGCTACCACCATCGCTGATGGGCTCGGCCTTGGGCAGCAGGGGTCAGTCTTGGAGCCGGCTGGCATTGACTCTGTCAGACACAGGGGAAGCTTCTGGCATCTTCTCACAGAAACCACCCCTGCAGTCCCCCTGCTACCAAATCCTTGCCACACAAACCCAATATAGTTTGACTTTGCAAAACCCTACGTGTATACAAGCTTGCCAAAACTTGAAAACGTGGAGAATTTTCCAAAGTCTTCAAATGTTGATGAGTATATTTCTGAATATTTTCCTAAGAATTATCAGAGCTGAGGATCAAAGCTCCAGCCATTTGCTTGGTATTTATTAGCAACTTCAAGGACTCAGAAAATGTAAGTCAGACCTAAAGATGTCATGAGGTTTTACTTATTTAATAATAGATTTGAGGTTCCTTTATTTGTCTCCTGCTGAGCCTTTAGCTTGAACTTGGGTCACTTTCAAACTTTGGTACACTCCTGAGGTCTAGAAAATTGGGGATTTATTGAACAAGAAAGAAAAAAAGATCTCAAGTGTGCACATGACAGCAGAGGGCAAGGCCTCAAACAGCTTGAGATTGCTGTGAAAATCCTGATTGGTTTCTAAGCCCTATCATTGCTGCAACCCTCTAGCAGGCACTACCACTCATAGCCGGTTTCATTCCTTGTGAGAGGCTGCAGAGCACACAGCCTTTCCCCAGGGCCAAGTGGCAAGTGTCTCAGGGAAGATGCTAGCTTGACTTTTTTTAGAACAATTTCATATAAATTCTTTAAAGACAAAAAGAAATAAAGAAGACCAACTAAATACAAAACTGATTCTCTCTGCTTTTCAAACAATTTCTGAGTTTACCCTAGCTCCCCATCTTTGCAGTTAGCATCTCCTCCTCTTCCTCTCTCTCCTGGGCAAGGATGGTGTTTATCTTGGAAGGTGATCTACACTATTTCCCTCCAGCCTAGTGAGGGAGATGGAGGAGCAGGGCAGGGAGAAGACTGTTGCTTCAGTAACAAGAGCACCTCTGAAGAACTGTGGAAGTGGTTTCATTTTTTAGGTGATGGTGTACTTCTTGGGTTGAGCTGGGTGCTTCTGAGACACCCTATAGGGTACAAGGATCTCCTAAGGATGAGTATGCCGTGAATGAGCACACCCATCAAGGGTTGCTCAGCTGTCAGGCATCACCTACTGCCCTCCCAGCCCTTTCCCATCTCCTCTGCAGCAGCAAGAGGTTCTGGGCGGCCAAATTAGCTTCTACCCAGCACCACACCAGGAGCCTGATGTACCTAGGCTGGGAAAATGTTGCCTAGGGGCTGGAGATGGATAGCTGGGAGACCCTACTTTCCTGCAGGCCTTGGGAGGATGCTCTTCACTGCCATAGGGTCACCTCCTCCCCAGCCCCAGGGCTGAGCCGTTCACAGAGGTGACCTCATCATTGCAACAGCCATGCCCCAGCCTGCACCAAGTTATCCACAGTTACCAGGGTGGGGGGACCTGGAGGTGAGAAACACTACCGTTCCAACATCACATCCTCTCAGAGATGCCTTTCACCCCCCGGTGTTGTCCCCAAATCCTTCTGCTGGGAGAACTCACCGCAAAGGTGTGGGGATGGATTTTGCCAGTATGCAACCGTTTTGTGTCAATATAACCAGTGTGAAGGGGCAGTGATGCACTTTGAGCACACTCTGTACTCCCCCATCAGATAAGGGAGGGTAGCAGAACCACTGACTGCTTGCCAGGTGCTTGGAGGTGCTCAGGAGAAACAGGCAGCTCAGTGCAACTCTTTTTTTCTATGTGTTAAGACTCAAAAGGAAACCCATGCATCCTCCTTGAAAGCCTCCTCTGCAAACCCATGTGTCTCTCTTAATTGAAACAGGGCAGGGTCTGAAACCATAGGAGTCCACAGCTGCTATTTCTATTGTGCATGTCTGAGTCAAGGTGAAGTTAAAAGTCAGCAAAGTATCCCACAGGGTGAATCCTCCATGTGCCAAGAAAGCTGACTCCACATTAAAGGTGAGAGCCAGAGCTTGCAAAGCAGTGATGGCCTGGGAAGACAGAGGCCTTGATTCCCTCCAGCAGCCTCTGAGTGTTATTCCCATTAACATTGGCACTAGCCATCACCCTGAATACCCCATGCACCAAAGGATGAGAGAAAGCAGGAGGGAGGGAGGGAGGTGATAAAGTTGTCAGGCTGTAGGCAAGGCTACGGCTGCTGAGGACTGGCAAGGACTGCATCATTTAGAGATACATCCTGGGACATATTTTAAGGGCAGATCTGAGACACTCAGGATAGGGTGGGTTTGCTGATCTTGCAGAGACTTCGTCTTGGGTCAGTCTTCAGTTCACGGTGCCAGATAATCAGAGCTCTGCATTTCTCTTCTCCTTCATCCGCACTACCAGGGGGAAAAAAGCTCTACGTGGCACAAAGACTTTTGAGGTGGCAGAGCCACTTACATTAACTTCCCACACCTGACAAATTTCAGCACTCAGTGATTGCTGCTACTAACCCCGCAGCTGATGTCTGGTTCACAAGACATCTGCCCTCCATACCACCATGGGTCAAAACCATTTACAGTCCCCCCGCCAGCAAACCAAATCTGTTCTTAAAGAGCACAGCCCCCACTTAGGCCATGCCATGGGGAGACAGAGGGGAGTATCACTTCTGCACTGGACCTCTGCTTTGGCGTTGAAAGAGCAGCACTTAAATAAACCCCAAAGCAGCAGACAGGACCGTGTGTTTCTCCTGCAAACAAGTCTGCAAGCCACACAGAAATGAAAAGGATCCTTGTTATCAAAGACAAGATCCGACCTCTTTTAAGAGCAGTGCAGCCTTTCTGCAGAAAGTTTAGCAACTGATGCAGAATTGACAAGTGAGTCATTCCTCTTTTTTCTCCTCTTCCTCCTGCCTCGGCACTGAAGTGCGTTAAGAAAGCGAGATGTCTGGAAGACGTCTCCTGGATCACTGCTGCTCCTGCAGCACCTTGTCTGCCTTCAGGCTCTGGCGTCAAGTAGCGATCAGCCTCCTACCTCCAGCCCCCTGCCCTGGAGTAGCAGTTTTTAGACGTGACCTTCCACCTCTTCACGGCTCCCTGTGTCTCTGAAATGTCCAGAGGTCAGCCCCTTGCTGCCTCCACAAGGAGACCTGTTATGGAGATTCCTGCCTCACATCAGCCCCATCTCATGTCCTTGTCATCTCCCATCATGTTACCGAACTGAAGGGGATACCAGGAGTTTAGATGGTGTCCTCCACTGTGACATGGACTCATCATTTCACTATTTGTTTGGGAATGGCAGCTGTGCGCTGCTCGTGGAAAGGTAGCCTTGACTGACTAGCTAAAAATTGGAGGTGACCTAGCTGTACAACTTACTGCTCGGGAACAATGTGACAAACTTCATCTTTCTTCACTGCAAGCCTCTAAGGTTAGAGAGGGCCATTACCTGTCATGGTGGGGAGGAGAGAGACAGGTCTATGGATGTGTCTGTCTGTGTGTGTGGAGCGGGCGAGATGAGTGGGTATGCTCTTATTCTTTCTTTCCTACTTCGGTATATTGATTTTCAGTGGCTCGCACGCTTGGAATGCAATAAGGGAGCAATTCCCTTCTATGCTGGCTAGTAAACATTGCCTGTAACTTTATTCTGGGTCAGGAAAGTCAGCACTTAAAATTAAAAGTGGTTTCAGAGGAGGAAAGCCATATTTTAGGAAATTCCAGCTGGGGGTTCCTTGCTACTGTACTTAATTTTAGAATCCAGTGTGTCGTGTCATGTCATATATGCCTTTAAAAAAGCATTTAACTGATATATATTCTCATCTGCTCTTTACTTGCAGTATTTCAAGCAGAAAGTATTTTTTAAAAATCAGTTCCCTGGCTCTCTGAATTTACAGCAGAGGCCACAGACTATAAAGCGGAAGGAGTTGAAATTAAGCCCAGGGGAGAGAGAAGTGCACTAGAGAGAAAGGCTTGTATGCCAGGTGCTTAAACACATGCATAGTTTAAATCCTGTGCTGTCTCCCTGAAGCCAATGGAGCTGCTCTTGTATTTAAGACTAACACCTGGCTTAAGCGTTGGGACCTTAAACTCTAAAAGGACGTGTATAATGCCGGGGTACAGGATGCCCGTAAGCTGCTCCAGGTCCAAGGTACGATCTGCTACGGCTGTTCCTCTCCCCAGTGCAGAGCTCCCGTGCTCAGGTCTTGGAAAGCCGAAAGGGTTCCCCGAGACAGAAAAACATCTGTCCCAGACAGTCAGTTCGGGGAATGAGTGCCTTTGCTGATATGCGGCTTCCAGATGTGGATCCAAGCCAGGTTCCGGGTGCTTGAGATGAGCCTTTTGCTCATGCAGTTTCACCCAACAAAGGCTCGTTCCTTGAGTGCTGGGGGGATTTTAGCTTGAAAGTTTCCTTCCCGTGGAGCTGGCGCTCACAGCAGGCGTTTCACATGTAGTTAGACATCAGCACTGAAAACATAGTGCATTACTTTTTAGATGGATGGACAGGTATTTTACAGAGCTCTGCTCCTGGCACTGTAAAAGCAAAGTCCTCTTGGAAAACACCCAGCGTAGGAAGCAGGACCGGTGGCACGGGATGCTACCGTACGGGGCGTCACTCGCTTTGCCAAAGCAAGCCGGTGCCAGCACCCCCGGTCCGTTATTTTCATCCTGTCCCGCTGCAAAAAACGTCCCTGCAAATCCCCTCTCCGCTCCGCCGCGTGTATCCGCCACCCCCCGCAGCAGGGCTGTCACCGCTTTGTCAGGTCTCGGGGACGTCTGCGGCTGGAAACCCCGCTGGGGAGATGAAGGAAGCCTGGACAGGTTACGAGGCGGCAGGAGGCAGAGTACAGCTACCTGGCCCTGAACTCTGACGCGTGGCCTCCCTGCTCCCTGCTTGACATTTACAAACGGTGACAAGCCCTGTCACCTGCCACCCGATGCGACCACCCCGAAAGCTGGGAAAGCCAGACGTGCTATTAACAAGTCCAGCTTCCCAAAAGAAAGCCCCAGAGACTTACGACAAGGAACTGCCTTGACTCAGGCCAAACGCATTCGTGTTAGGAAACCTCCGCAGATGGCTCCCTGGGTGAAACAGCCTGATGAAAGGAAAGCGGGAAGGCGAGCAGACAAAGGGAAAGGCAGACGGTGCTGGCGTCTCATCCCAGCTCTCCTACTTCTCCCTTTGCTTCCTATGAGAGGGAAAAACCCTGGCTGAGGGACCCTCAACTCTGGGAGCAGCATGAGCCGCTGCAATTCTTTGCATCACCCCTGGCCGTGGCTCCCTGCGTGCTGCTTTTCCTGCTTTGCCTGGGCTGTCTCCTCTAACCGCAATGAGGACCAGTGGAAGCACAGACATCAGCACAAGTGGAGCATCTGAGCACTTCCCTGGGGTCCCAGCCTGCTGGGTCTTCATTGCTCTCAGTACCCAAATTGCTGTTTCCTGCTGATAAATCACAAACTGGAATTTAGGGGCTAGAGAAGGTTGGGTGTTGCCTTCTCTAGGAGACCAAATCTGTAGATTTGAAAATCTTTGCCATCAGCAAAAGACCTAAATCTCCTAGATTTCATGATTCCCAGACTCTCACAGAGTAGTTACGTTCAGGGGACAACATTTTTCAGGTTGCTGCTGTTGCTCAAGTCTCTATCTAAGCAGTCATGCAACAAGCAACGCTTTCAAACAATGGTCTATTGATTACTTGCTTCGTTAACAATGATGCAATTCCCTGGAGAGGTTTATTACTCTTGTTTTGTATTATTTTGTGCCTTATGATTTGGTCATTAATGGGTACGCTTGCATTTCATTTCATTGTGACTGACTTTCCTGGGAGGAATTCTTGATGCAGTCCAAAAGTGTTCATGAATAAATGTTTACTGGCAGGAGATGTGAGTGTGTTGCAGGGCTGTATGGATGTTTTCATCCTGATGATGCAGCAGTAAATCAATTAAAAACATGATTGATTGTAAAATTGGAGCAAACTTGCTTTTGCCTCTGGATTTCACATTACCTAAGTTAGGCTGTATAAATCTAACAATGTATTACTCATGCAGTGACTGTCTTGCTGGTATCTACAGTGAGAACTGCTATGCACACAGCTAAGGCAAGAGCAAGGGCTAAACCCGGCACTGGCATATCCTGCAGCTCTGTTCCCACACAGAGCACAGAGCCCTTGTCCCACTGGTGATTTAACTCCTTTTGGCAACATTTGAATAGAAATCCCTTTACCAGAAGATAAAATAAATCGAAAGGGCTCTCTACACAGATACGTTCATTCAGATTAAAGTATAGTGTACATTTAACATGGAGTAGCTTTTCTTAATTAATTCCCTGTCTGGGTGCTTTTTTTTTCAGTCAGACTGCTGTAGCCCAAATTAGATTAATCGACTTTGGATATTCTCGCTAGCTATTACTTTCTCTTATTATTAAGCATTATTAATATTAGTTATTAGAAATTAATGATTCCAGAATAACTCCCCACATTTACTTATATCCCAGTGTCTCCAGTGGCATACGCTGGCCAGTGTTCTCTGACTTCAGTGAAAGTCCCCACACTGCCAGTTTAAAGTTTGCCAACAGCACTGGGTTGTGTCTGCTGAGCAGAGGTAATAATTTCAGTTTTAAAATCTTCTGTCTTAACCTTCTGTCAGTTTAAAAATCTTCTGCAGTGGAAGTTAACCTCTTTGTAACAAGGCCATATCCAGAAGCCACTGCTCAGCTCGCAGCGAGGCAGGGGAAATGTGGTGCAATGGATTAGAGAGTCTGAAAAGACATAAGCTAAGGACAGGAAACCGCATCCCTGTCTCCCACACACCCATCCAGAGCTTCATCCAAAACCCAGAAATGTCGATGTAAGTCCTTCTGTGGGCTCTGAGTGCAGACCAGGAGAACTGCACTGTGCCATCTCAAGGATCCTGCTGCATCTCCATGTGTGCAAGTCTGCAGATACAGGCAGAGAAACAATGTACCTGACTGTGTGCTTGAATATAGATTTACAGAGACAGTGTGCATAAATCTAGATAATTTATACAGTGCCACAAATGCAAACAACAACTGCCACCCCTCTCCCTTCACAAACTCATATACACAAATGCACCTCAAGTATGAATAATGCAATGACAAAGTGAGCTGCATTTGTATGGGTATCAGCAGTTAGGAATAATAGTTGTCTAATTGTAGTCTTTCATTGTGTGCTATGTCAAAGCGTGGGTGAGTAATTGCAATCATCAAAACCCTTTCAGAGTGTGAGCAAAGCCCTGACCCTCATCACCTGCCGTCAAGCCTATCTGATCCACCACACACATGCACTTACTGGGCAGATGAATTAGCTAGATGGGCTGTTCTCTTTTTTTATTATTATTTTCTCTTTCGTTTTGTGTTTTCCTTCCCTCAAGGTTGTGTCTGGGTTGTGAAGGGTTGTTAGACTTTTTTTTTATTATTATTGTTATTCTTATTTTTCGACATGTGTGTGATAGCTTTTTGGGTGAGATAATTTAGACGACAGACATCAACAATTATACAAAATAATATGGTAACCAGCAACTGAAAAAAAATAATAATTGATTCTCATGGGCTGCTGAGTGTTACAATTTGAATATCTTTCTATTAAAATCCTTGTAATAGACACAGGGAGAAAGCAGGGAGGAGGGGAGAGAGAAAGAGGGAGAGGGAAATCAGTTCTTTTTCAAATATTACTCATAAGATGGAAGAGAAGAAATTTTCAGAATGCAAGTGGGACTGATTTCCATTAACATAATCCCATTTCTAGTATTATCTTATTAATATAAACATCTTGGCTCTGGGAATGCCTCCTGGATCATATACACCTACTGTATTTTGCATTGGGTTTAGGGGAAAATCAAGGAGAGCGCTAAAAAAAAAATTGAAGCTATTTGTTATATTCATTCTGAATTGTCAGCTGTACAGTACCTGAGTGGAGCAGCAGATTTGATTATCAAATACAATTAAGGCCTGTTTCTGTTGGAGTACCACGTAAGTGCATATTGTAAATATCCGTCTAGAAGACAGCAACAGCACAATCATATGGGCTACATACTCTGTCTTGCTGCTGGAGAGGACTTGCAGTGATTTTCTCTGGTTCAGCCTCCCACAAAAAGGCAACCATCTCAGTGCTGTAACAACAACTATTACAGAGACCACATCTTGCTCAAAGAGCACATAGGTTCATAGGTGGATACCTGCTTTAAACCTTTAGAGGGTCTCAGCTCTGAGTTTTCTTGTGTCTACCTTTGTGTGATAGATCATCTCTATTTATTAGTAGTATATAGTACCTTCAGAGACTCAGCAGGGTATCTTCTTTTTGCTGCAAGCATCTTCTATTGCTTAAGGACATATGTGGTTTTCATGGCTGGCAAACACGAGATTGGATGGGATGTGTGTGTGCACTCAAACTTCTGCAGTAAGGCAATTGAGAGGTTTGTAATCAAACCCTCCCAGGAGGAAGTAGAAGCCCTATTTTGTGTGCAAAATTCAAGGGGAATTTCATAAAATCATAGAATCATTCAGGTTGGAGAAGACCTTTAAGATCATTGAGTCCAACCGTATTCATACAATTTATACAAGGTTCAAGGAAGAAAGTCCTCATTGTGAATTTTCTTAGATTGTGGATGGGAACCCCAAGGGAGGATATGTAACCTGCTATTTGGACTACTTAAAATGAGGACAGGCAAAATGTTTTTAAACGTTCAGTGGGGACATGTCCCATGTCATCAGAGGGCCACATAACCTAAGAAGTCTTTTTCATTTCTGATTACTGTAAGTCATCTTCAAAGTGTTGTCTGACACTACTGTCACCCTGCTCACTTCGAACTTGCTTCTGTCTCTAGACAAAACAAATTCAGATTTACTAAAATACACATATTTTATAAGACCTCAAAGCAATCACAAATGGTAGTGGTATTGAACAGAAAATGCTGCAAAATATGTGATTGGAAATGTTATAGACTATGGGTTTTTTCTCAGGAAAAAATATTGCCACTGCAGAGGCCACCACTGGTCACACAGCAGAGCACAAGTCTGGAAATACGAAGAGCAGAATTCTGGTCTTATTCTTGCTGTATTGTTTGGGGCAAGTCATTTGCAGGGGGAGTGTGTTCATCTCCAATAAATTCTGCCTTATGAAGGTTAGGTGGTTATTCTTGGCTGTTCTTCTGAGATGCTTCAACAATCAATAAAGAAGCAAAGGAGTACTCCCACAGGGTCATTCATTCACTCTTAAGACAGGTGAGGATGAATCACTTTATGGAATTTCACTTGTATCTCTCCACATCTCCTGTAGAGTCTGGCCAGCTAGTTTAAGGTAAATTCCTAGATGACAAAGTTAGAGGAGAATAATACCTCCCTTAATATCCATTTCTATTCCATGTTGAAGAAATGGAGAAATTCCCTTTAACAGAAATGTTGGATTTGAAGACCTGTAACTAGCTTTTTCTCATCTGTAAATGTTTAGAATTATGCTTCCTGCCACAAGAACTGGGTTCATCTCTTCTGATGAAGTTTCATAATGACCTTACAGTAAGGATTTGTTTCCTTATTATAATCCTTCTTAAGAGTTAACTAGACTAGACCTTCATCTTGGAAATGCTTTTTTTATTAATCAGAAAAAGCTGTTACTGATTTCCAGTTCCATTACCCACTGTTCTCTGCCAGCAAAATTTGGTCTGGATGTATTGAAACATTCTGCTAGAAAACTACTTTCTTAAATACTTATTATCCACATGATAATTACTGCTGAGGGAGATAACTTTTCAGGCAAAGATGTTAATTTTTCATGATTTGGACTTTAGGGACAAAGCCAGCGGATTTGATAAAGCTTTTATTGGACAGGTTTCTGAGGTTCAGGATGGACTTTCTGCAGTAGCAAGTGCTCCAACATGTAAGCCATACTCTGATAGCATGGGAGACACCTGCGCTGCTGAGTTATCCTAATGTCCGCGCTCATGGGTGTTGGGGGGGGGAAGAGTGATGATGTCAGCCTGAGCATTTTTTAAAGGTCATGGTCCAGAACAAAAATTATGTATAAAAACTTGACATTTTCTGCTAAGTGTAATTCTTGTTTTCTACCTCACCCTAATTAAGATAGTGCTGAGAAATGCTTGTCGTGGGGAAGGACTGTACTTTCCCAGCGCCTTTACAGAGACCAGTAAAAAGCACACCCAGCTCCAAACTTTCTATAATGCAGGGTCGTAAAAGAGAAGATAGAGACAAAACCAGAAAATAGAGTAGAGAAAACAATGAGACAAGTTTCATAGCAAGATAAGAAGTGGTTTCAACACCCTTATTGTCTCAGTGTTGTCAGTCATATGTGAGCACCATAGCAAGCGGGACAGGTTTTGGAGAAACTTCAGGGAACATACAGAGATGGGATTGCAGTTCTCTTTAAGGAGCAACTACCATGCATGAAGGGGCAGCATGGGAGAAAACAATGAGATACTTGTCTGAAAAATTCAATTACTTACTGATAGAGGATGTTATCACAGGATAACCAAAGACAGGAGCTGGCATTTCAATAGCAAATTAGAGATGTTAGGTAGAGGGGAGATAGGCTGTGAAGAGCCTTTCAGAGCTCCCTGTATGGACATTGAACCATAACAGCCACTCATCAGTGTTATAAAACTACCAGGAACAGTATCCCCAAGCTGGGAAAGACTCTTCTTGGCAAGCTTGTGTGCCACACTGTGCCATCGCATAGAGCCCTTCCTATTGAAAACTGAATTCCTTCGAGTTCCCTGGAACAGCAGCAGCTGGAGGGGAAATAACAGTAAAATTCTATGGCCATAATAAAACGCATTAGCCATCTGAACACTCATTTCAATCAAATAATGCAGCCTATTCATATTTAAACAGGAAATATTGTTTAATGTTTATGGTAATGATCAAATCAAATTTTAAAAATTAAACATGAAATTAAACATTAAAGTGAGGTTCCAGCATTCGGCACTTGGGACACCGTTTCCAACCCACAGCTGATGGCTGTAATCAGCAGGGTCTACCCTCTTAACTTTTCTTAGTACAACTTCTTAAGGAGGATGCTAGAAGGAGGCTTTGGTGTCACACGAATGACCACAATTGGTGTAGAGTAGCTGATCTGGAGTGGATTGTTCCAGCCTCCCCTTCCATCCATTAGGCTTTCCATGACAATGGGAGTTAATGGCTGTTGAGGGGGAACTGGAAACCCAAAGGAAAAATACTTTCATCTGGAACAAGCTAAATGGGAGTTGTTTTTCATCCAAGTCGAAGGCAGTCATGTGTTCCTACTGAAATATTTTGGACTCTAACTTTTTCCCAAAAAGAAGAGGAAGAAGAAAAGTTACAGAAGTTTTTCTAAAGCACCACTGGAACAGGAGTAGAAAATGCTACCGTGAAGCAGCAAGTCCTCAGATGTACGTAATGGTCATAGGAGATAAAAATGCAAAATAACATCTAATTGCTCTTCAAATACTGTCCCTCTGGGGTAGAGCACAGCAACTGGTATGCACCAGTTAACATGCATCCATTCCTGTAGTGGTAGTAAGTGGTGTAGAGCTCCTGATTTTGAAAAAAAAAAAAAAATAAAAAATGCTACTTTACACCAGTGGAGGCATGAGCTCAGCCGATTAATTTAAGGTTTTGACAGAGCTGGCCAAGTTTGTGTTTAATGAAGACCTTGGAGTGATGGCTAGCAGCTAGGGTATTGCTTTTAGACCATATCTTGTGTTACAGCAAACTCGGAGCCAGGAAACAACATTCTCCCATACCAAATCTGGACTGATTTTATTGACACTAAGCCTAGCAGTTCTTTCCCAACTCTCTCCACTTGAAGTCAGCAGAAAAGCAAAGTTTGAAACAAAAAAGGTTTGAAACAAAGCCATTGTCTCTAATATCCCTATGCATTTCAGCCATGGACCTTATCTGTGCTGTGAGCCTGTGCTTCAGTTTCTTGAGCTGTGCAGCGAGGTTAACCTTTTGCTCTAACAGTTGCATCTTTCAAGGGACTATATCCTCAGTGTAAATTAATATCAAATTAGTATAAATTAATATCAAATTAGCAATGCTTTGGAGTACCAGCAAATTGCATGTTGTTCCTTAGAGTAAAAAAGCTCATCACAAAAGCCAGAATCAATCCGTCAACCCCCATTCTTATGTCGACTGCTTGCCCAAATTTATTATTGAAGGAGCATGTACAGAAATTTCCATAGTATGAAAAAATAAATAAAAAGACTGAATAAATTATCTGGGAAAGTACAGCAAATTGGCAAGATTTATCTTAACCTGTGTCTATTGCTCTCATCCCTGTACCATGCACTTTAAATTGGATTGGTATCCTATAAGAGACTGTCAAGGATTTCATTTGTTCTGCTTGACATACAGATGTACAATTGGTAAAACTGCATCTTATCTTAGTAATTGTCTACAGTGCTAAGTCTGTACCTAGTTATTGACTTCAAAAGTCAGGTTTCATCTATGCAGTTCCCTGATCCAACATCAGCCCAACCACCTCCAGCTCTATCTGTTCATCTTTCAGTTCACCTTCCTGAGTTAAACCACCTTCCTCTTTGCAAATGCTGGGTTTCAGCTTTTTGTAATCAATCAAGACTGGGTTTGGGGCGTAGAGGAGTGAAGAGGCCAGTTCCTTGTTTCTGGTAGCATCTTTGTATCCAGTGTGTCTAAAAAATTCATTGTGAGCTGGTGCTTGAGAACTTGGTGAATATTTCGAGGGCTTTTAAAGCAAGAAGTTTTTCTAGCGTTTGGAGGGGGGTGTTAACTAGCTCTAATAACATTTCTGTTTACTAACGGAACTGTAGAGTTTAGTGACCACATTGAGAAATTTCTGTCTGTCTGGTGGTCTTTGAGCACATTCTGGTACAAACCCAGATTAGCATGCTGACAATCTAATGATTCAACAAAGTGCTTTTCCAAACTTGCAGCAACCTTTCCTGTTCACAGACACATGCTGCAAATAGACCTGCTTCTAAAATGGGATATTTTTTCCTGCCCACCCAAAGAATTCCTATAAAACTAGTTATTTGTTTTCCACTTCCAACTGAAAAGAGCTTTGGCTTTTGAGTTTTCAGGTTTTTAAACCAAATAAACCTCCACATTTTTTCTGGGAAGCAGACACTTCTGTGACATATTGTGTGTTAGTCTAAAGGCCTGGTGCTTTCTCAGCAACTATTCTTCATGGTAACTTTTTGAGCAACTGTTGAGAGGAGGTCAGAAAGAAACCCCTGTTTTCTTCCAATTCTTCTCCCTGCCCCCAGCCCTGATACCATCCTGGGGACCAGCCTTATCTTGCACCTGACTTAGCCCAACAAGTGGATGGCTCATTCCCATTCCCTGTTCCTGGCAATGTGAGAAATGACAGTCGTAGGAGGCAGCTACAAATTTGCCATGGTGAAACACTCTGCTGGGGACAGCTCTCCATGGGGTGCTGCAGTAATCCCCCATTCCCAACAGTGCCGATTCACTCCTCCCAGGGAACATGGTAATATAATATAAGAACATAAGAACAATTATAGTCAGTCAGACCCACAGTCATTCTCACACATAACGCATCTCTTGGAGTAGTCAATCATAAACCGGAGGGAAAATTACAAGAGCAAAACTTCCTGCAATTGGCAGCTCAGGGATTTCCTGAGCCAGAGGTACTTTCTTTGTATCAGTAGTTTTCAATGGATTTTTCTTCCATGAGTCGTCCTGTTGTTTTTGAGTTCATGGGGATGTTTTAGATGCTGGTTTTGCATCACTGGCATTTCTTATTGTTTAAGCAGGACCATTTGTCCCTGGAGAAGGCAGAAGTTAGTCAAAGAACCTCCACACTGGCAACTTGTTCAATCATAAAACAATGCATTGAAGTCTCTTTTCAGTTTCCAAAATGCTGCCAGCTAAAGGGTAGATGTATAGCATGGCAGTTTCAGAGAGAAGAGCCATGGGTCCTGGCCGCACAGGCTGATGATGCTTACCAGATGTCATTACCCAAGGTGGAATCCCAAATCAGTGGTGGTTTAAACTCTGTAGGAGAGCTGTAAACTGCAGGAGTTCAGCAGCTGTTCTATGAACAGCAGTAATAGCCCTGCAGCAGGGGAGAACCTCCAAGGCAAGGTTGGGTGGATGTACAGGTGAACCAGTTTCATCCTCCAGAGTTAAAGCCACCTCCAGTCATAAATGAGAGCCACAGACAAAGAGCATGAGGTTTTCAGAAGGTCCTGTGGCACCTTTGCCACCTTTGCCATGTGCAAGCCATCCAGAAGACGAGTTTTCTAACAGCAGTGCCGGTTACACGGATCGCAGGATGCGCCGATGCCTCCTGAACAGCGTGCCAGCTCACAGCGAGGAAATTGCTCTGCTCTTAAGAAGGGGTAGATAGTTGTCATGTTTTGTTGGGAGATGAGGTGGGTTTTTTTCCCTATTTCTCTTCCCTTGTTCACTTTTCAAGCTGCTTTAGGTGATCGGTATTTGCACTATAATGAAACGATACTAAGGTAGTTGGAAGGATCCACACAAGCAGATACGCTTGTAAACAAAGATGGTAATTAGAATAGGATGCAGGTCTGGGGTTGTCTCTTACGTCAAGAGCTGTGTTTGTGTGTCAGCTTTACTCCTGTGCCTCCTCTCTGAGGCATACTTATTTCAGGGCTTCCTGGGAAATGCAATATGGCTTTTGTTGTTTTCAATTTTTTTACCTTTTTTTTTTTATTCTTTGATTTCTTTATGGACTCCCCAGGTGCCCATAACAATGTGGCAATCAACGGGGATATGCGCAGTAGCAGAATTTTCCCTTTACAAGTAAATCTATGCAAATATGGCAACCTACCTCAGGGCATCTTTCAAACCTGGGGAAGAAATGGCAGGGAAGGAATCACATGATGCTTCACACAGAGCTTGCAGACATCTCTCACCTGACTTTGGAGGCTTCTCTTGCTTTTCCTCTCTCTTCTCTCTTACCTTCTCCCCTAAATATACTTCCAGAAAGATAAGGGAGTAAAAATGGCATGTGCTGTCTTCAGGGAGCCTGTGTGATTCCCAGGAGTCGAGGTCCATCCCTAGAGGGGTGAAGTACAGGAGGGAGCTCAGGGACATGTCCTGCTTTCAGATGCGTGCACACATCTGCTACTGGCCTCAGCTGGGAACTCCCTGCAAGGCACAGCTAAGAGGTGAATTTGAAACTAACTCTATATTAAAATAAAAAAGGAAGTGTGACATCTTTGGAAGAACACAGAGCCTGGGACTGCACACATTCAAGAGGGCGGCACAGTGCAGCGCCCAAGGCAGGATTTGGCTTTGAATGACTCTCACAACCTTCTGTCCTCAGGGCTTGCCACCCACACAACTGATTTCCTCAGCCAAGAATTTGCAAGGAAGAAGGACATATCCTAACCTTCACAGCAAAACTGAGTATCTCCTCTGTTAGACTTAGATGCCCAGGAAGAAACGCAGGCAGACAGGTTCTGCCCCACTGACTTCCACAACAAGTGCCAAGTGTCTGCATGGGGGCGAGGGGGTCGTCACGGACCCCTGCAGAAGTGGCCTTGGGGGACGTCGGGCATCCAGCTCTCTCTGAGCTTCAGGGGAGATGCCTTCCTGAAGTGAAGTGGGAACTAGCTGTGGCCTTTGACATCAGCCCAAAATGCCCCTATGTGATGACCCTTACAAGATCCAATTACCTTCTCAGTGGCTTGGGGGATGCTTTTTTTTCTTGTTCTCTGCCACATCAGAAAGGAGAATATTAAAACATTCTTATGGAGGTTAGGCTACCATGTACTGAGAGAAATGGGTGAAGTTTAGTACCATTTGACATGAATATATTGGGAATAGTCTGAAAGAGTATGAACCTCCAGGATTTGCAGACAGATACCCAGACCCAGCACAGCTCTGCAGGAGCACAGCTGGAATCTTAGCAGGTGAAAATATCTTTCCAAATCCCAGGGCAGTAGAACACAATATTATAATATATAAATATAGATAATTTTGACCAAAAATAAAAATCAAGACGCTCTGTTGGAGCACAGATTGCCCTAAACAAAGGTAGCCCATGGAGATGGGCTCTATGTAAGAAACAGAGCAGAACAGAACAGAATCGAATGGAGTAATCTGAAGGAATTCAGTTCAGGTGAAAACAATAAAGCAGTTCTTCTTTAAATGCTTTCAAAATGCATCACCCACTCTGTGAAGTACCTTTATTACTTTAAGGAGAAAGGAGACCACCAGGTGCCCCTGCAGAAACCCCTTGGCTCTGACAGCCCAAGCGCCTCCACCATACACAGGCGTTACCACTGACTACTGCCTGTGTTTGCCATATGTCATCCCTTTTTGTTCCCTGCCATTTACATGCTGGCAGGTTGACTTTTTATTAAGGTAAGAGTAGGTTGAAGATTTCAGATGTGGGCGCTTGAGAGACCCTCCCCTTCACGGCAAGCTCAGATTTCTCAGTTTCAGCTCAGGCTGACATTATATCAAACTGTGTTTCTCCCCAGTGGGGACAACCACAGATTATTTACAAGATAAAACAAGAATGTCACACTAAATGAAGACGAAAGACGTGCAGGAAGCGTGATTGCTGTCTGAGCCTTCTTAAGAACTGCTTATTAAGGAAATCGTCCTTTTAAGCAGCAAACAGCCACCAGAATTGGCCATGTTCGATACTGGGGATAGGATCTGAACTGCTAACTAACACCATCTATTGATAATGTTCCTCCAGTGGTAATGATGCAGATGCTAATGAGCGTAATAATAATAAATAACACTGTGTGCATTTATCATGTCCCCTATTCAAAGGGTGGAAAATGCTTTACCAACAAGAAAGTGTGAAGTCCCGGAGCAGCTCTTTTCTCCATGTGGAGTCTATTGTTACCGTAAGCAAAGGCACTTTTGTCATCTGGGTTAACAAAGAGAAGTGCAGTGGAACCGCTGGATTCCAGTCACTACGGTGCTGCTGATTCACGGTGTGAACTTGGGGGAGTTATTTCAGTGCTCTGAGTCTCAAGTTCACCATCTGTAAAATCAAGATAATTATATTTACAGTGCTTACCTCATAGAGCTGCTGTGAAGATTAATTAACGCATATATATTTACAAAGTGCTTGGAGATCTTCAGGTGAAACCTGCTGCATATGTGCAAAACATTATTTCTCTAAAATATCTTGAAACCTGAGGAGCTGCAGAATCTTGCCGGCTATCACCACATTTTTGACTGCTTTTGTTCTTTGTCTAAGAGAGTTGTTTTGCAGGTAGCAGTCATATATTGTGTTAATGGTGGAATACTTTGCAAATAATAGTTTTTCCAGATTCCTTTTGACTTGTTTTTATCCCCATGCACTATGTGCAAGCAGATTATGTGTTCATCAAGCAATAATTTTAGATTGTTATTAAGACACATATTTTTGAGTGGGTTTTTTACCTCTGTAGATTTTATCACAAAGAAAATCCCTGTGTTTATTTGATATTGGCTTTTCCAGCTGTATTGGTTGTTTGCGATCAGTCAGGTAAGCTAGTAAGCTATGATATATATCTGTACCATTTCCAGCAAGAACATACCTGGAGGCACAGTTGGGGACTGAAGATTATATGTGTTTAATTTATGTGCTATGGAAAGGATTGATCTTGCCTAAATTTAGCCATCTGAATATTAACCATTAAGTCTAAAGTAGTTGTTTGAACCTACTTCAGAGTTAGTTGAAAGAGATGGGCACTTGCCCAGAGCAGTTTGCCCAACCTTTCTTAGATAACAGTGTTGATAGGATGAATCAGCCTTTGGAGGCACAAATACCTCTGTTGACTGTGAAGGCATGTGGGAGTGATGTACTCAGATTTAGATGTCTGATGTGATAATAAAAGGCTGAATCCTGTTCTTCAGACCCTATCGACACTCCTTGCTGTGGCAGAAGAAGCAGCATTACACTGAAATAGAGGATGGCTTATTTGAGTAATAACGCAGCTCTAGATTGAGACACCTAACCTGCCAGTTTGCAGATGTGGGTGTCAACATGAGGGTGAGGAGCCAATGTTTCCATTGCAGTAAATGGAGATCTTGGCAGTGCAGCACGGGGTCTGGAGATTGATGCATCTGACCAAATTTAGGTGTCTACCACCGGGTAAGGGGAATAGGGTACTGAGCTCCCCTAACTGCACAACTATCTCTCCACTGGCTACGGGAATCTAAATGGCAAATCTGTAGATACAAAATGTGGGTATCTTAACCTGCAATTTAAATCTCGCCCCAGAAGTGTGGCTTCATTAAGAGGATGAATACTGAGTTATTAGATGTAGGCAGATATGCTGAGGGTGCCACACTCCTTACAGCTAAACAACAGTGTCTTTTGCAATACTAAGTAGTCTGTAAGAATCTTCAGTGTTTGTAAATTGACTTCAAAGAACAGTGGGAATTGATAAAATGAAACTCATATACATTCACCTGTTCTTATCTCTGCCTATTTCAGCTATTCCATAATTGTACATGTTACTTATATTGTGTCTGAAGTTCTCAGACTGTGGTATTTCCACCTCCTTTCTTTTAAGACAGTTCTTCAGTTTTAGTAATTCAATGCCAAGAAGCCATTCAGTGGAATTTTTCTTCCTTAATTTCTCTCTTACATACAGTCAAAACCTTATGAATCACATAATTCAATTCTTCCATCTCTTGACGCTTATAGATACGTCTTCAGATAGCTGCCACATCCGTACACACAAGCTTTCTTCCTAATCTTTGCCCATTCTAGTCACCTTTGAAAAATTTCTGTATCCTAGATCTATGAGAGAGTGAAAAGAATCTTTACACATGCACACACCTATAAACACACATGACTTGTAGTCAATGCGTTCAACTTAGAGATGCAGGAAGCAAAAATGTAAGGAATGATTAAGCATCTTCATATACCCTTCCTACTTCAGTGGACTTTTACCATTGAGTACCAGCTGACAATCTGCCTCTATATGCACATGCACATACAGATGTATGTATGTATGTTTAGATATAGATATAGATAAATTTTCATTGGAGTCTTTGGGAGAAGAATTCTTTTGATTTTCCCTGGACATCTGATGTTCCTTAAGGCAGTTGTCATCCTACATCAATTGGTCTTGTTCTGCCTCAGCTCACTCTTTTTTGTCTTAAATGCCATATTAGAAAATGTTGCAAGCCCCCCACCTCCTTTGGCATACCCACAATCCACCTGGGCATGTAGGGAAGCATGCCATGATCCTTCCTGACACATGTCAGCAAACATCTCATCAGGGGCTCAGCTGTGTCACCCCCAATGATATTGCGTAGCAAGATCAGTCCTTGGTTACGTTACAACCTATCCTGCCCTCAAGGAAGGTAGGAAGGACTATGCTAATTGGTTCTGACCCTCCAAGATCGAGGGGAGAAATTGCCTTCATCCAGTGCAACGTGCCAGATCTGTTCTATAGAAACCAGGGTGCTGCAATGCACACAAACCCTTTCAGTGCCTTTACAAGGTGGCAGAAGCCTGTGTCTGTGCACGTGTGGTGAGATGATATGGTACAAGAGTTACATGAGTGATTCACCTGAATTTATTCCCAATAAATACAAGAGCATCTTCCCACTCACAGCACTTGAGCGTTTCTCAGACTTGCTGTGGGGTTATAAAAATACATGCTTGGTCCCTGCTGCACAGCTGTTGCCTCTGTGTTCTTCAAGGCTCCCTCAAAAGGCCTGGCTTCTCTGCAGATTCCTACTCCCCAGGGACCCCAGGAGTCAGTGGGGCTGACTATGAAGTTGAAGAAAAACACAGAAAATCAGTAAATTTCAAAATACCCTGCCTATTCTTTACTTTCTGGAAATCAGGGAGGTTTTCTAGTTTGCTAGAAATTATCACCTATTCTGCACAGTGAACAGAATACTAAATGTAGGGAGACCCAGGAGTTCCTGCTCTTGCCCAGGACTTGCCCTCAACCTCTGCAGAGCCTGACCCTGAATCACCGGACCAGCAGACCAGCAAGGGGATTAAAGAATCCGTTGTTTCCTGACCTGGCACTGTATGTCCACTTTATCAGACACAGACATCTTCCTGCTGCTTGTCACGGTACTAAAAGAGAAATGCAGGATTGAGTGCTGCAAGCTTTCCCCCATCTCATTCATTCTTTTCTTTTTTTCTCTCTGTCTTTCTTTCCAGTACTCCTTTTCCTGCTTTAATCACACCTCAGTAAACTTGGTGGTTTTGTGCATCTAACGCCAGATGATGCGCACAGGTCTGCGGCTTTACGTTTCCCTAGCACGCAGATATTGCTTCCTTGTCCTTTGCTGGGCCAAAACCCCAGAGTCATCATTTCCAACAGAACCAGACCCCTTTTCAGATCATACGTGCTTACTTAGGTTGCAGAAACATCTCAGAGGAGAAATGAAGGTGGGCACGCCATGTGAAATAGTTAGAGCAACACTGGATAAAGAAGGTAGAAATGGAATCTGGTAGATCAAGCTTTCAGAAGCACCAGGTGCTCTAGAAGCAGCAGAAGGCAGTTTTAAGACAGCCTTATACCAAACCAGTTCCTTGCCAGTTCTCCTGAATTAGATGTTGGCTTTCATCCCATGTGATAGATATTTTGTCTCTTCCCAAGTCTCAGAAACAGCTAGTCCTTGTGGAACAAAACCTAGCAGAGAAAACTCCTTTGCACTGCATGCCAAGGCAAATAACTTGTTCTGCAATGCAAGGTGGGGAAGTAGGGCGTTGGTAGGACCTTAATACAAGGTGGGGGGAGGTTGTTTTTTTTAATTTGGTTATCAAAGGGATGCTGAGTAGGTGGCGCCAGATTTTGCTTGAACTGCTTGGGTTTAAATGCGCACACACACACACACACACAGAAACACATGCAATCGGGTGCTTCAATGCTGGGGGAGTGCAGAGCTGTCAGGACTCTGTCAAGGCAAAGGCGTCCCATCAGCTAGAGGGGGAGATTTTCTGGGCCTTGGTTTGAGAAGCAGACAGTTGACTGACAGGGGTTAAAAGCTTCCTGCTTTCTTTTCCACATTGCCTCCTTGATGGTAAAGAGTTCCCTGTCCCTCACACAGAAGGTGCTCTATGATTTCAAAGCATTTTGCTGGAAATACTGTACAGACTATAATAAGCTATTGTAGCCCTTGGCAGAGATGCCCAGCTGAGCCTAATTCCCCATATCCTTAACTCATCAGCCTCTGATCATAATGCAGGTTCAGTGTCCTAGAGGACCATTAAATAAAAAAATACACACAGAAAAACCCAATTAGTACATTTCATGATGGTGAGAGATGTCAGACTGAGCGCCCTTGGCATAGCAGTACTCTGCTTAGTCACAGGACAGGCAGTCTAATCTACCCCCCAGCCTCCTGTGAGCCTGACCCAGAGGACCTGAAACCAGAAGGTAGAAAGGAGCTCGGGCTCGCTCCTTCCCTCTTTCATTTTTCAGCTGCTTGGCTGAGGCCGTCACAGGTGAACATGGTCAGTTGTGACATTCAGGGCATCGTCGTGCGTGCTCGTGTGCAAGGAACTGAGCGCAGCCATCACAACCTCAAACACTGGCAGCAAGGAGGGAAAATGTGCTGGTGGGGCAGGTTACCAAGGGAAATTAGGAGAAGGATATCCAAATGAAAAGGAAGAGAAACATGATTCTAAGTGGCTGTGGCACTCCTCAAGATCATCATTGGAGCCAGTGGAAAAAAAATGGTGGCACTCAGCTCTGAGACTGTGATCAATATTACACGAGAACAATAATAAAAAGCATCTGAGATTTCCCACACAGCCGGAGAGACTTTGGTACTCAACTATTCCTGCAATAGCCCACATTCCCTATAGGCTCCTTAGCAAATCCCCTATGGGGAAATTAATTGTCTGCCTCACATTTAACCAGTTCCTTCTACAGAAAAGGTAGGGGTTTGCTCCATCCATGCCTCATTTTAGCACGGAGCTGTAACATCTAATGAGAAGAAGATGGGACCTATGGTCCTGTTGTCCAGCACCACTTTCCTTAGAAAAGACTGCATCAAACTTTCTAGAAGAAGGTGCAGGAAACCTCACAGGTTTCACAGACATGGGAGAATATGACCTCTTAAAGGTCTCATTGGTTCATTGAGCCTGAAGCTGAGACATCATCATGACACATGTGCTGTAAACACCTAAATAGATGAGATCTCAGCTCAAAAATCACACCTTCTGAGCTTCATTATTTAAATGTTTCTATGCCTGAAAATAATTATGCCAGACAAGTATTGTGAAAACAACTTCTCCTTAGCCACGAGACAGTCTAATGGGCAGCAGTAAATTAGCAGCCGTGACTTCTTAGCTCCCAAGTCTAGTTGTGAGGTTCCTGCCTAGTTGTTGCCTTAACTGTGGCCATTTCCAGGTAAGGGTGGGGTGGTTTATACATGCCGCTCCGTCTTCAGCAACGTTGGGGTGAGCTTTGCCAGCTAATGATGCCTTTGCCAGGGGAATACAGGTGCAGCTCAACAGCGCATAGCTTAATGTAGACTCTGACCCATTGAGTGTGATTAAATGGGTCTCGCTTGGCTACAGCATAACATTAGACCCATTTTTTTGCATTTTGCACAGCAAAATATTCAATTAAGAAAACAGAAACAGGAAATGAATAAACATTATATTTCTGTGTTTTTCTTCCATCAGTTCGTTCAGTTGGCTCTTCCTAATAAACAAGATCCATCCAGGATCAACAGGTCTCAGGACTGATTTTCTCTTATTATCATCAAGGGGAGTCGGCTTTGTTGTTAACCTTTCCATTTATTTAAAATGCCCTGGATTTCATATTCAATTTTTATGCTCCCTGTTTCTGATTGTTTCCTTGAAATGGGAACTTCAAGGACTTTGATAAATGGATTGAAAGGTTGCCTTATTTCTCTGTCACTTCTGCCTTTGCGTCCTCTGCAAAATGCTGTTTTGCAAATCATAAAGCTGGGGATTGCAGTAAGTATTCATCAGAGTAAGGCACAGAGGTCTGTAGGGGCATAACAGATTAGATAGTCCCAGTGAGGGGCCAGGAGCAAGAGCTGATGGGAAATAGTTGTGAACTAAAATTAAGACAAAAGGACATAGGCTGGATATCAGTGCAGTCTTTTTTTGCAGTGGTATCTATTATCTGAAAGCAGTTTTCCACTGCGGTGGTCTGGAAGCTGTGGAAAAGGGCCTTCAGTGGGTTTTTGAATCTCTGCTGAAGAATTCATTTACTTATTTGGAACTCATTTACACTTTTTTCCTAGTAACTCCAGTTGAAATAGTACTGATACAGGTATGTGTGAGGCTGTGAGAGAGGCTGATAATTATCCGCTGCTGCACAAATTGTCATCTAAAATGCATATGACAACACCCCCCCCCCTCCTGCCCCAGAGCCCCCAACTCCCTAAGATAGGATCACCATTGCTGGGATATTCAGTACTCCTTTGAGTGATGGATTGCAAATAAGTGTCTTCCTCAGAACAGGTTTTCATGAAATGAGTCACAGCTAGTAGATTTAAGCACCTAGTCCCGATACTTTCCTCATTCAAGACACTGGCATACCCAAACAGCACCTCCCTCTAAACAAACTTAGGGCAGAATGAGAAGCCTTAAGCACTAAATAGGTTATTTCCCTCCTGGATAAACTGCAACTGGGTTTCCGTCCCTCCTGCATCGTTGCAGTCATTGCACCAGAGCCCACACCGGGAGCACCCGGAGATCTTGCCGAACACCACAGTGGCTGGCGGTTTCATGGTGGAGTCAGTCAATGAGCAACATCCTTGTGTCACCGCACAGGAGGTCTCCCTGCAGGGCAAACACCTGGGACTGCTGGCTCTCCTGCCCTTCCCATGCTCAGCTTGAGCAAGGCCCCCAGAGCCCCTCGCTCCCCTTCCCACCTTCTGAGCTCGCCGAGCCCCACCACGAAGGGCATCTCACAGGGACCGCTGAGCTGAGAGGTGACTAAATCCACAGCCCACGGCACTTCACAGGGAGCTGCTTTCTCAGAGGGATGTGACCACCCTTCAGCACCAGAGTTAACACAGCCGGTAACGAGAGCGCAAAGATCTTTCAGATGATTCAAATGTGTGATTATCGCACTCATCCCTTCACACACCTCCATAAGGGCAGCCAGGACCCATGTTCCTTCTGGCTCTGTGCTTTTCACTCCCTTTCACTGTGTTACTATGGCAAACGAGGGAAATGTTCAGCTCCCAGCTCTGAGTCATTGCCGCCTTCCCAAAAACAAACTTGTCCTGGACTGCTCTTTCACAGGAGCTGTGAAGCACGCAGCCCAATATTCACCCGAGCTTCTTAGGCTGCTAGAGACTACAACTTGTAGCAGGAACCATTAATACTATTAATAACCTCTTTTTACATGAGACCTTTTCAAACTGCAGGATCCAGAAGAGCTTGACGCATTTTACTACCTACGTGTTGCAAATCCACATCCTCCTAGGAATTTCACAGCTGTCGCTGATGCAGGCTGAGCTCCTCGTAACTGCAGAACAACAGCACAGACACACCTCAGGTTGTCCTGTCCCCAACTCAGAAATGCGACACCGTACAAAAGAACGACAAGTCTCCTCCAGCACCCCAGCTACCTACCGTGCTTTGATGCACCACCAAACAACTCCAGACCTCTGCAGACAGGGCAGTGCTGAGCATTCCTGTTCACCAGAGCATTGCAAGTGGTGTGCAAACTTCCATCTTCCTGGATCATTTCTCCTAGCAGCAAAATGCTGGTAGCTGTTCAGCTGAGACTGGCAGACTTACATGCAGGCTAGCATTGCATCCAAATGGAAGTATCTGCAAGTGATTTCAGACAGGCAAGGTGTAATCCCTTTAAGAATGTGACTACCTTCTGGAGCTATGATCTCCTGTCTTGTCTGTTTGCCATTATATGCAACAGTCTGTCTACCCGTCTATCCATCCCTCTATTCACATAGTCACCTTTATTCTCACTATAGGTGAGCACCTACAGTTTCATGGAAAGGGCAGTGCACATTTGTTCATCAATGACCATCTCATCTCATTTTGATTTATTTAGAAGGCAGGCCGATTCTTTTTGCTTGCTTTTACTTTGGATGCTGCAGCCATCACCAACTTTACCTGAGCATCTCTGACCCTTACTGCCTATGACCATTTTCTGCCAAACACCTCCTCTGAAAGACCTCGATTTTGTAAAGACGCCACTTGCCGCAGGGAACGATGAATTTCTTTGCCTTTGCTTTCCCCGCTTCCGTGCTGGGTAGAGGCGGTGTTGGGAGGACCAGTCTGCCACACCCTGGGGTCTGAGACAGAGTTGAGCTGATCTGCGTCGGGGCAAGACTGCTTGTAAGGGAGGGAGGGAGGGAGGGAATGGAGAGACAGAGATGCGAGAAACTGCGTCACTTCCACAACTGCTACTGCTCAGGAGAAAGGAGCAAAAGAAATATATATCTGCCTGCCTATTAATTTAAATCTAGACCCAGGAAGAAGTCAACGAACTGTAATTTATGAGCTGTCAAAGCCTGAAAAATTCCTTTTGACACTGTATTTTCAGTTATTACATGCTTTCCTGCAAGACGACAGCATAATTCTGTAGGGAGCCTTCTAGTGAACAGCACAATGGCAGAGGGCAGTGGGGGCTTTCTTATTATCTTTTCTTCCCCTTTTCTTCTTCTCTCCCCACTCCTTTCAATCATCCCCCCTTTCCTACCTTGCCGCTGCCCAAACAGTAGTGAGGAAGTAAATCAGCAGCAGTCGCCATCCTGCCAGCCCTTCAGCACCTCCAAGGCAGCGCTCAGTGCCAGGCTGGATCCAGCACCACGCAGAGATTTCTGAGGACTCGCTGGGTGATGTTAATGGAGATGAGGCAGTGACCTCAACTCCACCAAAGGCAAGGAAAAAATACTCTCTCACACTCTCTCTGGCATTCTAAATACTTCAGCTGGTTTCCCTCTGCCCATGCTAGGCACCCACCACTCTTGCTGGTGCACCTTTCGGTTGGGTCTCTCTCACTTGTATTAGCATTGATTGACAACCGTCAGCTACCTCAGATCCCCAGAAGTTGGCAGCACTGCCTGCCTGGCTCCCTGCTCCTTCGTAAAGTGAACCAGAGCAGTGGAGAGTCCTGGCAGCATCCTGGGACAGATGTGCTTTCCTGGGAAGGAGTGGTTTCTCCTTTTTCCGAAGCTCTCCTACAGGTTCGCTCCCTGGAAAGCAGTGCCAGGCTCTCAGGACGGACAGGCCATCATACACCTGGACCCCATGTAAAGCAGAGGGTGGGGTGGCATTTTGGCGTTGGTGTTTGCTGGAGGGGAAGGCATGAAAAGGCTGCCTGCCCCAGGGCACCTGTCCGCATCTCCATCAAGTTCTGGGGACATGCAGGGTTGGAGAGTGATGGCAGTAGCACCATTGCCCAACGCCAGTTAATGGGGAAACTCAAGCTAACATCAAATTAAGCTTGACCTGAAAATGTTTCTGTTGCCTGAATCCAACCTGAAGTTCCCCTGGCATACAGCTTATTTCCTTATCACTTGGGCACAGGAGTGGGGGAGGCATTTCACAACAAATGTCATTTATCCCTGTATTTCCGAAGCTTTCTTTTTCTTACACACACAATTGCTTTTTAATTTGAGTTGCTAGTGGTGGTGGGAATGTTGCCTTTTTGCTTTATTTTTTTCTTCCCAGCTTTGGTTTCTCACTTACAGCTTAGAAACCCCTTTTAAGGTCTATTCTCTGTGATAGGCACTTCGCCTCATATTTAGGGAATCACACCCACACGCTGCACGCATCCATATGCAAACACACAGACATACATACACATTTTCTGAGTGAACTGAACTCTGAATCTTGTGCTTTAATATAATTTAAGCAGCCTGTGCAGAGCTCTCTGGAGTCAGGATTATGGAGTAGTGCTTTAAAAGCACTGTAGAAAAGTCCAGATCCAGAGAAAAGGACTGTGCTTTCTGCTGGGTTCTGCTGCAAGGCAAACCACCACAACTCCCAGAGTCTATTCCAGGCTATACTCCCCTTTAACTTCACTGTGCCTCAGTTTCCCCAAACCTGAATTATGGCTAACACCACCACCTACTATTACTTAGGCAATATTTGAATGAATATGTTAGAGCAGTGTTATGGCTCTGCTATCATTACTGTGATAGCATGTTCTTTCAGAATTAGATATCAAACCAATCAAGGCCAAAATTCCCCTGGACTGCAGATGGAGAGATGATAAAATGGAAACAATGAGATTTGCCCAGGACTACTCTCACATTTAATAGCAGAAACAGGGAGATAAAGGCCTTCTCTTGAATGTAAGACCACCACCTAGGGAGCTGGGGACAAGCTGTTGTATCTTACTTGTGACTGGGTTATTGATGGGCAAACTTTCAGCATTTTTGTTAAAATTCAGGAAAGCCTGCACCAAATTCTTTAAGCCTCTGCTCTCAGGGTCCTAGCTTCCACTCAGACAAGGTGCATGCTGCTACCTGAAAGAAAGACAGAGCCAGTAGCTGCCTATAAGACCAAGGACCACCATATCACCCAGGGCTAGATCTTCCTAAGTCTGGGACAAAGTGGCTGGAATAGGCCAAAAATTAGTCAGGGCAAGCCAATAGTTAAACAGTAGAAGAGTCAAAGCAGGGTTCAGTGCATGTTCCCTGACTTTCTTTCGGTTAACATTACATATTCTAAATAAATGTCATCCCAACTGGGACCTGGGCTTTGTTTCTAGCTCAGAGAAATGTTCAGGGAAGCTGAATGATAAGAATCCTATTGCCTTACACTGCTTCACTGTGCAGGGAAATCTCTGAGTGCATTCAATACAATTACTTCTGCTCCCACGAAAAAGACGTTGAGGTGGGGAAAGGAAAAAACTGTCCTGCATTTCCCCTTGCATGAAACACTCTTCAGAATTGTGACTTTGTTTTACTTTAGTTGCTAGTCTCTCCAGCTCTCACACTCTCTGTGGGACTAGCTTGTAGAGGCTATTTTGTCCCAGGGTCCTGCAGACATAATAATGGCAAGGGCATAAAAAAGAATGGGTCTTCCTTGCGGTAGTTGAGTCACTGTATTTGCAAAGATAATGTCTACACCTGCACAGCAAACACAACCTGTGAGTGAACCAGCCATTAGCTATAAGCTGTAATAACTGAGAGCAAAGAACAAAAATAACTAAGGTCTATGCTCCACTTTTGTGGCTATATCTGGAGAATGTGGCCCGTCCTTAGGAAAATACAATATTCCTTAAATGTTAGTGTTAGAGAACTGTGCTGCAACACAGGTAAAGGCCTGCTGTTCAAGCTGGCGAGAAGGAACAATGCCAGAGGCAAGGGAAGGGAGGAGAGGGGCTATGTGTCTTTGAGATCCTATCTTCCCCTTGGAAAAACTGACTGATTGAGTTTTCTTTATCAGTAGAAGTTATCGTAAGCTGCAAAGGTTGGATCTCTAGAATTGGAACTTCCTTGTAGTTCCTGCTGAGTACAGCGTTCAAGAGGGCAGACATTAAATGGATTAAGAAGTGGGTAATGGACAAATCTCAAAATGCAGTTGTCAAAAAGAAAGCATGATAGAGTGAGGGTATTTGTAGCAGGGTTCTGCACGGATCAGTACCAGCTCTGATGCTAGTCAGCATTGTCATGAATGATGTGGAATTAAATATCCCGGCTGATACAATCTGTGGATAGCACAAAATGGAAAATTGTAAGGACAGCACTCTGATACAGAGTCATATGAGTCACTTAGGTCACGCTGAATGAGCTTTGGCTGGCTGAAGCGTTATGTGCGTGTTTCTGCAGAACCAAATCTAAGCTGACTTATGGAGGAATAAGGCTAAAAACCAGGCCTAAAGAATGAGGGGTTATATTTCATAAGACAGTGACCTAGAAAAGTACCTAGGCAATGACCTAGAAAAGTGGTTAGCACAGCTGAGGAAGTCAACACTATCTCCCAGCCTGGTTGTGGGCATAACCGCCTAATGGGACCTTTTGGTGTATAAACAGGGAAACCGGAGGACAAAGACAATTTTTTAGTAGGTAGCATTGGTGGGGGAAGTACTCTGGCAAACTGATCCCAGCCTGGTGTTCACTTTTTAAAAACTGTAAAAGATTTTGAAAAGACCTGTGTAAATGAAACAGATGCTTCCAAGTGTCAGGCTTAAAAAGTTGTGCTCATCCTTGCCTGAGAGAGCTCCAAGAGACTTGAGTCTTTATGGAAGTATCTTTTCTGGGAAAAAAGCCTATATACTAAAGAGCGCTTTAATCAGCTGGAGAGAGGCTGAACTTTTCTCCAAAACTTTTCTAATTTGAACACAATGCCAAACACATTAAAGTGAGAATTCAGAGACAGGCTCTTGTCACAAGAGGATGCACATCAAAGCAAACTGTGATGCTGACGGTTGCTCTGCCTGTTGTCCTTGTAGTAAGACTTGACCCCTCTCCAGGACACACATTTTAGCCAAAACACAACCTATGGGGATAGCTGCAGGGCAGCAGCAGAATGGCTTAGGCATGGCAGTTCAGCCATGGGATGGGAAGCTCCTGGGGGCAGCTCTGTGGGCATTTCCAGTACAGAGCAGGAGAGACCGGATCACTGAAAATCCCTTTTTGACGATAAGCCATGTGAGCCTCTGACTAGCCTGGGGTTAAGGGGGTTTGGGGAGGAAGAAGGAGTCATTGCTACTATATTTTTCCCTGTATGATACCCATCTTTGCTTCCTGACTGATGCTGCAGATCACTGGAGAGGGTCTTTAGCATGGAGAGCGTGCTGAGACCACACGCTGGCTCTCTGTGTCAATGTTATCGCTCGCTGTCACATTTCGAAAGAGGAAGCGAGTCTGTGCCACGCACGCAGAGAACAAAGCCCTCGCAGAGCCGTGTGAGAGTTACAACTTGTCAGCACGTCTCTCAGCCTGCCGAGGGCCAAACATGAAACACAAAAAAGGCCTGAAATGAGGGAAAAAGGGGGAAATAATAGCACAGTGAGCTCTCAAGCTTAGAAAAGGCTTGCTATAAAACAGCACCTTCGCTCTCTGTCTCTCTCTGTGTCTCCGAGTCCTGGCTACTGATGAAGGGAAGAGATGACTCCCCTTAGCACAGTTACAGTACTGTTGCAGTAATAGGGACTGGAGCCAGGTTCAGATCTGGCTTGCACAGCCCTGCTTTCTCCACATACCCCAAAAAGCATTGTTAGCCAAAAAAGCATTATTAATGGTGATGAAATCTGAGGTAGAAAGAGCCTACTGAGGGTTATGTTTTCCCACATGGACAATGAAGCTCTAGTAGCTGGAAATTCGCCTTTCTGAGACTTGGATTTTACCCTGAATCAGGGAATTAATTTCTCCAGGTACTAACTTTGGGTAGGAATGGGATGAATGCTTTTTGTATTTGCTGATCTGGCCATAGCTGTGTTGGTGGGAGAAATAATTGTATCATTGCATGGTGTATGTCTGCATTGTTGATTTATACCTACTAAAGACCTTGTTTCAGGAAGCTTTGTAGATTTATGCTTAGTGATCATTTGGTCCAGGTGTATAATTTTCTGTTTCAAGTACTTTTGGCATGGATAATATACCATGGCAAGAGAAAGACAATAGTATGGTCAGCACCGTGCAGGGGTAAGACAAAGGACCAACTTCAGTCCACTTCTGTAAAAAGAGAGATGCATCTACATAAAGGGAGTGGAGAAAACTGGCTGAAAACAGGAGACCAACATCCCCACTTCATATGGACTCCATCCTATACCACCATTTGCTGTTAATGTAGTTGGTAGTATATGCATCCTTCAGGCTCTCTGGTCTGACTAAAATTAGATGAAGCAGAGCACTTACAATAGAAAATTACTTAACAAATATTTGTCTTGTTCCCATCATGGCATTGTGCTGCATCTCCTTCTGGTACCCAAACTGGTAAGGTATTGAGTTCCCTCGTGTAAGACTCACCTGCTGTTAATCTTCTGTGCAGACTAAGAGATGCCCCTCCTCTTGCAACTGTTGTATGGAAGTTCATGGTGTCTGGTGCTCAGCTTTTCCTGTTTGCTGTCCTTCACGAGTTGCATAGCACAGGGTCTCAGGTATGAGCCTGGGAATGGCACGTGTAGAATCAAGTTGTGGTTTAAAGCCAAGAGTTTATCTAACTCTTCGATGAGCAAGGAGACAAGTTCATTAAGCCTGAAGGAAAACAAAAAGACAATAGTGGTCCTTCAGAGAGTGCAGGACCACCCAGCAATACCACTTTTACACAAGCAGAGCCCTGAGTCAGGCAGTAAGAGTTGAAAAGTAGTGTTGGGCTGATCTGTGAAGGATTTAAAAAGACCAGTGGAAAGAAGGAACTCAGCAAGGAGACAAGCAATGCAGGATTTGGCCCGGAGCGCTCCCATGTCCCTGCATGCTAGGGAAGAAAAATGGTGGAGAAAAGCTCTGCTCATGCAAGCCACTGATATGTCGTACGCGTCCACTACAGTCAATGCACGTTTGCTGTGAGTTCAGAAAACAGTAGTGAAGATCAGAGTCATGGGACTGTCCCCACAGGCCTGTCAGGCAAGGGCTGACTAAATAATGTGAGCTGAGAGGTCCAGTGCCTTCTTCTGGCCAAGCTCACCCCTGAAACCCACCTGTAAATGGAGCTAACAGCAATGCCAGAGCCTGGAGTAAACTGCCTCTGCAGCAGGAGGCTGTTTATGAACTATTCGTTACTGCTGGCATAGCACCCAGCTCGTTTTCACCTTTCTTAAAGGTTAACCTCATTTCCCTCTATTAGTTGGTTTTAGCGAATGCCATTTGGCGCGGCAGTTAAAGAGCTCTGTCAGCGGATGGAAATGACAGTGGCATTTAAAGCCAGTCGGAGTTGAGAGTTGGGGGGGTGGGAGGGTGGGTGGAAGAAATAATCTTCAATAACACGTTTGCAGGGGGATGCTAAGTGACATCAAAGGAGTCTCACTTTCCCCAGTGAGAGGAGAGATCTTCAGCTCAATGCACTGGTTAGGACAGGTCTCCCCTGAGTTTGAAACCAGCCCAAAGCCAGGGAGATGAAGTGCCTGGGGTGCTCCAGAGCAGGGCACAGGACATCCCATGTCTATGGGTACCTTCTTGCTGGGTCCAGAAGGCCTTGCTTTCAGCCAAGTGTGTGCTGAATATTGCTTTCACTAGAAGAAGGTTCCTCTGTGAGTGTGTTGGTTATAAATTTTATTGCAACCCCTGCGTCACGTGTTGCCATTGCTGCCTGGCGTATCAGGCCACACCGTCTGGTTACAGTTTTCCTGCCTTCCGTCACTGCTCTGTGCTTCTGTTTTAAAACCTGGGGTCAGTCTTGCAGGAAAGTCTTCCACTCAGAAGAAGGCTGAGTTTTGCCTGTGCTGGAGATTCCACAGGGGTTTGTTTTTCTTTTCCTTATTGCAACAGAGTGGTGAATGAGGTTAAGAAAACAGGCCGAATCAGGGAAATACATACAGACCCCCCAAACCTTAGCACACAAAAGTTTTGATGGGCATTGATAAAGGCTCTGCTGTCCTGCTCCGTCCTCACCAGACCTCCCCTGGCATGGGTGTAATACGCCGTTCTGCATCAGGGAGAATCTGCAGTACCCAGCAGCAGTAGTGACACGCTGAGCAGCAGTTCAGCAAGCCAAGGGTCTGATCCAAAGCCTGCAAGGCTCTGTGGCACTCTTTTTCATTAACTTCAATAAGCTTCAGCTCTAACCCTGAATCCCCAATGTTTATTTCAAGCTCTGGTGCAGCATCACTGGGATATAATATTCCTTTGCATACGCACCTTAGGGTAACAGTCTAAATGAGTATGTGGATAAGTCAAGTCAGATCCTGCCAGGCGGCATCCTGAAGCAGACCCGTTCAGTTCCTGGGTCATTTGTTGAGCTGGCCAAAGCATTTCAAAGGAAACAGTTATCTAGCCGAACGTGTAGTTTTGTAAAAGGCAAAGCGTTCCCCTGGAACAGGTCTGTTTCAATGAGATTTTTGCTAGAGGACAATTTTTTTTAAATTAATGCATCGAGTTCTCATTTCAGGAGGTACAAACCTGTGATTTTAACAGGATCTTTTTGATTAATTTTGTTTCAAGTCTGTATTGTATTAAACCATTAAGAACATAAGAGGTTCCGTTTGGGGTTAGACCAAAGGTTTGTCCAGTCCAGCATCCTCTGCTCCAGCAGTGCCATTAGAAAGAGTAAGAACAGGGCTTTTCTAAAGAGTGACCATTCCCTTAGTATCCTCTGGCTTCCAGCAGGCAGAGGTTTAGTGACTAAGATAGATTTTGCAACTGGATCTTCATGTTTAATAGGAGTGAGTGGACACAACCACCACTGATCTGTCTCATTCTCCTTGGAGCTAATTTATGACTTTTGCATTCAGCAACATCCCATGGCAGAAACATCTTTCATTTATTCATATAGTGTGTGAAAATGTACTCTTTTGTCTGGCTGAAAACCACAGCCATTCTGCTTTATATATTTTATGTTTTGAGGTTATTAAGACAAAGTCTTTTTATTCCTCTGAGGCAATACCCTGTAACATTTCACAACTGAAGAATTTCCATTTCACAAGAACTTTGGCCTCTCCAATTCAAAGTGGAAGCACATTTTTTGAGACATCAGTATTTCCCATAGAAAGAAAATTCCATTTTTCATCCCATTTCAGTCATTTCGCTATATCACTGTAATTGAGGGTGACAGCAACAAAAATAATAATAATAAAAAAAAACCAAACACCAAAACCAACAAAAAAACTACTTAGGCACCCTGGGAAGAACTGGCGAGAATGAATGAAAGTTTCGCAACAGCAGTTTCTTCCTCTCAGCTGGGCTAGGGGAGTCACAAGGACAGTTTAGGGGGATCAGCCATGCCAGCCTCATCACACCGGCACTATGTCGTGCCCCCACCTTATAGTTTAAATGCCTGTAAGGCAGATGGTATTCCCCATAGGATAGGAGTCCAATTCTCACCTTCATTTTTTATCTCTGAAATCCCCAGACTGGGACTTCCACCTAGGTAAAGTGGGACTAGTTTAAGCAAAGATACACCTTCTTTTTAGGTGATCTGCCTTCTGGGGGGGGGGGCGGGGAACATCACTTTTAAGGTCTCCTTGCAGTCACTGGGATGTCTGAAGGGTTAAACAGGTGGATCCCGTTTAAGTTCAGATCTTGAACTAATCACCTGTAAGTGGGCATAGGCACTGCATGCCCAGCTCCACTGCTCACATCCATAGGCAAGTCCTTACAAGATTTAAGCTCTTGCTCTATAAAGCACAGTGAAATTATGTTTTTATTTCCAACCTCCTTATTTTTCTGCTTACAGTTATAGGCAAGGCTGTCTCTTTCTACGCTTACATACACAGCCTGGCACACTCCACTTTTGATTTTAGCTGAGGATTCCAGGTACAAGCATCAAACAAATAATACACAAAACTTCTGTGTGAAATACGGCTTCGTAACTGAAGTGAGCATTAGGCCCGGAGCTGTATGATGTAGGAAAGGTGTTATTGAGACCTATGAGACATGCTGCTTGGATTCCTTTATTATTATTGTATTCTTTTGCCTCTCCTTCATTTTCTTTGTTTGTAGACAAGGGGATGGAGAGGGAGAAAGCCAGCAAGTTTATAAAAGCAAGAGAGAAAGGAGTTGAGGCATTTTGTGGAGATCTTTAATGACATTCTGTATAATTTGAAAGTGGGGAGGGAAGGGGGGAGAGAAAAAGGGAATTAGCAAAAAAACTGGCAAAAGAAAAGTGGAATGTGGAGAGAAGCGTGTGGATGAATTTTAATGCAATCAGAAAGCTGTAATAATGGTAATAAAGGAATATATTCAGACGTCAAGAGAGGGAGAAGGGAACAGGACCCGCGACGCCAGAATTTAAATTAGACATAGGCGTATAATTCTTTTTTCTTCCCCCCCTTTCTTCAAATGAAGGAAATGGAATTTTTAAGCACAGCGAAAGAGGGATTAACAATTGGCAGGTTTTCAGCCCTTTGTCTTTTGGCGAATCCCATTTAATCACCGTCTTTAATATTAAGGAGGCTGTGGCCAAGCGGGGCTGTCTCAGGCTTGGGGGAAAAGGGATGATATACAGAGGAAAAGAGAGATAACACTTAGGTTCAGGCAATTGTGAGGAAGTGTTTCAATTACCTCCACTGAAGTCTTTAAAAACTGAAGTTTAATTTGATCTGAAATGTCGTCACAGCTCCTGCAAGAGAAAATATGTCCTTCCCACCTCCCTTCCTGCCCATGTCATTGCTGTTTCAATAGTCCTCAGTGCTCAAGGCTGGAGTGCTACCACAAATTAATGTCCTGGCCTTCTAGGCTTCTGGAAAGGGTTTCAAAGCCCCGACAGGTCACCAGTGAGATGAGTTTAGGAACTGAAACTTATTTTCCTGACATACCAGCCTTGACACCACTGACCCTGCGGAGTTTGTCAAGAAGCTTCTAAGCTTTGCTCTGAATGAGCGTGAAAACCAAATGGCCCTTCAGGCTCAGCCTTAGCCTTATGTGGCCACAGAGTAAAAAGGGGATGTTACACATAGGAATTAAGTTGTGTTAAATTCCCCAGAACTAAAGGCTGTAGGAGTTGTTTTCAAATCTGAGCTGCCTCTGAAAGATGAGTGTAAAAGCGTGATTCAGTGTTCGTTTGAGGTGTCATTTGGTAGTACAAGACAGTCTTCTTCACCTCCTTCTTCTCTGGGAAATCCACCAAGCTGGGCCAGGGAAACAACTGTGGATTTGCAGGAGGAAGAAGCCCAAACAGTCATGGAAAACCCTGCAAAGTTTAGTTACAGCACAGCTCCACACCTCTGCACTTCGACGCTGGGTCTCCTTATGTGCTTTTCTCCCATGAACATTTCCAGGGGTGTTCCTGGGAAATGGGAGCTGTAAGCACAGGCTGCTAGTATCTAGGGAAAGAGTCATGATTTCTTTTCATGATCGGAAGGCTGACTTGAATTCAGATATTCTTCCTATTGTAGAGGGATGGTGAAGAGAAAGTGGGTGTTTGGGCTATATGCTGAATTTAGAAAGATCAGATTTTGACTCCTGAGTCTTTTCTTAAAAAGCATCACTTCATGAATCGTTCTCAGAAATATTCCAATTGGGTGTTTCAGCTAATGAATAAACTTGGCAGAATCATGATCTGCCAGAGTCTTTGTGCTTTTCATGACAGCAAGTTTTAGACTGCTCTCACCACCAGCTTTCCTAAGCAAGGGCTACTAATAAAGTGGGTCATTGCGAATTGTTTTCCCAGCTCAATATCAAACACCATAAAACCTGTCATTTAAGATCTGCAAAGGGAATAGCATCTCTTGGCAATGGACAGTTGTGACGGCGCTGTTCAGCAAGTCAGAACTACTGATATTTGTCTTGGGGTTATAATATTCTCAGCTGTACAAGAAGAGTCTGCTGTTAAAAGAATCATTTAGGCTATGTCTTCATGGCAGGGTTTGCTTGGCCTGTTGCCCAAGTTTTGTCCATAACCTATCTGCACAGAGGAAGCCTGAATGTGCTTTCATCTTAACTGTCTAGATGAGGCTGTAGGTTTAAGGTTGGATTTCACTTCAGTACAGGTAGACAGCAGGTCTTGCCACAGGAGCACAGGCCAGCCAAGCCCAAACAGCATTCATACTCCTGGTTTGAACTGTCTTCTCCATCTACTTCCATTTTTTGTCCTAGCTCTGCACCTTATCCATCCTGCTCATATGCTGGCTCTCCCAAACCATTTCTGGGTATGGTTTAGCAGCTGAGGAACTTCCAGTTCCCTGTCAAGCAGCTCTCTCTGCTCAGGAGGATAAGACTGTTGTATGGATGAGGACCCCAAAAGCAGAGAACAGGCCCAGACGCATTTAATTTAAAAACATAATCTTAGACTTTGGGTTCACCAGTTGGCAACATGTTAAATTTCTTTCCAGTTGCTCACAGGGCCAGTGGCAGATCACTGTGGCACTGTCTTTAGGGATCACACTGCTGCAGGACATGAAAATATCTCCCTGGAAGATGACTCCAAGATCCACAGTCATTGTCATTTGCAAAAGCAGGGCTTTTCATTCAGAACCAAACCCTGCCTTGCTTTACTCCCCACCATGGACTTCTCTTGCATGCAAAACAGGTCAGGGAAGCTCCAGCCACTTAAATCTCATAGAAACCATCAGAGGGTTCAGCCACAGATCTGAGCGCCAGCCTGCCAGGTGCCTTTCATTATTACTGCTGGAGCTCCCTGTATTCCTGGCTTTTGGCAAACCCTGAGGAACGTCAGCAATGCCTGATTTTGCCTGGCACAAGAACCAATTATTTTTTTTGCATATGGGAAACTGAGGCTGCCTTTTGCACTGGGTAATTTATGTAGCCCACACTTCCACTGAGGCTGCTGTCCTTGGCAGAGATGTATTGTAAGTATCTACACTCTCATGAGACCCCACCTGGAGTACTGCATCCAGCTTTGGGACCCCCAGCATAAGAATGATATGGACCTGTTGGAACGAGTCAAGAGGAGGGCCATGAAGGTGATCAGGGGGCTGGAGCACCTCTCCTGTGAAGACAGGCTAAGAGAGTTGGGGCTGTTCAGCCTGGAGAGGAGACAGTTCCAGGGAGACCTTCTAGCAGCCTTCCAGTACCTAAAGGGGGCCTACAGAAAAGCTGGAGAGGGACTTTTTACAAGGGCATGTAGTGGTAGAACAAGGGGTAATAGCTTTAAACTAAAAGAAGGTAGATTTAGATTAGATATTAGGAAGAAATTCTTTACTGTGAGGGTGGTGAGGCACTGGAACGGGTTGCCCAGAGAAGCTGTGGATGCCCCATCCCTGGCAGTGTTCAAGACCAGGTTGGATGGGGCTTTGAGCAACCTGGTCTAGTGGAAGGTGTCCCTGGCAGGGACATGGCAGGGAGGGTTGGAACTAGACAATCTTTAAGGTTCCTTCCAACCCAAACCATTCTATGATTCTATGGTTTAGTAACAGTAACTACACAGTCATCCATCTCTCTGGTACCAGAAATAACAAATCACTCTAAGGGAAAAGTCATTTTGCCTTCTACAATATCTCAAGCATGGCTTGAGGTGGGACCCAGGAGTCCCAAATACCAGTTTGAAATCTACAGACAGGAGCTTTGGCCAAGCTCTTGCATATCCTCATGGGTCCACTCTTCCATAACTGGATCAAAAGTGATTTCCACTCTTTTCTAAAACAAGATCTAGGGCCTTCCTATTGAAAATAGTTTGTGGCATGTTCAGAATAAACAGAAGGAAGAGATTCCTAACACAATGTATGATTAAGCTGCAGAACATCTTGCTGCAGGATGTGGGGGATGCTTACAGTTTGCACGGGTTCAAAAGCCCACTGAACAATTACATCAAAGAAAGACACTTCAAAAACTATTACATATGAAAAAAAACACTGCAGACTCCAGAAGTCCCTAAACTGTAGAACACTGGAGTCTAGGAGAATATTTGGGGGGATTAACAAAATTGCTCCCCTTGTTCTTGCACTCTTTCCTAGACATCCACAACTGACTATTGCCAGAGGCAGCACACCAAGTCAGACAGACCCGCTGTCTCTCGTACAGCTGTTCTTTCACTCTGTATACAGGATCCATTACCAAGTCAAGGCTCAGAGTGCAGCCAAACAATTAAATAAGAGAAATCCTCCAAAATAAGTTTTTCAGATGCAACAGTGAAGAGTAACGCACCTGAGGGATGAAGATTCCTTCTTTGTGCAGGAGAATTATGGTCCCACACCTGGGCTTATATTAATTTGCGCTTGTCCCCATCACACAGCTGTTCAGATTAGATGTTATTCTCTCTAGCCCGGGTGTCTCAAAGCCTCTGTCTCCAGCAGTCAGAGACCAGCAGCTGTGCAATCATATCTGCTAACGTATGGGATATAAAGAATCTGTTAAGTAAAACCAAACCAGGGAGGGAGGAGGGGAAGAGATCAGCACAAAGAAATCACTCCTGCTAAGATGTGATTAGGGATGCCCCACAACACCCAGCTGCAAGGAACAGGTGAACTCAGCAAACATTTTAAAGCCTGCAGCAGAATTAGCCCCTTGTGGGTGTTGTTTGATATGGGGAGGAGGAGTGAAAAGGGGGGAAATAGGAGTCTGTGCAGGTGGAAGGAGGGTTTGGTTGTTATTGTTTGGAGTTAGGTAGCGGTAGGTTTCTGTTGTTTCCAGAGTGGGTTGGGCTTTTGGTGGTTGTTGTTGTTTTTTTCCCCCATCCTAATTTTTGAAACACCTCCATTTTGCAAGGTTCATGTATTTTCCAGCAAGGTACCATGGAGAAGATAATTAGCTAATTTACAATTAGCTACAACAGAATTCGTAATCGCTTCCCCTGTGGAAAGGGCTGTAATCATCATCACGGAGCTGTAGGACTGCTGTGAAAATGGCAATAGGAGTGTGCAGCCCAGGCCTCAGGAAATGCCCTGCTTTTAGCCTATTGATCCACCTGATTAGCACAGGTTGAGGGGAGCGATGGGGCACTCCAGCTCAAGAGGGGAGCTGATTTGAGCTTGCAGATTTGAGTTCAGAGCTCAATCCAAACTTCCACAATGTTCAGGGCACCTGCCACTCACCCCTTTGCTCTATAGCTCCTCCTTTATTCTTTGGCCTGAGGAGGATACCTTGTCCATAATTGTCTAAAAAAAACCCCCAGATTTATAGCTCTTTTTCACCACTGTGATGTTGGCAGATTCTTGATGCCACTGCATGGACTTGGGGCTACTGGTGGATGAAAAGGTGGACAAGAGCCAGCAATGTGCGCTCACAGCCCAGAAGGCCAGCCATGTCCTGGGCTGTTTCAAAAGAGGCGTAGCCAGCAGATCAAGGGAGGTGATTCTCCCCCTCTACTCCACTCTTGTAAGACCCCACCTGGAGTACTGCATCCAGCTTTGGGACCCCCAACATATGAAGGAAATAGACCTGTTGGACCGAGTCCAGAGGAGGGCCACGAAGATGATCAGAGGGCTGGAACACCTCTCCTATAAGGAAAGGCTGAGAGAGTTGGGGTTGTTCAGCCTGGAGAGGAGACAGTTCCAGGGAGACCTTCTAGCAGCCTTCCAGTACCTAAAGGGGGCCTACAGGAAAGATGGGGACAGACTTTTTAGTAGGGCCTGTTGCAATAAGACAAAGGGTAATGGTTTCAAACTAAAAGAGGGTAGATTCAGACTACATATAAGGAAGAAATTCTTTACTGTGAGGGTGGCAAAACACTGGAACAGGCTGCCCAGACAGATGGTAGGTGCCCCATCCCTGCAAACATTCAAGGTCAGGTCATACCGGGCTCTGAGCAACCTGATCTAGTTGAAGATGTCCCTGCTCATTGCAGGGCGGTTGGACTAGATGGCCTTTAAAGGTCCCTTCCAACCAAAACCATTCTGTGATTCTGTATGATTCTATGATGGACACCCTCAGCATCGCCTCCTCTCCCCTCTCTGCCAAGGATCAGTCAGCAGAGTGGGCAAGGAAGATCTGCCCTGCCTCTTGCATCCTCTCTGGTAGATGTGCCACTTGGTCCTACGCACTGGCATTTTCTTCTTACCCACACCTGCACACAAAACTTCTCTGGGCTGCTCTTTTGTTCTGTCATGGTGCCAAGGAGATAAGCTTAAAGGTCTTCTCAGTGCCTGGACTGAGGCATCGCAGCTGGTCCCTCGCTGTGTGTGCAAGCAATGTTTGGAGAGAAGGGGAATAGCAGCAGGGACAAATAATTATTAGCTATATAAATAATGGAATTAATTAGCATCTGGTTTCTGAAACAAAGCCGTACAGCAACCTGGTCCTGATGCTTAGAAAGCCAAAGGCATTGAGTAACATGGGAGAGCTGCTTTGGTGAAGACCATGCACATACAGAAGATAGTTGTTCCCATACAGAAATATGCGAACGTTAGTTTTGTCCTTGCATGAAGAAGCACATACTCTATCCGTGTGTGATGCCCTGGCAATGAACTTGGGAGGAAACAGGGAGGCTCATAGGTTTTAGAATAAGGGGTTTCATGGCTAGAAGGGACCGTAGTGATCTTCTGGTTCGCCCTCCTGATTAGCCTGGGCCACGAAGGTGGTAGATCTGTCCATCTTTATTTCCAAGGCCTTGGATGTGATGTTCTAGATGGTAAAGCTGACTTACGCTTTCCTGATACAAGGATTCAACCTCTTTGTTTTGCATGAGGAATACGAGAACACAAGTGTATTTATATACTCTTATCTAAATGTACCCCCACGCACACACATACATTAGCAAGAGCTATCTGGATAAACACAAACCTGTGTCATGTCTCTCTGTGAGTGACCCTAATTTTCCCCCAGTCCCTCCACAATTGCTGTGATTCTTGTTCTTGTCCTCTTGCTTCACAGAGGGTCAAACATCCTGCATCTCATTGTCTCTTCTGTCTCTTTAATTAGTGCCCGTCCTCCCCCTTCTTCCCCTCACTCCCATGTCCCCCCTTCCCATCTCCTCTCAGCACTTGGTTTGCAATGCTCTATTATTTCACCTTTCACACGTGTCGTCTCTTTCGCCCAGGCCCGTCTGACACCTCTGCCTTACACTTATCATAGAAACATAACATTTAAATACAAATAGAACAGGGAATAATTTAACCCCTATTTGCACTGGAGAAGGTGCCAAGGCTTTGTATAAACACAGCCGGGGAGATTTATAGATGCTGTATATTTATCTGACAAGTTACGTTTCTTTACCACTGTGCCTTGCAGCCAGCTTTTCCTGATGGGCACAAGCCTCTGTTGCTGGCAGAGTGGTCAAGAAGAGGGAAGCCTGGTTTCACAGGGATATTGGAAATGTCACCAAGGGGATATCTCAGGGAACTCTGGTTTGCCATTGCTGTGGCCTTTCTCTCCCTACCAGTCCTCCTGCGAGGAATGGGGGGTGCTGGCTCCTGTTGTTGCTGTGGTTGGTTTTTTTTATGGCAAAACGGGGTAGATTCAGGGTGAACTTAATTTTCAGTATTATCAGAGTGCCTCAGGGCGCTCATGGCAAGGACCTCGTCGTGCACCAGCAAAAACCTCCTCTGCTCTCCTGGGCACCACAGCACAGAGAAATAGCTGTCCATGGTTATTTCCATGGGCCTAGCAGGCATGATGGACTCAGGTTTTGGGAAAGACTGATAATGGGGTGAACGCTAATGAGGGAAAACAAATATGTGGGGAGAAGAAGCTTACATGGACACCACATTCAGCCCCCACACTGTGGGGCAGTGTCACTGCTCAGACTGCTGCTGTTAAGAGCTGCCTCCACAGTGAGGTTAGTGAGGTTTATTCACTAACCTGTAGTATTTGGGTATAAGGGAGAAACGGAAACTGTCACTTTGGTGTGTTAATAGACAGAAATTTGGACGGGCTGTTCCTGACAAAAGCAAAGGGGACATGCTCAGATGTGCATCAGTACTTGGTGTACGGCCATGTGTGGCCTTGAGGAAGCTACATAGAATAGGTTTTCATCACACCTATCCTTAGACATGCTGAGTAAGCTCACTGTCTTGATTTCCCTCATGGGGAGGAGATAGAGGCTGCTCCTCATGGCTGCCCACCTCTGTTGTGTAAGACAGGATGGTACCACTCACCTCCCATGGCTATGGCCCAGCTTAGGCTGGAGAACACGGTCATGCCCACAGCTCATGTTGGGGGCATCCCAGATGATGGGCTTGTGCCCAGCTTCTTTTTGTCCATCTCTTCTGGCCCTTGACAGTGGTATTTCTGTCTTGCTTGACTATGCATTCACTTTGCCCTGGGGCCCAGTGCGGTGACTGAATTAAGCACTCAAGCTCTCTGTACAAGATTCCGTTTATTTCACAAAAGGATCAAACTTATATATGTTTCAACAAAGATCTAGAAAGAACTAACGGCATACAGCCAATACTACTAACACAAGAGCACATATCTGGCTCAGCTAGGATGTTTGCCAGTCCTCAAATCAGTTAAAGATAAAAACATTCCATACACATACTTGTGACTGTCTTCAGCCACGTCTTCCCAGGCCTACACAAGGCCATCCTCCAACCTGACCTTGTAAAACTAGTTCTTCAAAGGCTTAGCAAACATGCAGCACAGCAAATTCTAACATTCAGTCTTGAAAACAAACGCCAGGTGTTCCGAGCTGCTGCCACATCCCAGGTGTTAGGGGGCCTGGTTTGAAGGGGGTTTTACCCCTCAGTCCCATAATCTGAAATGTGGATGAGAGCATTGAGCTTGATAATGGAGGTCACGGGGGACTGAGTCTGCCCAGTGCTCTGAAATTCAGATGTGGGTCCTGAAATTCCTAGATTTGGGATAGCATCTCTCTGAAAAAGGAGGAAGCATGGGACTCAGCGGGGTGGTATGGGTGGTAGGGATGGACCCTACACCCCACAGACAGGCAGAGCTTAGGGACAGCTTGACCTGGGGACTGCTCCAGGTCTGTGTGCAGCCTAAACCTCTGGTTTCTGTAGGATGTAGAGTGGCCTGAGTAATGGTACAGCAAGGTACTGCCCTCCATACTCATTTAAGGGCAGTGGAAAAGTCTGGTGGGGAGCACCTGCAGTGTGCACACATGCTCAGACACATCCCACTGACACCAGTACACCCTCTGTTCATTTTATTCTGGCAGTCTCATGGCCTTGTTCAGACACATTTACAAAGCAGAAGTATTTGCCCCGGTGCGTCATGTCAGCTTTTTGTCTGGGACCTGGAAGAGCAGTGTATGGGAGCACTCAGAGTGTAAGAAAGAGGCTCATACAAGCCCATTAGAGGATAAACTCATTAGTGAAGACCTGGAACATACTTAATGGTCCCAGCTGCTGGACCCTTCCCTTTCTCTTCCCAGCTGAGATGTGCGAGGGGCATTGCTAAAACACACTGCTGAGCTCCCTGTCAGGGCTGGGACATGAAAGGTAAATGCAGCACTTTGTTAGAAGAACCTCTCAGAGAAAAAAGCTTGTTAAACTGACTCATTTTTTTATCAGCTGAGTGTGTGATTGTGTAGATTTCTGAGGCGGCAGATGTGACAAATGACTCCCCTGACAACCCAAGGCACAGTTTTTCAGGAGGGAGACAGGGCGCTGATTTGAAGACAGGGCTGGAGGTGATGTCCAGGCAGTGCTGAGCCCTGGCTGGCCATGGGGAGCCTCTTCATGCCACCTGCCCTGGAGCAGCTGGACCAGCAGCCCCTGGGAAAGGTGGTCTTCACCTTTGGCAGAGCTTGTTCCTGGTGGTCTGATGGCCACCTTGTGGGCAGCTCACCAAAGCACCACTTCTGCCAGCCAGTCAGCTCTAGGGACAGGCATCCCTACACCTAGTGTCCTGCAGAGATGCAGAAAAGGGGGCTAAAATAAATAAATAAATAAAAATTAAAATCAAATAAAATAGAATATAAAATCAAGTGGTTCCTAAAACACCTGGTTTTAGCTTTTCATAAACTAAACCAGACAAGGCAGTTTCAGGCCAGTTCCACACTAGAGAGTTTTGCTGACAGAGGAGGGATGTGATTTTTTTTTAATGATATATTTATATTAGCAAAAAGCCTGGTGAAAATACAGTTACACAGCTATAGGAGCACTTTTGCTGATGCAGCTTATTTGAAACAGGGGAAACTGTATAAAGTACAATATAACAGATGCTTCCTCTGTGCTGGAAGAATTTACTAGACACAAAGCTTTTTGCCAGTGGTGTTCCCAGTTCATACCCACTGCTCTGGCCCTTTCCTAAAATATCTGCCATCTTCCAGGACAGCTGGTCTCATTCACTGGGTGGGTTTTCCTCCAATATCTGGACAACCATTGGAGTTTGGACTGGGCTCTTTCGCCAAAGCTTTGTCTAGCCCTAGACTGAAAGATGCCCTACAGAGCACACACTCAACTTCAGTTGCTGCCTCCCTAAGGCTTACCTCACCTCTGAGAGTCTCTTTTGCAGGTCAGTTTGGCCATCAAGAAAACAAACCTTTCAGATGTCCAAAGCACCTTCTCTTAAGGTGGGCACAACCTACACTGTGTTAGTTTGGGCTTTGTGCATCATTAAAGCCTGAACTTTGTGTTGCCAACAAAGACCTCGAAAAGTCCCTTTGCTTAATCAATTTCAATATAAAGTAGGCATATTTCTTGCTTTAACGTGTCTACCAGAAAGATATTCCTGTTTTTCTCCCCTATCAAAAATCCACATGTACCCTCCTCAACCTACTTTTCCTGCCATTTCAGCAGCCTAACTGAAGGCAACATAACTCCTCGTTTTCTGTGGGCAGTACATTTTTCATTCATGTGGATAACTTGACTGCAGGATTGAAAGCTCCTAATATCCTCACTTAATATCCACTGCCTGAAAAATTATTTACATCCAAGGCTAATTTGCCAATTTGCAGGTGCATCTTGGAGAGGGGAATTTTGATCAAACACTGGTTGAAGCAGAACAGGTTGCCTACACCAATGACTTCTTGGTGAACAAAAGTGACATAAATCTTCCAATCAGTCAGCCAGAAAAGGGTTGTTGCAAGCCAATATTTTGTTCAGCTTTATGTTAACATGTGCATTAAAAATAAATAAATTAAAAGAATCAAACTATTTATTTATTTATTAACATATATTTATTCAAATTGGTTACATCTGCTCTGTAAACTGCTCTGAAAAAACTTCTTGGTTCACACATTTACATAGTGTTTAATGCATGATAAATAAGACATTTATGAATCACGTGCAAATGGCCTGTTTATATACCCAATGTAAACTATGTACATTTCTTTTTTTCTTGGTGTAATGGTGCTGGCCTCTGAACATAAACCTGATCTAGTGGCATCACTCAATGCCCTCTGAGATCTTTCTACCAACTCAGCAATCATTAGTTTGGTCTGTTTTCACCACCGTTTTCTGCAGGTGTTTCATTCTGGACTGAAGATCCCCATACTTGGTGTAAGGCCAAGTATAAATAGCCTTCCTCATTCAAAATACAATTATCTACTAGCAGACCATGTCCTGCTTTGACATGAAATACCACCTGCTTGAGCTATCATCTCAGATATTAGTAATCATAGAAGTTAACTTTATGTTTCAAAAACTTTGTGCTTATTTCAAATGAACTTTAAAAATATATTTAAAAACTCATCCAAACTTGTAGGTATGTGTCTGTGAGTGGGTATGAATGACAAATCTCCATTTACAGGCTGTGGCTTCCATTATATCTTGATTTAAAACAACTTACGATGTTAAACATTTTTTTCCTGCAATTTGTTTAGAATTGCGAGGGTTACTAACTTATGTTATTTTTCATCTGGACTTTATTTCTATACGGTCTCTTTATCCACATTTCTCTTGGATAGCAGTCTAAGCAATGCTGTCATTTCAGTCACTGCAAGCTGACTGCAAAAATTGATCAAAAAAAGCTGATTTGGAAGACTTTGGTGCCTAGATTTTGAGAAGCAGTTAAAGATTTTATACATAACCAAACCTTCTGGGTTTTTGTTTGTTTGGTTGGTTAGTTTTTTAAATTGCCAAATTATTTTCAAGTACTCATTGAAAGTCAGATGCTATTAAGGTTTTTCGAGCCAGCCACCTGAAAAGACTAGCAGCTTCTGAAATATGTCACCTCAATGAAATCACCGTTTGTTTTGCATGTGATACTGAGCCATCTTGGCTTTCACATTCCTCCTGAAATATGGTAAGCATCTCTTTATTTTGTTCCAGAAGACAGAAAACTCTTTGTGGGCATGCTCAATAAGCAGCAGTCAGAAGATGACGTGCGCAGGCTATTCGAGGCATTTGGCAACATCGAGGAATGCACAATCCTACGGGGACCTGATGGCAACAGCAAAGGTAAAGTGATGGCTTGTGCCAAGCTAGATCCACTCTCAGTGTATATATCATCTTCTGGTCTGACAAAGTCACTATGTAGCCGCCAGGACAGCATCTCTTACATTAGGAGGGGTCACATTTGCCAAGTGAGGCCATTACTTTGCTGGTCACTGTCTGCTCGTGCATGACAGGAAAAAGCTGATTGCACTTAAAAACACATGCCCCTGATGAGCTTTGTCTTGCCACGTGCAGACTGGTGCCTACTGTTGTTTGCTCGCAGGGCAGAGCTTCCCCTCTGAACGCTGGGCATTTACATGATGTGTTCTCCCAACCCAGTTGAACAGGCCAATTCTTTCTTTAAGCAAAGCCAAGGTTGCTACTTTACATCTTGACTCACCGGCTCCACCATCATCTCTGCTTATTTCTCACCCACCAGCCCCAGGTCTTCCCCTTTTTCACTTGGTCTTTGCATAGATACACACTGGCCAGCGATCGCAATTGCAAGGGTACAGGTGCTGATTTAAATCTTACACTCAGTGGACATTTACTGTTTGAAACATACAAATGCTTCATTGCAAAACTAGGTGTCTTACCTCCTCCTGCCACTTTTTGGCATCACTTGTTACCTGGATAGCACAAAGGATCCTCTGCCACAGCTCAGGTGTAAGAATGAGGCTTCTCTCTTCAATAGGAGGGTCATTTTTTTCCCTGTCAGTCTCTAGACAAAGTAACTTCAATTTGAATAGGAAGCCCTCTTCTCTTGACAGTATAATGCGTCCATTAAATATTGATCTGCGTATAATATATCATAAACTGTGCTGGAATGTGCAGCACCAGAGAAGAGACCAGTCCTGCTGACACAGTTCATATCTCACTGGATATTTTGACATGTGACAACATCAACCAGCATATTTTTGCAACAGGGAGGCAAAAAATCCAAATCACAGTGATACACTGGAGAAAGATATTGCTATTCCATAAGATCACTGGCGGCCAAAAAAGACTTCACACCACCATTACAGGGCAGCTGTTTGATATACATCAGCAAAGTTCAGCCTTCCTGATATAGATGGCTGAAAATAAACTGTGGGCACCTTTCTTCAATTGTATGGCCACTTTAGTTTCATGACACCCAAAGATGGGGGCTGCCCCACTGGAAAGTGGTAGCCTAGGTTAGCCTAGAAGAGTTCCAACCTTCATAACAGTAGGTAGTTAAGCACTCCATTCACTGAACAAATCAGTAAATTGGCAAAAAGCAAAAACATATGTCTGTCTGCCTCCACCTGGAATTGTACAGAACAAAATCTAATGACAAAGGAGTTAAAGTAATAATAAAAGCAATAATGTCTGAGATCTGTAAGAAACAGATTCCAAAGGAGATCCAACCCACGGACTTGTATTCATACTTGCTCTATTTTTTTTTTTTTTTTAAACAATTTCATTATAAGTCTGAATCTGAGTGGCAGCTCCATATTGCTAACCAGTTTAATTATTAGTGCTAGCGGGCTGCAGTCTCAGGCTTGCATTTCACTGAGCTGTTCAGGATCAATACTGAGCCTTGACAGAGTTAATATTACCAGCTTCCATTTGCTGGTGCTATTTACTGAGAATGTGAAGCTCCTAATTTACACACACACAGTTACATACACGCATACACGCACACAGTCAATCCAACAGAAAACTTAAGGCTAGTGCCCTTATCTTAGGAGTCAGTCAGGCAAGCCACAACTCCCACAAGTTATTCCCAGTCTGTAATGTTTTCCATCTGCTAGAAACCAATATGTGACACACATTGCTTGTGAGCTACTTATTTTGGGTAAAACCCATAAGGCTTTAATTCTACCTAAATTGAGATTTCAGCAGATGGTCTAAGTGCCAGATAGCAATCAGATCCCATAGACTTCAATCCTACCCAACCCATCACGTGAAGCCCCACCAGGCATCCCTATGGTGAGCTTCTAAGTCCTCCAGGTACCTCGATGCAAGCAATGCTCTCAGAAGGTACATCCCAGCTTCTGACTTCAATGCTACCACAGTCCAGTCACAGCCAGAAAGCTGCCTGAACCTTGCCTGAAGCCATGGGTGATGTCCTGAGCCATGAGGCATGCCCTTCAGGGGGGCTACAGAAATACCTCCTGCATGAGTCACTCAGGGGTAGCCATGGTGGCTGGAGTATGTAACCAGGTGGCAGAAGAGCTGGGACTGAAGCATTTCTCTGCCAGAAGGGAAGCGCAGAGCCTGTCTCTCCTGAGAGAGGTGGGAGAGGAAGGACCCTTCCTGCACCACTCCCAGTAAAGCTCACCAGCGTGCAGCCAGGAGTCCTCATGTAAGGAAGCTGAAGTGGATCCAGTTCAGCAAGCTATCAAGACCAACGGGGTCTACATTGCTGCTCTCCGGAAAGCCTCTTCCCCCCCCCACCCCCAGCCCCTATTCAGCAGCTGTCTACTTCAGTAACTTAGAAAGTAAAGATTTCCCATGGTACCAGAAGTTCCACAAGAGGAGTCTTAACACCCTCTGCAATTATAACCATAGGCCCTGACTCTACAGTCACCTCCAAGCTGGCGAGATAGTAAAGAGCAGCCCTTGCAGCTCTATAATCTGGAAGTAAGGAAAAAGAAAAACAAAAACCTTAAGCACATGTATCAGCACAGGTTATATATCTCTCTGTGTGTCAAAATCCCTTCAAACTCCAGATTTGCTCCTATCGAAGGGACACCATCGTTCTGAGGAGAGTGGCGTGACTCACACCCTCAGCTTGTGAGGTCCTGGAGTCAGTTCTGGTGACAATGGGAAGAAAGGAGGTTATATGCACATTTAGTGTTATGTACAGAAGCCATCCCATTGAACACACAAACAAAAGGGCTAAAACGTTGGGATCTCTGCTATTGCCTTGCCACCACACACCAGTAAAAGCTGAGTTTTCACTTGTCGTGCTACCTCAAAACCTACTGGAAGCAGTAAGAAGCAGCAGTAGGAGGGATCCCATTAGCATCTTGGGCATTAAACAACATAAATGACGGCTACTACTTTCATTCCCACCTTTATCCAGCTCCACTGATCCGTCAGAAACCTCAGCACAGGGATGAATTTCACCTGAAGAGAGTGAAGCCTCCAACATGACAGCAACACTGCAGCCAAAAATCCTGCTCTAAATGCAATGGGTGACTGGAGCTGGAAAGCTTTTGTATATTTGCTAATCAGCATCTTCTTTTTAGAGGCAGAAAGTACAAAAGAATCTCTGCAAATAATTAAACACCCTAATTCTGGATTATCTCTGATTAATGAAGAGGAAGGCGCAGCATCTCAGGAGCCTGGGAATGCTGGGCTGCGATTATGTCATAATTGATCCCTATTGTTTCCAGCTGAAGTTTATCTATCTCATTTTCTCACGATTGTCTCCTCTCAGCTCCTTATAAATTAGATCCAACTATTAGCAACGATCATTGTGCTTTTCCTGAAATACAGTCTGAGCACAGTGCTGAAAGGGTAATGCAAAGTGAAGGGCTCCTAATGTAAGTTAATTTCATATGTATGTATTATTTTTAGAAGGGGCTATCACTGCTTTTTTTGGTCTCAACTCTATCAGCTTACAGTGATGATTTTGGGGACCTTTGGGGCTCGTTATTCTAGCTTGCAAGTGGGGTGTTCTAATGCTTCAGTTTTCACCCTGCACTGTATGGATCCATAAGGGTATGTGGACTTTCTAAAGATTCTACAAAGGGAATAAAGAAGACCTGTCCCATTGCCAGGACTGGCATCCCCTGCACAGTGATCTGCAGCCCTTCAGGGAAACAGCTAGGGCTTTGCAAATTGATTAAAAACTCAAAAGTCTTTGGTAGTAATAGAAGGGGATGGAAGCCAGAACTTCTCAGATCTCTCCCAATCTGTTCCAAAAACTGCCTTAGCATATGGAAATTACTCTTCCTCTCTCTGAGTCAGTTTGCTTGTAGCTAAGAGTGTTAGCAATACCTTCCCCCACTCTAGTGGTGCATGTGACCCTTTGAAGTCTTGATCACTTCTGCACTCTGGCATATATTCATGACTGCACCTTTCGGCCCTGAAACCTTATGTAAGAGTTCAGTGTGAGATTCCTTGCATGGTAATGCAGGCCAGAGAAGCACTGCCTACATTTCTCTGATGTCCAGAGGAGAACACCTATACAGGTACTGGCTTTGCAGCTATGAAAGGCTAAGATTCAAATTTTGGTGGTGGCAAGATGGTAACCATCACATGCAGATCTCTCTCCCATCCCTGCTTCTTCATCAGAAACTGCCTCATGCTTTGTCAGACCAAAGCTGCTTGGAGCCAAGACAAGCTCTGAGCAGTCTGTCGTGGAGCTCTACCTGTGATATAATAAGGTACCTTGTGGTTTGGACTAACCTGAATGTCTTCTGTACATTTGGCCTGTGGTTGTTTGTAACAAGTATGTGTAGCTTTCTGATAACTTTTACACACTTCCTTACTGTTTCTCATAACCCCAGAGGGAGGAGCATTCAGCATTAAGTCCAATACAAATAAAAGAAAATTCATTTTCACCCAATAAATTGTAAAGTTGTGCAACACTGCCCTGGAAAGCTGTGGAGGTCAAAACATAAGTGGATTCAAAACGTACTTGCTAAGTTTGTGTCCTTCAGTGCCCATTACAAGCAGTGTGGGAATTCTGGATGCAGCTTTGCTTTAAGAGCTCCTCAGGCCACTGACGACTGGACTTTGGAAAGCAATAACCAGGAGCACATTTCCTTGTTATACCTTCTCCACAACCATATTTATGGGCCAGTTCTGAGGACAGGGTACTCAGCTAGATGGACTTTCACGGTAGCCACGTAACTTTTCTTACATTCTTCTTTTTCCTCTTCCAGGGTGTGCATTTGTGAAATACTCTTCACATGCGGAGGCCCAAGCAGCCATCAATGCCTTACATGGCAGCCAGACAATGCCGGTGAGTAGCTCTGTAACACAGGCAAGTGAGGATCCGTCCAGCCTTTGCCGCCCTGTGGCCTGATTGAGGAGGAGGGATGATTTATCTACACTCTGCAACTCATCTTCCAGGAAGGACGGATAACAGCTCAGGCATGCAGGGCCTTGGGTGTGCTTAACTCATCAGTGGAAAGGCCAGGATGACACTGTCATTTCACACAGGCGCAGAACCCCAAAGGGTGTTGTGTTCTGTCACCAGCAGTTTTGATGACCTGAAAAAAAGACACATCATTCAGAGATGCCAAACACATTGGGTCAAACTCACCATGAGTGTAACCTTTCTAGTTTCAGAGGGATGAATCCAGTAGAAACTTGTGTCTAAAGGCTTCTTTGTTTTCTCTCCCCAAAGAGTCCCTGCCTGTAGGTGAAGAACTTTTTGCCAGCGTTCAGCAGAAAGCAGCATGTTTGCGTGATGGCACTAGAGGTTGGAGACAAATCACGCGGTGATGGGTGCCTCTCACTGCTACTACAAAAGTGCCTACCTAGGCATAAATGTGGCCCCCTACATCCAACTTTTGAAAGACAGTCAGACCAAATACTGGATCTTCCAGGAAACATTTGAGGGTTCATTCCACTTGGACAATTATCTAGTAATATGGGAGTTTGAGCTTGATAGATCAGGAAAGTAGAAATGGAGATATATTTTCTATGCAAAATGGTATTTGTACACCATCACACAGATCCAGAGGAATGTAAGGCATTCCGCTGTCAGCAAGTAAAGACAATCTGGTCCAGCATGTTTTGGTTTATTATAATGGTATATTATTTTTATTACTAATTATTCACAGTGTAAATCATGAAAGGCTAAGAAGCGTGCCGACAACTTGGAAAGGATACAGGAAAGCTCAATAAAAAATATTTAAGAGTGTAAAATCTCCCTCTCAGTAAGAAACTCTAATGTAAATTCATGAATTTATCCAAATAAGTTTAAAGTGGGCCTGGCAGATTGTCTCTAGATCTTTGCAGGGACAAAAATGGAAAATTCTTTACAGGGGAGAAGGTTTCTAAAAGTAGCAAATCATCAAGATCTCATTTTTTGGAACCCCTTCTTAGACAAATTAGTTTAAAAATGGTACATATTTACCAGTGATACTACTGAAAAAAATCTCCTTAAAGATGGGAGGGGGTGTCAGTTTTTTGAAGTATTACAATACTTTTAAGAGTATCTTCCTAAAAGATTCCTTCTAACAAAACCAGATGTTGGGCTTGATGCTGACATCCCCTAGTGGAATATTACAGGCATCTTTCCTGAGACAGGTCAAAGAGGTACTTTTAATGAGTTTCTTTCAAACTTTGGCCCAAAGTGATAGTGTCTATAAACTGACATCAGGAATTGCAGTTCCATAGGGTGTGGTACCACAAAAAGGTGTAATAAAAAGTCAGCCCCTGTCCCAAAAATCTTGCAAGCTCATGTGACAGAGGTGAGAGGAAGACAGGAGAAAACAGACAAAACCCAAGGAGACCTGAAGATTTTAATCTAGATCTAGTATACCCAAAATATGCTTATCCTTCCCCAGTCCTTTTCCTTCCTGCTTTCAGCACACTTTAGATAAGAAACACCCACTCATTTCTCGACCACACGGGAGCAAATTTCTGTTCCATCCTGCTGACGTTAACTGAGTTTAGAATGTGCAAAACGATAAAGAATTTGGCCATTTCATGGGTCAGTTTTTTTATGGGACCATTTTTCCTGTTTACTTATTTGACTCAAATACCTGTTATAGAAATGTTCTTGAATAACCAGGTCTGGGCATCTGAAAAAGCATCACAATTTAACCCTCGCTAGATGCACATCCCAGGCTCACAATCAAGTTTCCGTGGTTGACAAGTTTCCGTGAACTGGCTGAACCTCAGCAGCAGTCCACGTACTTACTCTTAGCTCATAGTAAAAGCAAGTGGAAAATTATTAATTTCATCCTCTTCATTACAAGGTAAGTTATGTGACGTTGTCTTGTATCTGCCACGAGCTACGAGCAGGCACACAGGCAGTTACCATGGCTCAGCAGATTAGTGAGGACCTGTCGAGTGACTGCCAATTGATCAAGACGTGGAGCACACAGTTTTTCCCACAGGGCCTCAAAATTTCTAAGGCTCTTTGAATGAGATGGGCCAAATCCTGCAAGTGATCTCTGTTCCCATTCTCGTTTTCATGGTGCTTCAGGGTGTGCGGCTTCTTTCAGGGCTTGGATGTTCACAGAGAAATGCAGCCACCTCGTGGTGAGATGGCGATGTAGCCCTTGTCCTTGGAAAGGAGTGGTGCATTGCTGCCATCTTCCTTCAGTCCCCCCTCCTATTTCTCTCACCATTAGAACTGGCCTCATTTGTCCGGCTGTGATGCCAACTCAAAGTTGCTCCTGTGGTTCAGCCAATTTAAACGTCTCTTGCCTTGTCCTCGTGTACTACCAACGGGGCATCCATCATCATTCTTGTCAGGTCTCGAGCCGTTCGTTCCTGCGGCAGACTCCTGTTTCTCCACAGCTGTCAGGATTATTGCTCTACTGTGACTTCCTGTTCACACAACATATGTTGCCTAATAGTTTCAAAAGGCAACTTTCTTTTATGAAAGTTTTTTTCTTTTTTTTTTTTTTTAACCTTTCCTTGGACAGGTGCCTGACCACCATCGTCACAAGCCCACTTCTTTATGCGAGGCACTTGTTCCTCCTAAGGGCCCACCAAACAGGTTTACAGCTTTCCAATTTTCACACAATCAATTGCTTTTAAAAATAACATTCCCAAAATCCCCTACTTTTGATCAGGTCCAAAGTTCCTTCTGACTCTACCTACCAAGAGGCCTCTTGGGGGTCTTTTAAAATCATATTGCCTATCAACTCATCAGCTTTACAACAGTGTTTTACTTCATCTCTATGTCCTCCTTTATGAGACATCATATTTTGCATGTATTTAGAATGTATTTATAACAATTATATGCCCTGTACTTTTAGCTTTGGTTACTCTGTCCTCCTGTGTCTCTTACCCATCCATATGGGCACATAAGCAGGTCTCTTCACATGATTCGCACCCCTTCCTCATCCAAGCCTTGTCACTAGCAGCCTTATCCACCAACACAACAAATTCAGCTAGTACTTCTATAGTGACAGCTTGCAGATCTAACTTCTCTACTGCAGGACTGACTCTTGTCCAGACTAAAATCTTGGCCTGTCTTTCCAGCATCTCCTTGTGGATGTCTAGCTGTCAGATCAAGCTCAATCTGTATAAAACAGAGCTCTTGAACTTTTCCTCCCAAACCCTGTCTCCTTTCTCCTCCGCCTCCATTCTCAGTCACTCTGGACAACATTATCATTCTACCTGTCAGTCATGCTCCTACCTAGGCATCATCTTCAGCTTGGTTTTCTCCTTCTCTCCATGTCTTCACATCTGGGCAACAGCCAAATGTTGAAGAGTCGTTCTGCACAACACATCTAAGATACAGCCTCGTCCGTCCACCCATGCAGAATAAACTCTCCTCCACACTTCATCACGCATACCTAAATCGCAGCAGCCTTTATACTACCCAGAAGGTACACAGGATTAAAGGCTATACTTCTGTTGCACCTTTTTCACCATCATCTCACCCACTGGGGCACCTCAGAATTTCTGTTATGAATTAATTCCTGGAAGGGGTAGAACAGTACTGTTATCTATGTTTTCCACACAGAGGCAAGAAGAAGTGAAGAGTGTGATTCTTTTGATTTAGCTTTAACAGTCTAAAAGTTTGTAAACCATTCTAAACATCTTCTAGGATTCCTACAGAAAGGAGGGGGGAGAGATTTCTAGAGATTTGTACATTCTTCCCTTCATCTAACTGTGCTAGGATGGGCTAAATCACCTTCTGGGCATGCATGTCCCTTTCATTAATTATAATGGAGATCTCCATAATGGCATTAGACTGAATACCTGAGGTGGCACTCATCTCACTTAATTTGAGACATCCAGAAACTAAGGAACTATGTCTGAGGTTGTCATCTAAGTGTTTGTCATCTAAGCTTCTGTTATAATCAATAGAGAGAAATAGATAGCTCTGGAGGAATTTTATTTTACAGAAATAGATTTTGAAACCTGTCAAACCAAAACCCAAACAGAAGTGTGCTTTTTAGCTAATTTTAGGCATTGGATTCCTATGGTCTGCCAGTTCCATAATAGTGGTTCTTCACCTGAAGCGCAACTTAGAATGAAAAAGGACCCGTAGTGCTTAAAAACAAAAGCTAAAAACACTTGCTTCCTGCAGATGCCTCAGAGTCTACAATTGCCTTTGCTCACCACTGATGCACCCCTGCCACCCTGAAATCCTTCTGCTGCACTTGTCGCTGCCACAGTAATCCTGCTGGAGCTAAAGATCTAGAGTGACTCTACACCAGCTGACGTTAGCCACCTACAAGTCAAATATTAAAGCTGTTCACTTGGCCTCTTGTCTGATGGTGATTTCTCCCACATAATTCAGACATATAATTTAAGATTGCCTGAACGAGCCATGGAGGCATCTGCCTCCCTGCTGAGTGTGCAGGTTAGAGTGGACGCAACTTCATGTCCAATGCAAGGGGACCTGAATCCTGTTCTGGGTGTTGGTGCCCAACTAAAGCAATCTGGCATGCAGAAACCAGGCATCTTGCATCTGAGTCCTTTGACTCCTGATCCATTAGGTGTACTGTGAACTTGCTTAACACACTAATCGTCAGCACTGCATTCATTCTATCTCTTTATTTCATTAATAGAATGTAAGGTCATTAAGACTTTCAGAACACTGTAAGGTGGCTTCCCCCACCACACAGGCCAAGTCCTCTTTTATTTTACTATAGAAGTCTGCAGTAGCTTGGTCAAACCACAGCATTTCTTCTGTATCCAGGCAATAGAATCCCAAGTCTATCTATGCCTGGCTGAACATCTTCCGTGAAAATTACTTTTCAGATGGAATCCTTGGTTTCGTGAAAAGAAAGGAAAATGTGAGACTTGGATACAAATACTGAACAGATGTCTGCCTTTCAGAGAAAGATTCAACTTAGTTGAACTTCAAAAAAAAAAAAAAAAAAGTAGTGCAACCCAAAACTTTGTTAACTTGGGGGCTTTCTTTTCAACATTTTTCTGTGTAGCTCTTATCAATACAAATGACAAAACCAACTTCAAATCTCCGCTCATGAGCCACCTGTAGCAAATTATGCAATTACTACTCAATGTTGTTAGGCGACAGACCGATTAGATCTCTAATTGTTGTATTTAATCATTTTTTATTAATCAAGAAAATATGAATGACACAACACCTTGAACAAAGTTGACTTTCAGCTTCCACCCACCATGTTCTTTGGAAGTCCACCCATAGCACTGAAATTCCCAGCCAAACACGGTTAATAGTCAGATGAAGTGATTCTCTTCTTGCCTTATGCAATGTACTATCTACCCACTCACACCATAAGAGATTTTTGTCATTAATTAAGTTGGAGGAATTTTTCACCTGTTTAGTCTGCCAAGTAAGAGTGACTTAAATATGAGATTGTCAAAAATCACCTCAAGAAACAAGTGTCATTGTTAGTACATCATGTGCAGTGGCCCTCTCTCAAACTGATGGCAAATGGGGCACCAGTTCTCATTTTCCTGGCTTCGGATGCTCAGGCACCCTATCGAAGAAACCAATCCCAGCTCACATTTATGACTGCTGTTATTATTGCTGTGCATTCCTACGGTGCAGTTATGACTTTGCAAAGCACTGTGAAGTTGCCTTCAGACACAGTCCCATTACAGAAACTGGCCGAGCAGCTGTTCTCACCCCCTGTCAACACAGCAGAGGAATATTTAGGTGAATTAGGGATGGAAGGGAAAGCAGTGAGAGTCTGCAGAAGGAGCTTTGAGCAGGTGGAGGAAAGAAGGAAAATAGGCCTTTGTGGGCATGATGAAGTTGTAGCCCGGGCGCCTCGTTTGCAGAGCGGCGGGGAAGCGGCTGTTATTATGCGTGCACGCTGGCACCAAAGTGCTGAGTCGGCAGAAACTCCCTGGGAGGAGCAGCGTGGCGGCTCCGGTGAGTGGGGGGCCACAATGCTGTAGATCAGCTGAGGTATTTTTAACAATTATTTTGATATAAACAGCTCTGAACTTGAGGAGCTCCATGTAAATGGGAAGCAGTGGGGCTTGTAATTAGATTTGTGTACACTTTCATAAATTGCCGGGAAACATCAAAGCCGTGATAGAAGGCTGTGGTGCACTTTATTTCCTTCTTCTGTTCTTCTGTTAATTGAATGGTTGATGTGTGGATAGGAAGTGTTGGCTTCGCGGAGTACTATTTACAGACCCGCTGACAGCTGCACTGTGAAAATTAACAGGAACAGAGCAGCCTCTGTCACAGCTCTTCCCATGAGGGACTTGCTTCAAATTGGATCATTTCTTTCATAGGAGAAACTTTCCTCATCTCTCCTCCCTTCTTCACAAATGTGCACACACATCCAGCTGCACGCTCCCCTTCTCCCTTCAGGCTCATTGCAGCCTCTAGTACTCAGAAGGAGGGTTTGTCATTTCCACAAAGTTGTGGGAGTTCGACTGCAGTTCAAAACTTGTAGCATATTCCTCTTCCAGCAAGACACATCTTCAGGAAGTCAACCAAATCCATGAGCTGGGTGTGTGGAGCCACAGCTTCATGTTTGCAGGTCTCACCTCAACAGGAACATGCTCTTCACCCTCTTAGAAACGCTAGCAGATTTCCTCTCAGACTACTACTGTTGGAAATGTGGTTATTGTTGATGTGACATGGAATTGCTGTGTGCTAAGCGCCATACAAACCTCTTACAGGAAAGTTCCCACCCTCAGCAGCTTACCAACTAAAGGCTAGGGTTGACCTGGCTGAATTACATCAAAGTGTTGGTCAAAGTACAAAACTTTGAGGTGCTCTGTAGTCTTATATCTACACCTCTCTTACAGTTCATGGAGAGAGACTAGCTCCTCAGGGAGACATCTGTCTGTCTTAAGTAATTGATGGTTTAGAACAGATACCCCAAATGGCTGCAATGGGGTCATCCGAATGTCCCTCTCAGGGACAAGACACAAGAGATAAGCAAAAGGAGTAACAATGCAATTAATCAGTATATTTAGCCAGTTCATAGCCAAAGTCACAGCAATCCTTGTTCCTGGTCCCAGTAGAGAAGTAATAACCAGTGAATACTTGAGCATCTAAATCTTAATATCTACTTAAATCTGGAAAACAGAATTAAGAAGGTCAAACTTGAAGCCATCAGTCCACCACCTCACTTCCCAAGGGTGTCTTCAAGATATCCAGGTAACATAAACAGGAACTTAGACAAACCCATAGTACAAATAGATAACAATTAAACAGACTATAATTCAGAGTATCAATTAACCAACAAAATTTACTCTCATTGAGATTCCAGCATGAGCTCAAGTTCTCAGTTAATAAAAGCCGCCTTGTGACAGTCAGTAAAGAGATAGAGAGTCGCTGACCCCCTCAGGCTGTCAGGGTAAACAGGAAATGGGAAAGTCATTAGACTTAAGTTTTATATGCACACAAAAACATAAAGGGGGGATTTTCAAAGGTAATTCCCAGTGAAAGTTGATGACAGTCCAGCATCTAAGTGCCCTTTATGCCTCACAGCTGAATTTGCCCTAAAGTTACTTGCCCAAAGTCACAAAGTTTAGGGCAGAGTGGAGTATCATCAATGCAAGTCCATCTGCTCAAATTAATGCAGGAGGCTGAGGCCTTGTTTTACACTGCTGATGTTGGAGAAGCTGATGTAAGAGAATGGAGATGCCAACTCAGACCCATTTTTTTTTCTCTTCACTGTTGATCTGTTCTCTAAACAACATGCACTCCATGCAATGTCTTTGTGTAACACACAGACCAGATTGTTTAACTCAGGGCAAGGCACAGCATACCCATTCCTTCTATTAAAAAATAATAATGCGTTAGGAACACATTCATAACTCACCAGCAGCAGGCCTGGGCCTCCTTCCAGTATATGAACGATTTTTCTAAATGTGCTACCTAAACACCATTTATAAAGTCATTGGGATGATGTCCTTTGGGATGAAAGAAGCAATAGATGTGTAATACCTAGGTGTTAATTTGCAGTCATTTCTTCCATCAAAATCCAATGGCTCTTGATAGCTCAGACTCTCTTTCCTTTGGGCAATGGGTTCTGGCAAGAGGGGGACTAAGGTTTGTAGATGATCCCACCCCACTGCTGCCACCAAGACAGGTGAATCTACAACCTTTGGGCCAGCAGTTTCCCACTGTTACCATCATTTTCCTTAATTCTTTCTATAAAAAATAAAATCATAAGACCGTGTTCCCTGCCTCTCCCCTTGTTCCATAAAAGAACTAATAAATCATGCTTCTGGGTCCCAGAATAGAAATCCAGGCAGCCTGGCTGTCTGACAGAGGTATGAATCATACTGGTGCCAAAGATGGCCTTTACTTCTCAAGTCACATCTCCGTAGCCATGCAAGCATCTGGCAGGACAGTGAAGAGACCCATGGGATGTGACAGGGTTCAGTCGCCATCTTCCCCGGGCTTCCTTGCTCTCTCCAAACCGCAGCGTTCATTGCCTCCAAATGGGATAAGAGGCATAACTGCTTGTGAGCCGCATGGCCTTGCTCTAGACAAAAGGATTTAACTGGCACCATAACATCTCTTTACAGGTCCAAAGGGAGCTGGGAACTGAATCAACAGCCGTGGAGGCAGACGGGGGAAAGTGGGAGTGGGACCGTGCCACTGCCGAGCATTGCCCAAGTCCTGGTGCTGGCAGCAGCCCCTGCGAGGCTCGTTGTGCCCAATACTTGTCTCATCTGGATGAGATTAGGACTTGCAGGGGATAAAATAATTCACAAGCACTGGCCTTTCTGGGGTATCAGAGACATTGATAAGCCTCCAGCCTGGGAGGCATAAAATGCTGCCTGCCTGGCAGGTGTGTTCCCAGCCTACTGAAGGGAGCTCCACCGGGCATCGCCACCTTCCTCTAATAAGAAGGTCGTCTTCCAACCATGGACAGGAATGAAGATGTCAGCATTAGGTCTTTACCTCTCTGCTTGCTTTGGGGGTGTTTCTTTCTTCCCCCCTCTTCCCTTCTTTCTTTTGTGCTAAACCTCATTTACAACAGTAGGATCTTCCCTTTGATTTAAATGGGCTTTGGATCAACATTAAATTACTCTGGATGCTTCTGCTTGTTTCCTGTTAATCCACTCCTTCCCAGCCCTGCTCAGGTGTGTGGTCTAGATTGATAACACACATTCTTGTAAGGAAAACAGAAAGACCTTAGTAACTGGTAGATTGCTATCCCTATCCAAAACAGAGCCGACAATAAGTGATTCAGTAGCTGTTATCCAAATGGGTTTTGCAAAGATGAAAATGAATTTTTAAAAGGCAAAGATGTATTTAGATCAAGACAATAACTTTCAGATAAGACCCTCAATTGAAGCCCGCACGAATTCACAAATGCGAAGCATTCTACTGCACTGTCTTTGCCTGAGATGTCTCCTGGCAAGTGAAATCAAGTATGGGAATATGCTTGACTTCCCATCCTGAAGGTCTGCGTGGTACTCTCAGGAACAGTGGATGTGAAGTCTCACCCGGCAGCAAGGAGACATGTTTCAGTCTTGGTGGAGTGGAATGCAGTGAGGGCAGATCCTTCAGCATAAACCAACTTCTTATTCCACCAAAACCAGCAGAGCTTCACTGAGTTTACACTATCTCATGTTTCAGTTGACCACCTGTTTCACCCTACTAAAGCACGGGTGATACATCCCTGCAAGCAGAATCATTTATCGCTTGATGACCCTGTGGTTGTACGGTGCTTGGAGATCTTCGGTTTAAAAATGCTGCAAAAATGCAAATACTTCTTACTATCCCAGTCAAGCAACATGCTTTACACCATGATAGCCTAGAGTCATACAGCATCATAGTGATCTGGAGTGCCTAGTCATGTGCAGTGTATTTGCAAATCAGTGCCGCTGAAATGTTCTTTTATGTCACATGCACAGTTGAAAAGTTTCTGCCCAGCTTGCCAGCCCTTCTTCAACATCTGTTTCTTTCCAAGTCATCTTAGGATGTTCACGTCCTCATCCTGAACTGCCAAGGAAGAGTGGAGCTCATGTGAGCAGAGTCCCAAAGCATCAGGGGCTCCATACCTGGTTGTGATGCTGCCTTGCTGTGACAATAGACAATTCACTTTATGGCTCTGGAATTATTCCACTTACCTTATTTTCATCCTTGCCTATTTAGCTAGAGGTAGAGATCATTCAGATACTAGCTTTCATGGGGCTGTATGCTGCAGCTACCGAACATTTTCTTAATAGTAATAATAACTTATAAAAAAATTATGTCTAGTCATTATTTGTTGCTGTAAGAATATTTTCAGGGAAAGTATATTTTTAATAAATACAGAACTAAACATACCTTATCTTCCAAACCATGTTACTCTTATTGGGAAAGGGAAACCTATAACATTTTCTTTTGAATTTTGGATTTTAAGTTTTTCTTCAAATAGACAAAAAATAATTATTTATTGCTTTCATAATCCTAAATAGCGGGTAAGAATTTCCAGTCTATTGGTATAACAACACTTTCCACTTCATACTGCATTAAGGACAGTGGATGACGATTCTGTGAGGACTTTTATCATCTGTAGACTGAGCTGAAAAACACAGAGCTGCTTGCAGAACTCTGCTTTGAAGTTTAGGTAGTTTGGATATCTGGCTTTGATTTGAGGGGCATACTAATACCCAGGTTACATATCAAGTTCTTTTTAATTAGAATTGGGTACAGTGCCACCAGAAGTCAACAATTCTGTTGCCCTGTGGAAAGCAATAACTTTAGCTCAGAGAGACACCTGCTAAGTAGTGTATGGGCAAGTAAAACCTAAATCAAGCTTCCACTCCAAATAAATTACAGCTCTGGAGACCTGTGAAGGGAAATACCTGCAGCAACTCTCTCTGCTTAGACACTGCATGAAGAATCCCCTCTACCGAGGGAGCAGCATTATCAAAGGGTCTGTCACTCCAGTCCTGGATGAATGCCTCCTTTCCCGGCTCCATCGCTGTCACTCTCATCTCAAGTGTGTCTAAACCAGCTCTCAGGACTGTACAGTGGAAATCGCTCCTAGTGACTGCCGTCCTACTCGTCTTTCAGATGGGACATGAAATTGAAGTCCTGAGTACAGAAAAACATGGCATATTTCACAAGAGGGGAGGGATGTTAGTCCTGGTCATCTGGCCATCTTCCAGAATGGGTAATTACATTTCCACCTAGCTAAAATTCCCTCTGCTCTACAGTTTTAATTGGACAGTAGTTTCTTCTTTGCTTGTCTAAAATCCCAGGTTGGGGTCAAACCCCCACTGGCTAATTCAGCAGCCCTATTTTCAGAAGAGCTACACAGGCATTTCCAAAGAAAGTCTGACTTTGTTTTCAAACTTAGGAGGCATCACACCAAATGGCCTGATCTGACAGAGCCCAAAGCAAAGAAATCCTCCACTGGCTTTCAGGCCCTAATGTCAAGGATCCTTGTGTGGAAATACTAGCCTGAATGGCTTGCTGAAGGTCAGCATCCTCCCAGCTCCGCTTTGCGGTCACAAAGTGAGTGCTAAGGTAAAATTTCCAGCACAAGCAACCCCATTCACATGCTGACACTTAGGAAGGTAGTCTGACAGCCCAAACAAGAAGTATCCAGCATTTAAGCATTTTAGCTGGTGTGCATGGCTGACATTTTGGAAGGTACTTAATAGGATCTGTACACATTCAGATCTCATACTCAAGAGCTTTAGTCACCGGTACTTTAATGTAACAAGCCCTTTTTCAATATTTTGGCCCAGAACTTTTAACTGGCTCCATTTGAGCTAACCAAGATATAAAAGTCCACCTATATGAGAGAGACACTGTTGCAGTAAAGTACGTAAGTGTATGCTTACCTCCAATAAGACTTTCACTAAGCTTAAAGTGAAACATGACTTAATGGCCTTGGCAAATTAAGCCCAAATATATCAGTTTTGCAAGAAAAAGATGTCTAACTGTCTGTAGAGATCGGTAACCTACTGAATCCAAGGAGACTTACAGGGCTGACAGGAAAAGAAAATTCAGGTTTGTATTCTGCAAGGAAACATCTTCACAAAACTTTTCCTATGAATATTGTTCCAGGGAGAAGCAACTTTCCCTGATGCTGTGCAGTATTATTTGGTCTCCTGAAAAGCTTTTGCTTAATTTGTATATAGACTCCATTTGGAGGGCCATAACTAATGGGAAACAGTCCCAAAAACCAGGCAAAAGATTTGTTTTCCTTTATCTTTAAATGAAATATCAATGGATGGATATTTTATTTTTAGTTGAATATGAAATTTCACAAGTGACCTGTCAAGCTCCCATTTTCAAGAATGACTTTATTTCACATGTCAAGACAGGCTGGGAAATTAGTTTTTCCCACAGAGGACTCTGATTAGGGATTACAAAGTGAGTGTGGTGCAGAGTGATTTTTCCTCCATCTTTTCCCTCGCCCCGCCAGCCTAGAGAGCATCTGACTCTGCTGACTAAGGGGAGCAATTCATTACCACGCATGGGAGGGGGACGGGAAGCAAGATAGTCATATTAAGTAGACTTGCTGGCCCAAGAGAGAATAGGGAAAGCATAACACTTAGTCCTTATATTATTCTTTTCATCAGTAGATATCAAAGCACTTGAAAAAGGAGGTTGATTTGATGGGAAAGGAGATAAATGCCAATTCCAAGTAGCCTATTGCAGAGGCACCGGCAGGAATGCTTACTTTCATGATAGGGTCTCTTGACTGTGGATCTGCAGGGTAGAGAAATAAACAGGTCCTTCCCTCAATAAAATGCAGAATTAACACACAGATCTCAAAGTACATTTCAAACATTATTGACTTACCCACTGTAACTCTCTTGGGTGTTGGTGAAATATAAAGTCCAGTCCAATAACCAGAGAGAGCAAGAGGGAGATTATGTATTACTAATAAATGACCGAGCAGACAGGACCTATTGCCTTTGTCAGCAGACAATGGCTGATTTACACCATGGTTTAACTGCTTTTGGAAGCAATAAATAGTCCAGATGAAGGACTCCGCAGTTTTTACCCCATGGAAAATCTGGCCCATTCTGGGGCATTTCTAATGTTATCCAGTGGATTAGTAGGAGTCACTGGAGTAGAAAGTAGTCTTGTTCTGCTGTAGATGAACAGCACTGTTTGGCTCCTCTGATAAAAATCCTGCACTGGGTGATCTTATAGAGTTTACTGCCTGATTTCCTTTAGGCCATGTGAAAGGGCTGCACATGAGGAACCACATACAGAAAACATCAATCCCAAGGTCAATCTTCATATTCAAGAGCAATGCAGCATCTCTGCTGGCTACATATCTTTAACTGCTTACACGCATATCTCATAGCAGAGCACTCTTAAAACCCCCTGCTTTTTCTCCTCTTTCTTTGTAGTGTGTGCTCTAACTTGCTTCTATTTGCTAACGGCCTTTCTGCCCTGTGTATATGATAGTGATGTTCAAAGAGTCCTGAAGTCCTGCTGCGACAAGCAACCCAGAAAAACATCTCATAAGAGGCAGTCTTAGATCCCATTGGGTCAAACGGCTGCTGTGCAGTCACTATGACTCACATCAGGAGGAAAGAACACTCGAGGGGCAAGAGATTCATGTGGAGGTTACCCATGTTTTCATGATCCCATCTACAATAATAGCTTGGTTTTCAACAGTGTGAGGCATCAGCAATTGCCTGAGGCAGTTCTCTGGCCCTAAGACTTCCAGGGCAAATAGGGATAGAAAGAAAAAGGGAAGGAAGAAGACACCAACTTATTTACACTTCTCTGTCCTGCTGACTAGAGCAGGTCACATCTTCAAAACCCATCTGCAAAATGAATACTCATTCCCCCTATTCACTTTCAAAATCCTCCATGCTGCATTGTGCCCACCATGCTGCAGCCTCTGCTCTGCAAATCACGACAGCGGCTCTGAACAGCCCAGTCTGCTGCGGACCAGTGCCTCCCTCCCTCCAATACAGCTGCAAATAGGTTTAAATCATTAGATTCAGGTTACCAAACAGTCTCTTGGATCAGGGTTAATTAAATGAGTGTTGAAATCTAATTAAGGACTGGTCCAGGTGATAATTAGCAGGAAATGTATGCATTAAAATATTCATTTGTCGATGAGCTGCAATTAAGAGTGTGATTTGGGGAAGGATCAATAACTACATCATGTGATTAAAAAAAATGAAAAGTCGCCCAGCCTTGAGCAGAAATGCAGGGGAATTTTGGTTAGATTTTTTTTTTCTCCCCGCCCTGCTTTCTGTTTTGCCCTTATAATAACTTCTGAAGACTGCTTTCCACCTTTGAATAGAGCATTCATCTCTCCATCCCTTTGTCTTCCTGAAGCACTTCTTTCAACCCCTTGCTCTTCACCACATTGTTTGAGTGGGCTATAGATTTATTAGAGAGAGACTAACAGGTCAAAAAGAAAGATTCTTTGCCAATGAAAATCACTTCCTCCCAGAACAGGCTGCTAATCCAGGGGAACATCGCTCATTGTGTGGCCTTAGATTGTTTTGGGGTTTTTTTTAGCAAGTTAATTCCTCAAGTCTTTATTCATAACTGAGGATCTGGAGAGGCTATTGAATATGCATAGCTTGGACTTATATATATGTATGTCCATAGTTGTTGTTCACTACGCTATTCCCAATTTGTAGCAGAGCAACTCCGCTTTCACCGAGACTATTTTTTTTCTGATTACAGGCACATAGGGATGCGTGTAAGCCAGTTAATAACATTCCCCCTGTGCAATCCCAGGCAATCCCACCTCTGCTAGAAAAACAGGGGCCTCGCAACAGCCCAGATCCTCTGGCATGGACCTGCTCTTCCTCTACTGCCACAGCCAGAGGCCGAACTGGCAATCTCCCCGCTGACTGTATTTCCATCAGCAAATACCAGTGTGTCAAGTGGGAAGCGTACCATGGGAGCACAATGACTTCAGCTGCTCTTTGTCAGTCTCTTGACAGCTCACCTGTCCATCTCCCCAGGCTCGGTGGCAGCCCAGCTCCCGAGGCAACTCTCTGCCTGCTGTCGGGGCTGCTGCCAGAACCCCCCTTCCCTGCACCCCTCTTCCCCAGGGAAGGCTGCACTGTGGGGAATCAAACAAGCCATGAAGTTAGGCCATCCTTGGAGCCAGCCAAAAAACAAATCAATGCTTTCCTTCCTAAGCAGATCTGTGTCTTCCCATCTCCGCCTCCTGTCAGAAATTTAAGAATCACAGTTACTGACCTTTCATCTCATTTTGGGGTGAAGAGGGATTTCTTTCATTCCCAAAAGTTCTACATTTTTCCACAGACTTCTGAAGGCAGCTCGGATGATCATCTGTAGTTCTGCACCGGTGTTGACTGCAGACATAACCCAAACATTGTAAAGCTTTCCTGGAAAAGTGTAGCATTAAATGTGGGCTCTTTTGTGGTAGCCTCTATTTCCTACTATTTCATACTGTTCATGGAGAGGAAACTTAGGTCCATTAGGTACTATTTTTGCCCCCCCTAGTATAACAGTGCTGAAAAGATGCTGCTTCGTGATGAGATATACACTCTGCTCAGCATACTTAATCCTACCTCCAAGGCCAGCACAGAGTTCTCACTGGGCATGGGGGTTACGAGACATGGCAGTGTGAAAGGGTGATGCAGCTCAGGGGGTGTAGCATGCACAGAGCTAACACATTCCATCAAAATAAATCAGTTCACAAATCCTACCACATTCATCCAGCAAAAGCTCCTACATTTTGCTGCACTGAGTCCAGATCTTTGTCCCCTGATGAGGACAACATGCTGGGCCAGAAGGTCTTCTGTATGTTGAAAGAATAAGGCAACAACTTTTGCAGAGAGAACATTAATGACAGGCTGGGAAGTTTGAATTTCAGAGGAAACTAGGAACCAGGCTGCCGGCCTCAGTCATTCACCCTCCAGGGTCCTTTACTTCCTTCCTGATGCTCTCAGCCTCTTGCAAAGGTCAAATTCAAAAGGCCTGAGAGGCTGCATGGCCAAAATCATCACCAGCCGGATCCCATGCTACAAAATCTGCGTTAGATGTATGGATTGCATGAGCCAACCGTGTATCAGGCTAATTCCCTTGTCTGTCTCCCTTTGTCTCCTGTCCTGCAGGGAGCCTCTTCAAGCCTGGTGGTGAAGTTTGCAGATACAGACAAGGAGCGTACAATGAGACGCATGCAGCAAATGGCAGGACAAATGGGCATGTTCAACCCCATGGCCATCCAGTTTGGAGCATATGGCGCCTATGCACAGGCAGTAAGTATAGACACGGATTCTATGCATTTTCATGGGAGCAGGAATAGCTCCTAGAACTGCACAAAGGCACACATGAGCAGAGGAACAACTGGGCAGAGGAGGAACCAGTGATTTCTCCATTACACTAGTTACATGATGAGAGCAAACTAAGCCATGCCATCCAGGGTAGACTAGGGCATCTCCCAGGCAAGTCTCAAAGGTGCAATAGCCAATTCTAGCAGTAACCACACTGTGATCATGGGTGCACCTATGCAAAACACTTCCTATGGGGTCTAAGCCATCGCTGTCAAATCCAAACACAACTAGCCTTTGAGGATTTGGATAAAATAGGACTGAATTCAGCTTATACTAGTTCTCTGCCCCACGTCAGCACCTTGTGGTGCCAAAGAAGGTTTGTGAGAGCACAAATACCTTTCTGGTCCTCCTCTCCTATCAGGCCACATAGACTGAGCTGAATGGAGGAGATGGCTCTGCTCCATTTGGCCAGGCCCCTGCTGCACCATGCAACACTGTGGGTACCTTTGGAGTGACCACAGGATAAAAAGGCAGCTGTTGGCAGAAGTGCTTTTAGATTCATGAAAGCGTACTAGATAATACTAAAATGGACAAGCAGACATACACACACATACAGTCCTGGCTCCCCAAAACAGTATGATTTAAGAACACTGGGAAAACGCATCAGCTATTTAAAGCAGTGTTGCACTGTCTAACTTCAGGTATCCTACTTACATACCAAACCTGGACCCTGGGCCCCTGAGAAAATGTGACTGTACAGGGACCTGGGCTCTTGACGAAGCTCTGGCATAACTACCTTTCCTCAGGCTATAATTAACAAGGACCTGCAAGACAAGATCGAGTTCAGGTAACTTGGTCTCTCTGCCAGAAATTTCGGAGGAAGGTAGATGTGATCCCTGCAGCAGGCAGACAGAATACTGCCAGGTGACGTTGGCTGCCTTCTCTGGAGCAGATCTGCAGGCTGTGACAGTGCACCACCTAGGTGCTTCATCCATTTGGTGGTAAAATGTGGCCCTCTTGTACTCTGTGCTAGATTTGTGTACGGGAGTGAGGTGGTTTAACCCCAGCCAGCAACTAAGCACCATGGAGCCGCTCGCTCACTTCCCCCCGCCCAGTGGGATGGGGGAGAGAATTGGAGAAAAAAAAGTAAAACTCGCGGGCTGAGATAAAGACAGTTTAATAGGACAGAAATAAAGAAACTGATAATGATAATAGTAATAATAATAACAATATGACAACAATAATAATAATAAAAGAATTGGAATAGACAAAACAAATGATGCACAATGCAATTGCTCCCCACTTGCTGACTGATGCCCAGTTAGTTCCCAAGCAGTGATTCGCCCCCCGCCCCCAGCCAACTCCCCCCAGTTTATATACTGGGCATGACAGCATATGGTATGGAATACCCCTTTGGTCAGTTTGGGCCAGCTGCCCTGGCTGTGTCCCCTCCCAGCTTCTTGTGCCCCTCCAGCCTTCTTGCTGGCTGGGCACGAGAAGCTGAAAAGTTCTTGACTTAGTATAAACACTATTTAGCAACAACTGAAAACGTCAGTGTGTTCTCAACATTTTTCTCATACTAAATCCAAAACATAACACTATATTAGCTACTAGAAAGATAATTAACTCTATCCCAGCCAAAACCAGGGCAAGGAGGGAAGTACCATTAATCCCACTTTCCAGAGTAATATCTTTCTGAATGAGAGACACCAAATGCCTTGCCTTAGGTATACAGGGCCAACTCAGGAATCACACTCCAGTGTACCCATACTCCCTCCAGCGCACTGGCCACAAGGCTCTGCTTTCTTCCCTGCCTATTTCTTTCTTATGCATCGGCACCATGGATTTCCCATCACATCCCTATGTTCTTTCTTTAACTTGAGGGCCTTGAAATTTCTGCCCTCCACTGAGTGTCCTGCGCCTCACTGAACACTTCCATATAGAGTCATGAGGATGTGCTGTAGAGCTCCACAGAAGTTTCCCTTCTCCTCCCAACTCCTGGTGGTAATCTGGACTTTTTTTATTCTCTCCCCATTAGACAAATTCTATTTTTCCTTTCATTTTGCACTGTTCATTTTTAATCCCAGTCAAAAACAATCTTTGTCTCTTCCTTTGTCCCTTGCTCCCCTCCTCACGTGATGGAAGAGCTGTCCCATCCCCAGCCTGGCTGTGCTTAACTGTCCTCCTGGCCAGGGTAGGCTGCAGGAAGAGGAAAAGAGACAGTAAATCACAGCTGAGCCCAGGTCAGTGGCCAGCAGCCTGGCAGAAGGATACAGCATTTGTGCTCCCAAGTACCAGGGGAATTAACAGGAGACAACCCATGGACAGCTCAGGACAAACATCTGCAGATGTTGTCAGGCAGGAGATGTGGCTCCAATGTTACACAACAGGCATTGATCAGGCAGCTGGAGAGGTGGTAAAGACAACACTGTCTCGATGCTCTCATCCAAGAACTCTCCTGGCATAATCTTTAATCTAGAGTAATTTTTCTAATTCCAGCCTAGGTTTATAGTGACATAAAAGAGGATACAGTCTGCACCTTTACCCCCCCAAAAGTTCCCTCCATCTATTTCTCACCAGATAATACAGGACATTATGAGGGTACGTGCTTGAGTGAGGATTTATTGCTGAAGGAAGAGTGAAAACAATTCCTGGGTCTGCTCCTGCTCCACCTGAAACACATGAATATTTTTCCTATTGATTGCCATGAAGGCAGAATTGGACCCACCCTCTTTTTTTTCCTGGTAAATATGCTAATAAAGGGGAAAGAAGGAGTTTTAGATCTTGACCCATTGGATATGACAAGCTGGTGACACCAATTACCCTGGGGACTTCAGAGCTGTCTAAATGATGGGATCACATTTCCGTGAGGTGCCTGTACACCCAGAGCGTGCTCAGATGCTGTCTCTCAATCAGTCTCCCTATCTGTGTCTCTCCCTATCTGCTTCATCTCACAGTCTCACACAAAAGGGAAGGAAGGGAGCGCTGGGGCTCTGTGATGTTCCCTCGGTCCCGATTAATCCACCTTGGACTGCTGGCTCTTAGATATCAGGGTGATTGGCACCTCGCAAATGCCAGCAGGAGATGGAGGGATCGATAGGAGGAGAGGGAAAGGGGGGGGCAGTTTTATTCAGCCCGAACTGAAGTTGAAGAGCTAAGGCAAGTCAAGAGAAGGGAAGGTGAAACCCTGAAAATGCCAGAGTAGGACAGTGAAGACAGCTGATGCCATTGCCACCAGCAACTCATGTGACCTTGGGTGAATCATTTGACCCCCTGGTCTCATTTCCCCATGTACAGATAAAGCTGATGATCAGATTTATTTATTTTTCCCTTCTCCCTCAGGGACATGGCTCTCTCTTGTGCTGTCTCTCAATGGGTTTTCACACGGGGGGTATGATGGTAACACAAGTTTAAGAACTGCCTCAGTGCTTAGTAGTAAGGCCAGGACTAGCAGGAGACACTAGGCTCTCTGATTTGTACTTGTAACCTGTCGTCCCAGCTATTCCACTGCAGTCCAAGCTTGACTGATGTCTCCATACAAGAGTTCCCAAGCAATCCCATGCGAGCTGGTTAATCAATAATTTACAAGGGTGCCTCCCCATGGAGGAGGTTGCCAGGTCCCCTAGGCAGCGGTTTGTCGCTGAATCTCCCCCAGAGAGGCATCATGCACATCACCAGGACTGGATTAGCTCCTGCCAGAAGGTCTCCATGCATCAGGGTGGCCAGTGCAGCAGAAACCCACACAGTGCAGCCATTTCAGAGATCAGTGGGCAGCCGTGGAGTTGCAAACCCAGCAGCACCACTGAGGAGTGGCGATGAGGGTCTCAGTCCATCAGTGTTTGACTGATAGTCGTTAGTGTTGCCACCAGGACTGCTTTGGGCCCCAGCTCCTCTTTAAGTTACCTCCTTTGTAGCTCAGCGAATGGCCACATCACAGTTCACTCGTGCTGCTGCTCACTGCCAAGCCGCTCAGCCTCAGCTTAAGCAACTTTAACCTTGATAGCAGCAATGGCCTCACATCGGCTAAGCAACTAGTCCTTGGCTTCAGCAGCCATATGGCCTCAGATCCAGAGTTAAAAAAAACAGGGAGCAAAGGGAGTTCTCCTCTGGGTCTGGTTTTGCCTCCCTTCCTCATGTGTCACCTGCAAAGCTTGCCACTCTGTGTGCTGTTTCAGTGACACAGAAAGTCTCATCATCAGACCCTCTTCACCTCTTTTGTATGCAGCTCAAAGCAAGTCAGGTTTCATGGCTCCCTGAAGCTCCAGAGCCCCTATACTAATTTGTTTCAGGTTTTTTGGATTGTTTTAGGTTTTTTTCTTTTCAGCAATATCTTCCCATACTCATTTAAGTTCCCCTTTTATGGGGCAATTATTTATTTTAGTTCACACATGTATAGGGCACCAGCCTTTTTTGTTGTCAGGTTACTGTGGATCTACATCAGCTGGGTATTGATAGCTCTTTCTGCAGTCTCAGTTAAGGCCAGCTTGAGGTATAGATCTGAACTCAGCCTGGAGAGAAGGAAACTGATGCTAGGTGGCACCACGTTTGATTTGCTGCCAGTCGAGAACAAACCTGCAGGCACACACTCCCGCTCAGAGCAGCACAACACACCTTTTTAGACCCCAGTAAGCGGTGGGGTGGCCAAGCTCCAAGTCATAAGCAGCAAAAATCAAGCCAGACTATGAATGGTGGTAGTATAGTTCTGGCCCAAATAAGCAACAGTGGGAAAAGTTCCTGCAGGTCTTCTCCCTGTGAAGAAAGTATCAAGTAGTTATCAGCTGTCTCATGTCACTGCTGCCCCACCATGCAGAAAAGGAAATGTGCACAGATTGAAAAGGGTTGGGAAGATGGGAAAATGCAGAAAAGCAAAGCGAGAACAAAGGAAGGAGCCTTAGAAAGTGACAGATACTGTATAAATTATTTAATTTTTAAATAATTTAAAATAAGATCAAAGTCATAAATCAAGTTTGCATAAAAAATGGGGTGGGAGTGTTAGCCATGGTCTCCTGGCCAAATTCCAGCTGTGGGACTGATTGCATCCTGCAGCAGGGGACAGGCATAGAGTTAGTGAGTAAAAACAGACAGATGGGCACAGAGGCAACATAGGCAGTGGTAACATTTGCTCTCCAGCCTGCACCAAGCCCTTTCCCGTCAGTAAATCCCATCTCCCCTCACTCTGAAAAAGTACAAATGGCTGCAGCTCTGAACTGCAGACAATAACTGCAACAAATCTGGGAACATCCAGCACAGCAAAGCTCTCAGTCATCATCATAAGTGGTCACCTTGGGAAGTTAGGACAGCAGTGACTACCATGCTTACCTTAAAAGCCTAGGTCCCAGTTCCTGTGGAGATGAAAGGATATTTCTGCTAAATGATCTGAGGTAGTGCTGAAGGGAAGAATTGCTTCTTCCAATATTTATTCAATTCATACTGTGAAATTATTTTGGAAAGATACTTAAAAAAAAATCAGCTAGCCCTATGAAATCAGGGAAAATTACTGAATATTGACTATTTTCTGCATATAATAGTTATTATATTTAAATGACCAAAATGGGACAGTATATTTGGTAAATACTACCTGTTATGCAAATCACTTGTTCTGATCCATTCCAGAAGAGGAAGCTATTTTGAAGCCATAATACTTTGTAGCAGGGTTAATACCATATTTGTGATCATCAGCTCCTTGGTAATTCAGAAATAATGAACACTCAGATTTGGGCTCTATATGCATTTTTAGTTTTAGGTTTGGGTTTTTTTCCACAGTTCTCAGGAAGTTAGAAATCCAAACTTTTGTGTATCAGGCCTCAGAAAGACACTAAGACACATGAATCCAGGTGTTGCACTTTTGTTTAGGTTTTTTAAAATCTTAATTAAATTTGAATTTTATTTTCAAAGCAGAAATTTCTGTTCCCAAAAAGACATTAAAAGATGTCTGAAGGACCATTCTGATTTTTTTACAGAATACCTTCTGTTTGTTTGAAGGCTTGGAAGATATTTTTTATTTTATTTCCCAATGGTCAGTTAGGTAAAACAGACGCAAATTTGTCAATTATGTGATTTTACCAAATATGAGTCCTCTTTCTGCTTGATTGATCACTTTACCTACCTATTAATATCACAGGGGTACCATGAGTATTAATTAGCTAAGTGTTTGTATAGATCATCAGAGGTGGGAAGAGTGGGATGCTGTTATTACTTTTATTTTTATTACTGAATGAAGAATATGAAAAGTCAAACAAAACATCATGTGATTCAGAGACAAGGATAGAAAATAACACTGAAAAAAAATGAGAAGGTCATCAGATAGTTCAGAATAAACCTTTTCCAAGGGCAATGATCATGCTATTTCAAAAAGAGCTCATCAGAAATAATCCATCTCTCTCCTCTTCCCCTTCTTCAGTTTCACATGTATTTCTTTTGGGGGCTGGGGGAGGCAGGCTGTAGCATCCTTGTCCTATTTCTAGCAGGACATTTTGGCCTTGAGAAAGTTCTTTCATCTCTCCGTGCATCTGTTCCTCCTGTAAGAGAAGGACAGCATTTCCTTTCCTTGAGTGCGGTTGCACAACCCTGCTGTCTAACAGCCACCTGATGCCAGAGGCAGCCATCCCATTCCCAACCCCACCTCTGGCCACGTGTCCTCACTCCACACCACTAGAGTGACAGTGACCACACAGGCACCCGATTCTGGGATGAAAACTGCAGTAAACATCGTGTCTGTGCTGTATGGTTAATGCTCTGCTGGTGTTGTTCCTGTGCTGGTGCTTGGCAGTGTTGGACACGCATCTCTCCTGGTGCAAAGGTAGCAGCAAGACACGGAGAGGGAGCTGTGCATCAGCCAGCTCTTGCTTTGGTGGAGCTGTGCTGCAAAACTTCACCCTTTGCTGTTTTTTACCTTAATCTCCCATGCTAGGATAGGATGGATAAGCCCGTGGAGGTGTCTATCTATCCACTGATGACAGAGCTGGCTGAAGTATAGCCACCTTAACTTGAGGTAGCAAAAGGGTGTGTGAGATAAATTCTCCCATCTCTCTCTGTTAACCAACCATCACTACCACCCCTTCCCGTGCTTTGGATGGCCTTACCAGTGCTTTTCCTGCTGCCCCATCAGTTCTCAAGCATTGGGATAGGGACTGCAGGCTCTTAGCTCTTGAGGTGCTGTCCACAGGCATGAACCAGTTTGGTAGCATCTCCTGGTCTCCTCAGAAGATAAATATTTGAGCAATAGTAAAGGCCAGGTTGGAGGAAAGAAGGTACAAATCTTTAAACTTGGATGGGAAAAAGCTTTAAATGATGAGGCAAAGATCATGCCAAGGAAGTAAGAGAAGCAAAAGGGAAAATGTCCTTTCAGCTGAGGAAGGGAAAAGCTCCTCTCCATCCCCTTGGATCAGTCTGAGATAATAAGGCGGCTGCCTTTCTGATTACTGCTCTGTGGCCCCAGCCCAGGCAGGGAAAATCTGCATTTCAAATGGCATATTTTAAAGTACACAATACCCAGGGGCCCTGCTGCTATTGATTTGCCTCTGGTGGGGTCACTGCCTCACTTTCTACAGCTTTATTAACTGGGACCATACACTGGGCCTCTTTCAAAGTGAAAGAAGAGTGGATGGGACATTTGTCTTCAGGGAAAGCTGGGGAAGGAGTGGGGTGACTTTTATTGGGAATGCCCCAGAGGTTTTATAAGGGAGACTGGTGACCCTTACAGGACTTGCCCTCCTTTTATAAATTACCCTGGAGCCACCCTGGGGAAAGGAGGTAGGACTATGCTGTCAGCTTCTTTCAAGGTGACCGAGCTCCCATCCTTTTACCCTCATGGTGCTGCTGCACTCAGCAGGGCTGTGACCACCAGCCCCTGGGCTGGGAAGGACCCCCCTCCTCTTCCTCCTTAAGCTTTGGCCCTGAGCACGTCCAACCAGAGAGAGAGAGAAGGGCATGAATGGGAAACATGGCTGCAGAAGGGTGGCAGGAGTGTTGTCAAGGGTTGAGATGTCCAGACATGGCTGGGACATGGTTGGGGTCCCCCCTCTAGCCGAGTAAGCAAGGCCAGTTAGCTGGGGTACATGGCTGTGTTCAGGTACGGGATGCTATACTCCTTCCATCTCTGGAGGAGACACCAGGTTACCCCACAGTCTGGCTCTGAAGGCTGCAGCAAAGTGTACATCCTCTGGCTCATAAGATACAGGGCTCCAGCTTATTTTACCATGCCAGGGAGGGTTCCAGGTCTCCAGGGCATCTTGGGTATCCACGGAGCACTGACCTTAACAGAAGTGGGGTGGCCGCTCCCTGCAGGATGCCTGCTGTAGCAGAAGCAGCAGAACCTACTTTCCCAAATCACAGGTTGGGGCCTTATTTTCACTGCATTAGCTTTTTAACCTTAAGCTAAATTTAACCTCTTTGCTCCTCAAGATCCTAATTCAGTCTCTGTGGGAGTAGAGCCAGTTTTAAGTGACTGTTTCACTGAAACCCACCAGGCTTTAGGCTGCAGACCCTGCACCTACAGCACGAACAAGCAGATTAGGATCATCTAGTTCTTTTCATAAGGAGAGAGAAAATACCTTCTTCTTTCTGAAGGTCTGTGACAGAAATGCATGAATGACATTACACTGCAAATAGAAGTATGCATGTAGCCAAGGTATACTCTACAAATATGCATCTTCCAGTGCCCTCTGAATACACAAGAAGCCGCACATTCAGGTTACTTGGTCTGCAAACCAGAAGGAGCACCTGCCATTGTGGAGTTAACTCTGAACAACTTAGAGACATCCATAAGCAGGAGACGGAGTTGCATAAGCCAGAAATAATGTCACAAGTGATTGCCTAGCTTTGCTAAGTGCAAAATGGAGATTGTCTTTGGAGCAGCACAATCATTTGTACTACCATTGGCAACACGGTATCTTTTATATAGAGCCCTGTGAAATATAAATGAAAGAAAGGATTAACACCTTTCTTTAAAATGTTTGGGAACCAAGGTCCAAAAATATCTGCTGAGGGCCAGGTAAGGGGTGGGAATGATTTTATCTGACTGTGTTGATACACGAAGCTGAACTGATCACCTCAGGCTCCACATATAGTCAATGGGGAGAAACAAAGCTGCAATTCATCTGCCCTGAGGCATTCGGGTACAGAAGGGAGAAAGAAATCTTGGCCTAGACTCCTCTGCCTGTTATCACGTCAACTGTAATAGGTGACCAGCTCAGAGGAAACTCCATCTGTATTTAGTTTACTGAATCTGACAATGGGAAATGCCAAAAACGTAGTCCCCTGCCTGCCCAGAAGGTCTCTGGTACAAATACCAGGCTGTTATCTGCCAGCCAGACTGACCATGACACACAGGTGACCAGTCATATGTCGCTCTGTATTTTGAGGGGGGTTTGCTCATGCAGCTGTTGTCAGCTTTGCAGAAACAGAGCAAAGTCAGCAAAGGGCAGACCGGGACTGTCCCCAGCCCTTGCAACCGCATCCATCTGAGAGAGATGCTTCTTTGATCAGCAGCGCTGAACAGATCCTATAGGCACAGATCTTGGCCATCATTTCTTCAACTGGCCAGTTACATCCTCAGCTGTCCCCAGGTGAAAATACCCAGCACAGAAAATGAAATACGAGTCAGCACACCCAGCATTGGAGTTAATCCAGTGTTAAAGATGGATGGATTGCCCCTTCCTCATTCACTTCTTTGGCATACTTACTAAAATCACCTGCTCAGTGCTTCCTCTGGAGAATAAACTCAAATGGTGCCTAGAAACAAATGTACTCCTTAAAGGGGAATCAGCATTGTGCTATAATAGAAAACATTGTCTAATCACTCTATCAGCAATTACAAAGAACAGGATATCACTAATTAAAATGTGAAAGTGTCTTATGCAGGGTATAATAAAAAAGAGTAATTAACAATCAAAGGGAAAGCCACCACCTTGCCACCAATCTGCATTAGGCTTCAAAAAATAACAGTACTCAACTCTAGTAGAGCACTTTTCATCTGTATATCTGAAGGCACTCATGTGGGGAGGCAGGTGTCCTGTGTTCCATTCTATTTCTGGAGAAACCAAGGCAAATTTATACAACTTGTGCATGGTTATACAGCAGGTCAGTGGCAGAGCATCCTTTACTTTGGTCTCTTTACTGATGGTGACAAGGAAAATTTCAGCATTTGAATGAGTACAGTGATTTCAAGGATTTGTTTTAGTGTGTGTGTGTATGAACAGCTAATTTAGCCGATGTTTCAATATTGAAGGGAACAGTAGGGAACAGTCTGTTCCTTGCCATGACTTTTGACGTCTGTTTAATGCTGAGAAGCATGTCCCGTGTGCTTAAACAACATCAGAGGGTGATTTCCTGATGGGAGAGTGAAATCACAGAGGGCAGCAAAACAGAGGTAGTCCAATTCTGGAGACAGCAAAGACATGAGTCACTTCTAAAATTACTACAGAAAAACAGTTTCCTTCTCCACTATTATCATCAAGTCACACATTACCAGAGACTGGGGAATGAACGGAGTGAGGTTTCACTCTCCGCTCATCCTCTTTCCCCCACTTTCTCTAAGCATCCACCATTGGTCACTAGTGGGGCTTGGTTACAGACTCAGATTTACCTCATCTGGCCTTTTGTGCAGGTCCAGGGAAGGGGACAAGAGGTAACTTCATCCAGACTGTCTTCTCCTTCACAGCAGGAGCATTTTACAAGCCCACAGCAGCCATACTGCACACGTGAACTGCATTGACTGTGTACCAGGTTCAGAGTGTAAAATAATGATAGCAAAGTCTGGTTTTAATGTAAGAAACACTTCCAGAATGCATATCTATTCACCACCCTTCTGCTCTGAAATTTTTACTCCAAAATGCCTGAAAACATAGCCTGGGTTCCTTATTTCTGCCTCTTGTAGGTGCCCTAAAAGAGGCAGCATTTTGATCACTTTCTGGAAAAAAATAATTAAGTCATCCCAGATCAAAACCTTAGGGGAGGGAATGTCCCACTACACAGTATTAATCTTGCTAACGTAAGAGAGCTCCCTTCTCTTGTACAGCTCTTCCAGGAGTTTCTCCTTGGTTGTGTTGGAAATAGGTGCTATAATCTGGTTAGAAAGTTTGGTCATGATTTTAGTCAGTGCCCACCAGAAGTCTCCCAGCAGCACAAGAAAAAAAGATTTTTGTCACTGACAGCTGGAAACAAATCAGGTTATCTGCAGAGAACTGGCTAAGCTTGCTGCTCTGGAGAAGGGATCCCCTCTCCCCGCCGCTCCACAGACACTTTCCCCAATCAGCAGCCACCAGTGCTTTCCCAGAGCTTTGATATCAGAAATTTAAGCCACAAAACCTCTCTGCTCAGGATTGTATAAAGTCTTTTCTCTGCCTTTCTCATCAGGGAAGTACCAGGGAGTCAGAGGGCTGAGTCCAGCTCATGGGAGACCTCCACACAGTGGAACACGTTGTGGGGGTGGGGACCATAAAGAACCCAAGATGCAAAGATGCACTTTGCCCCTATAGCGAGAAGGAAGGCCAAGGCCGGGGGGTCCCGCAGGCGTGGTGAGCTGACATCTCAAAAGAGAGGGATGCCTCACCCCCTCGCTGGGTCCCCATCCTAGTGCCGGTGCTGGGGGCTGCCCTGCTGGTGACCGCGTGATATTTTTTCCCTGCTCTCTTTGTTCCAGCTGATGCAGCAGCAAGCCGCGATCATGGCGTCGGTGGCGCAGGGCGGCTACCTGAACCCCATGGCAGCCTTTGCTGCAGCCCAGATGCAGCAGATGGCGGCTCTGAACATGAATGGCCTGGCAGCCACCCCCATGACACCAACCTCAGGTAAGGAGCCGGGGGGGTGGAGAGGGCAAAGGGCAGAAAAAGCTGGCCACATCCCAGAGGTGACCTGGCAGGACACGTTAGCTGACGCGTTCTCCCCCAGTAGGTGTTTACTGAAATGTTGGTCTTGTTGGTGAAGGTCACCAGAAGAGAGAAGTGGAGCCGACCAGTTCCTTTCGTGGTCTGGGAGTGGGAGAAAGGGCAGAGAAAGGCTGCTGCCACCTCTTCCAGAGCTGGGGCCAGCTGCAGGTCAGCTTCTGTATCATGAAATATTTGTAAGGGCAAAGCCAAAGGGCTTGCCAGCAGTGGGTTGTTGGGCTAGCTGCGCCCTGTGCTGAATGGTGCTCACTGGTGGGTGAGGAGAGCAAGAGGGTTGAGACCCACCAGAGCTGTGAAGCAATTGGTCTTGTTGGGAAGGAGGAAGGGTGCTGGCAGGGAAGGCATTGGAAAGGGCTCTCAGCCATGACTCTTCCTTCTCAGCCTTATCCCTTACAGAGCTTTCCTTTAGCTCTGAGCACTCTCCAAATGGCACAAAACATCCCCCAGTGACCTCCACTGGTTTATTGGTGGTGCATATGGATGTCCAAGGGGGTCAGTGCTGGTGCTGTCACAGCCAGGCTGGTCCAAAGACAAACAAGATAAGATTTCTGGTGAGATGCAATTATTATTATCAAGATGAGCTATGTCTTTGGGACACAAGCTTTTCCCCTACCATGAAATAGGACAGGAGGTACTCAGGGAAGACCTCCGGTGCATACCGGGAATGCAAGTGTTTGGTGAGATGGTTTCTGGCTGCTGGCGCAGAGACAGGTATGCTGTGAGGTGTCGCAAGAAGCCCATGCTAGGAGCTGCAGTATATGGTTCACTGCACAGAGAATTAAGCTGAGATGGAAACAGGACTGGCTTTCCTGGAGCTTGAAGCACAAGGAAATCATTTGGGCAGGAACAGGCAGGGAACAGGTCAAGGAACCGTCAGGGCTGGTAGTCATGGAGTGGCATGTGGCCTAACAGCAGGGAAGCAGGGCAGCAGGGAAAGTGGGGCCAAACCACGAGAGGAAAGAAGTGAGAATTTGGAGAGCTTCACAATATACCACAGAGTCTGGTAGGGGAGCAGAGGACTTAAAGGTCAATCTTCAGAGGACCATTTCTAAGGGACAGGTTGGGATAAAAGGGTCCCTGGGGTGATGCAGGTTGTTCCTAGGAGAGGCACTAGGGATGGGACTGTGTTTAGAGAGATGTGGCATACCAGTGCCTTTGTGTGAACCTTGAAGCACCAAGCTGGCCAGGAGGGGACCAGCCTGACAGAGGTTTGGGGTGAGATATGGGAGTGGGCTCTGCCTGAGCCAGCTGTGGCACAGGCAGCACTGGGCAGAACAGGATCTGGGACTCCAGAGCAGAGCAGTAAGAGAGGAAAGAAACAGCTTCATTGCCGAACACGAAGAGGTCTGCACCAGCCCTGGAGCAGCAAAGGGCCGTCTGACAAAACAGCCAGGAAAGATGCCTCGTGGCTGAGAAACACCGGACAGCAGGGAGATAAGGCACCACAGCAATGCAGGCTCAGGAGCCATTCCTAATGAACTGAGCTCTGCTAACCTGTCCACCAAAGAAAACCTGTCCCCGTTCACACACAGCTTAGCATCTCTTTGCAATCTGCAGCTGGGAACAATGTCAGCAGCTACTGGATCAGATACTTATCTTTTCCTTTGCTTGTATTAGAATATGAGGGGGAAAAAAGGGGAGAGAAAGAAAGACAGATCTCATTCCACGCGAACTTATGGAAACCCAAGGAAAAGCACTTGACTCAAAAATTCTTATACCACACATTTCAAAATATATGTTTACACAACGATAAATGTATAAACAACAAGTCAATGGAGCTACTGCAAATCCAAATAGAAAAGTGGCTTAATTATATGTGCACCCTTTAAACCCACTGCTGGAAAGATTATCATATTTGCACTAGCTAGATTTGTTTTGTGTTGATGGGAGCAGAGAGAACATCAAACAAAGACTGCCTGGAATTCAAATGCTCTCAGGGCCTGGAAAGCTGAATCCAGGCCATGGTTTGTGATGGCCCCACCACAAAAGAGCACAAGCTCTTTTGGGTATAAATAAGTCTTGAGAATGAGTAAGTTCTGTTACATAGGTGTGTAAATACCAGTACAACAGCCCAATTCTGCGCCTGCAGTGATATCTAGCACGTGAAAAATATCCCAGCCCTTCTTTGGCGTAAACTCTGCTCCTCTTCTGGTGTGCCCGGTGCCCTCTGGGGACTGTTAAGCTCTTATTGTCAGAATACAGGAGAGGAAAGCTCAAGATTTTAACATGCTTTCAAGAGCACCCATGACTGGTCATTACTGAAAATAAGATGCTGGTTTAGATGATCCTTTGATCTCTTTCATGAAAGGTGGAAGATTTTGCGCTCTCCTTATGACATATTTTCAATTATGGAGCCTATGCGCTTTGCCGTTATTGCAGATTTACCTTGAATGGGTAGCTTCCTTCATGAAAAGCCTCTGTAATGGGTTGTGGAAATATCCATTGACAATTATTCCTTGGGTGAAATGTTTAGACTTTGAAATGACTCCTTGTATTACTACAACACTCACAAAGCTTGTGATAAAATGCATAGAAAATGTTTCACATAACGTCTGAGCAAGCAAGCCTACAACACTAGCAACGATTTCTGAGTAGCCAGGAGATATCTGAAGCCTAACGTGAATTCTCCTGCTGGCTTTTGTTAGCATTCAGAAAGCCAAATAGAAAATGATCATTCTGCTTCATAGCAGGATTTCCAGTCATTGAAGTATATCTTTGTTCTGACTTGGAATGAAAATGAAACATTTCAAAGTTCTCTGAAAAACAGGCATTAGAAAAAGTGTTTGGAACATTGAAAAAAAAGAAGTGTTTTGATCTTTCCTAAGCAAAAGAAAAATTGTGCTAGAAAAAGAGCACTGGTAACCCAGAAGTCCTAGAGATTTTGGAGGTACTGACTAAGCATAGTGCCTCTGTGCTGCTATCTTCAGGCTTCCTAATCTGGCTGGTTCTCTGTGCATCCCACCCCTAGGAGAGTGGGCTCCTTGGGACATGGCCATGAGTTCATTCAGGCTCACAAGTTCCCATGGAACCTAGGAACTTAGAGGTTTGGATCCAGGCAAATCTAACAGACTAGAGACAAGATCCATCTCAACTGGCTTTAACTATACAAAAGGTAGACATTTAGTCACCTGGCTTGCCTGCAGTCGATGGAGTGCAGGAGGCAGTCCCAGTAGGTAATTCAGACCTTGAAAATTTTATGCTGTTTGCTGGCATTTTGATGGTTCCCCATCAAGAGTCAGGTTTCTCTCACACAACAGTCCGTAATTGTGAGGCAATTAAATTGACATCTCTGAAAGTTTGGTTCGAGTTTTGCATTTCTCCCATCATTGGTATAATCTGGGTGAAAAGTGGATCTGCAGTGGGTCAGCCACTCTGTTAACTGCACAGAGGGGTTAAAAATGAAATTTCCTTTAGGCTTCCTTCCTTCTCTTCTCCCTCCCTCCCTCCCTCCATGTTGTAAATCTGCACCTGGTATAGCTGCAGCAAGAGATCTCAAATAAGGGATGAAATCCACAACTGGCATGCTCCACCACCATTTGTTCTCTGCGGTGGCATTATGCCAGTTTTACTCCAACTACAGATATGACCTCTCCAGGGGGGTTCTTTACACGAAGAAAATTAAAGAATTGCAATGAATATGCCTAAACTTCCTTAGACATGCACAAAATAGCAAGCACAAATCCCTTGCTGCAATTTTAGAAAAAAATTACTTACATTGTCTATGCAAATAAGGGAGAGATCCAGAAAAGCAACTGAAATTTTAACTAGACTTGGTGATTTGCAAGCTGATGGCATATGCTAAGAGCATTGCCTTTGGACTTCGGTTGCCATTGCTGGCTCCCTGTACCTCCACAGAGGACATTTTTAAAGGCCAACACCATTTAAATAAGCAAAGGGGAAACAGCAGCTTGTCTGCTTATGGTATAAGAAAAGAGCTGAAATATTGCCTGCTTTTTGGGCTACTCAAATCAGAACATATTAAAATATCTCATGCATCTGTATTGGCTTTCTTAAAGCACCAACACAGATTTAAGTAGGCATTAAAATGTGTTATTGGACTAACCCATCATGGAATGCTGCTATGGTGAAAAAAATTTCTGCAATTGTTTTAAAAAAGAGGTTACTGCAAAAATGGTGCTTTCCATCACTAGTATACCCTGACAAAGAAAGATATCGCTTAAGATAAGATAGTTTAACTTCCCACTCACAGCTAGAAAGAGAAAAATACGATTTCATACTCATTGAAAGCTCATTTTTGGTCCCTCAAAACATACTGAATATGTTGCAAGAAGCACAGACCGCCCAGTCATTTATAAATATACAGAGGAGCAGTCAATGAGGTAGCAGAGGGATTTAATTCTCCCCTCAGAAATTTAAGAATTCTCTAACAGTGGGTGACAGGGTACCACCCAAAATATAAAGACTAAATTGTTCTTCTGAAGTATGATTCCATGAAAGAAACAAATCTAGCCCAAATTTTGCCTCTGTTGAGTGGGAGATCTCTGCTAAAACTCTACAAAATCAAGTTTGAGCCAAACAGTGACACTAAAAAAAGTAACACTGGCTGCTTTTAGGCTACAAATCAACTTGCCAAACCTTTTAAGGATCCCTGGTGCTGAGAAAGTTCAGAATGAGTTTGTACATGAAATGTGTATTCATGCGAGAGTGCAGACAGAGTAGTCCTGGAAATTGGTACACCCACAAAGCTGACATCTCCAAAGAGAAACTGAGAGGAACTGCTGTAGAAAGGTGGGACTGAGAATTTGCTTCTGACGCTAAATGATATCTAGGAAAGAAACATCTGGTTATGTAGCAATTTAAACAGGTAATACTCCAAGGAGAAAGTTGAGGAGGGAGGGTGATATTTCTATAGTTTTCTATTGCTATATATTAGCCATAGAGACCATGATCATCAAGCAAAAGCTTCATTCTGCTGAATAAAGTTTTGCAAGCCTTTCTTAAGCACTTTCCAAACAGAGAAGCAGTGGCAAGCTGTCCCTTTCTTTGCACAACAGCTCAGGAGATTTTTCACTTCTTGGATTCTCAGAAGGTTTCTGTGTGGTGGTCACAGCTGTTGTGTCAGCAGTTTTCTCCCTGTAGTTATTGCTTCCAGTACTCACCAGCTCTGATTTTGTGTCTTCCCCGCTTGCAGGTGGAAGCACGCCTCCTGGCATAACTGCACCAGCTGTGCCTAGCATCCCATCTCCAATTGGGGTGAATGGTTTCACTGGCCTCCCGCCGCAGGCTAATGGGCAGCCCGCCGCAGAAGCCGTGTTTGCTAATGGCATCCACCCTTACCCAGGTAAGCCAGACCAATGCTGTGCCCACAAACTGCTCCTTCAGTCTCAGGGAGATTGTCCACATCCACAGGCTTTGTCTACCGTGAGCCACCTCTGAAGGTTTATAGCCCATACCATCAGGGCTCCCTCTAGCATTGGTATAGTTAGGTCTTACCCACTACAGCGATTATACACTTAAATCTGGATGATAGACATCAAGGGTGTATGGGAGGTGAAAAATTTTTATGCTGAAGAATTGAGTGCTCATCTGCTGGATGACTTGTCTGGTGAATACAATCAGGACACGCAGCGTGTTTTGCTCTAGTTAAAATTTGATCTGAGGCCTGACCAGTTCGTGCTGGCAGATCTCCTAGCAGTACTCCCAAGGGTTTTGCTCCTGGCTGGCCTTGAAGGAGCTGTGCTAAGCCTGTTTGCATCTCCTAGCACCCACTGTTGGTATGTCCTACTGGGATTCCATTGCAGCCAAATGGCTCTGGGAGATTCAGGCCAGAGAGTCCACATGGCTGCTGACACAAACTGATCCATTCCTCACACCGTGTGTGCAGACAGCGAGTGTTGGTCTCCGAAATGCAGACCTGGAGACTGAAGCTCCTTTAATATAGCCACAGAATGGGCTCAGCCTCACCCTTTTGTGGAACACCACCAGAGAACTGCTGCTGGGATTCAGACTGTGACTAGTTCAAAAGATGCCAGCACTGAAGGGGTGATTTTGCAAGCCCTGGCAGCCAGGGATGAATGAAGGCAGTTAAAGGATACATACCTACCTCTGTACCTGCACTTACAAATATATGGACACTCTGAGGCTGTAATCACCAAGAACTCCAGACTACACAAGTCCTCAATGTGCACCTACATTTTTTCAGCATCCTCAAGATTTGAAATAGCCCTCTCCACCAAGCTGTACTTCTGCTAGGAAGACATTCCTTACTATTGTTGTATACATACCAATAATAACAATCATAACAATAAAAATTTAAGTAAATGTTACTAATTGATCGTAGCCACCGGCTGGCAAAGGAGTATTTTACCCTGGGGCACTCATAGATTGATCTAGTCTGTTAGGAAATTAAAGACTGAGTCAGATGCTCCAGCCAAAAAGCCCACAAAACCCCTAAGAAAAAAAAAATTATTTCGATCTCAGCCAGTCCTGAAAACTCAGAAGGTTCAACATCACAGGGGACTTTATGAGCTACAAGGCAAAATATCACATAACGTAGAAATACAAAACTCTTACCTAGTCACAGTTCAGACAATGTCACTGAAAAAAGCCACCCTGTGAATGCAGCACAGGAAAGCCCAGAAATACCAAGAGTACTGAAAAATAATTATTATCCTCCACACACACACTTTGTAAACATCTAGCCGTGAGTTCAACTTTAAGCGGGATTGAAATCAAGGGGCTTACTGTGCTAAAAGTTAGGCATGTATATACATGTTTGTAGCAGCTTAGAGGGATAGGGAGCTCTTGGAGGCTTATGGAGGCATCAGAAAATTGCAGGGAGCCCTTAGCGTGCTCAGTGTGCTCAACCACAGCACCAAGAAAGCACCCTGTCTTTAAGGTTATATAAATACAGCCACCTTTTCAACTATCCACCTATCTAAGTATCTACCTGTTTGCCAGTCTATCATCTCTCCGTTTTTTCATCCATTTCTATGTCTATCTTTTTTTCTAGTTTATCTAGCTCCTTTTAGCTAATTTTCCATGATCCATTACTGCAGATACCAGAGAAAAGATGATCTTTCTAGATGAATCTTAATGACTTGAGCTTTTGTTACTATCTCCAACTATCCCCATAATTAAAGAAAGCTTTCAGTTAGGTATTTCATCCATGATTACATAAAAGTCAATGGCCTTATTCTGATTTTCCCTAAGTTTTGGAGAGACTTGCTCAGCCAGCAATTCACAGTAAGTCACTTCACAAACCCCAACAGCCTAACACGCTGAAAGGTGACAGTCATCCTTGCTCTACTTTGTTGCAGGCAGGGAGGCTCCTTTCTGCTGGTAAAGCTGACATCCAAATAGTCTGCTTTGTGTAAAGTTTGGATACATCTCAGTGTGTCTACAGCAACATATTAATCTGTCTTGGTGCTCAAATTCTCCATACCATTGTGACATCTTAACTTGTAGCAGAGGTGTAAAGGGAACAGCGGCAGGCCAAACCCTCACCTCTCATTTTACTTCTCCCTGTCCCCACTACCAACGAAACCCTCAAAGCAAGGCCCTTTGTAGCAGTTTGGGTGTAGGACACATCATGTGTTTGCTCTGTCTTGTTTTCTTCTTTCTCATGAGCATTTATGCACTCTCCAAAACTTTACTCCTTGCTGCAGGTTTACTGAGGCCTGGAGCTTAGCAGTATAAAAAAAAAAAAAAGAATTAGACATTTATATGGGTAATGAGAACATCCACAGCCATATCTGAGTGGATAAAAGTGTAGAAAGGACACAAACCTTCATGCTTTATGATATAAGCCAGCCACTAATTGCTTGGGGTTAGAAAGAAATTTTCATCACTAGGCAGCTTATTCCATCATTGTTTATTATGGGATTTTTCACACTTTCCTGTGTAGCATTTGTTACTGGCACTGCCCTGTGTTTTGGCATGTCTGTGCTTCTAAATGCAAGGGTAGAAATAAAACATTAAAGCTGAGCATGCAATTGCACTAACATTATAGAGAAGAAAAGAACATGCCAGTCCCCATCCAAAGTCAGCATCTTCCAAACAACTTTCTTTTATGGTATATCTCTCATTCTGAAAGTGGTTAGGAGTGCTGCAGTATTAGGTACATAACCATAGTCTTGCTATGATTATGACTTGCCATATATTGTTTAAAGCCTGAATTTTGCTCTCAGATACTCTTTCATACTCCACAAAAAACTCAAATGTGGGTTCACACCATTAGATCCTGTAGCAGAATGATCTTTGTTGTCTGAAAATAGCAAAACGGGACAATCAAAATCTGTAGAGGCATGAAATCCACATCATTCAGACACAAATAAATCCCATTAATTGTGCAGTTTGTCTACATGTCCACCTTTGTGTCTAGCTATAATATTTTTGATGATGCATCTAAAAGACACCAGAACTCCACAGTCTTTGCACTATAAAAACAGGTCCATACCATGTAATTGTATTTACTCTGTAGTTTCACTCTTTTTTTTTCCTGTCTTCCCCTGTGGTCTTTCTTTAAGATTCCCTTTGTCTGAAGCAGGGACACACACAGTATGATTTGAGTCAGACTACTGAACCATCGCATGGCTTTGGGGCAAAGGCAAGAAAGAGTAGGTTGAACAACCCTACTGACTAGGTCTCTGATCACAGCCCCAGTCCCTGCAGGAATTAGCTTTTTCTATGGCTCTAGCCAGGCTATGGATCCATGCAGTAGCACTAGAAAACCATTCCTTGCAGGCATACTCTTTGCAAGCCATGCTTTTACCGTTTCCAAACTCAGCCAGCACATAATGCCTCACAATGCACTTTTTGGCATGGACAGAATAACAAGGGAGTAAATATTTCCCCTTCCACTAGTCTAAGCCCCTCTGGAGATCTGACCTTTTTGTGTATTAATGCCTGCCCTTCAGTCTTTCAGCTTGCAGAGCTATTGAACATGGCAATGTGTCACAGCCTATAGTGGGGACAAGGAGCATAATCTGTTATGCCATGATCTTGTGAGTCACTTTGCAGCAGCACAAAAGCATTTGCCATTTCCACATTAGCCATAGTAACAGGGATTGTGCTCTTCTGCCAAAGCTTCTTAGCCACCCAGAGCCCAATGCCTCTCTTGTAACAGTGTATGATGTACAATAACAGCGGAGACCATCTGCACTGGTTTCTGCTGTGTCTCACACCACCAGCACATCTGTTACTCTGGTAACAGGTCCTGCCCTACTGGATTGCATTGTGAAGGACTGGACAAAATGCTTGCTCCACAAATAAAGCCTTCTTGGGGAGAGAAGGGGAGGGAGAGATGAGAAAATAGGGAAAGGAAAGGGCAGCAAACAAGAGAGAGAGGGCATTGGCTGTCAAAGGATCAGTGAAATGAAAGAACTGGAAGGAAGCACAGAGCAGAGCCCCCAGAAAAGAGTGAGGATGGCTGTGTGGTCCTCTGCCCAGTGATGTGCCCAGGAAGAAGCAGAAATATACCCCATAGCATCCAGCAGCTCCCAAACAAACTTATTCCTCCTGGGCCAAGGGATGTCCAGCTTGACCAGAGCCAGGGATGGATCCAGTGGCATGGCAGCTTTGTGGAACCTCAGATGGGGAATGCTTTCCAGGATGCTGCATTCTTCAGTGCATTTGGTCTGGGCTTAGGTTGCTGAGGAACACAAAAGCAAAGTTCCCTCGGTTGCTCATAATACATTAAAAACGTGTCATCTTATTTACTGTTCTCAGGCACACAGTGGTTCTGTTTCTGACTGCCCACCGCTGCCAGGACTAGCTCTCTCTCTCCTCTCTGCAGACAGAAAAGAGGTCCCCCCACTCCTCTTTGGTTACACTGTGGGTACATCTGGGCTAGCAAGACAGCAAGATCCACTTCATACCCTATTGGGGGCCCAGCCCTCTCCGGTGAGGATTAGTTGTCTGTACAAATGTGCAGCCAAGCCTTTATACCCACATGTTTCCAAGCCACTGCTGAGATTGGCAGTAAAGGTGTCCCCCACGGGTGAATTCCTGTGCTGTAGAAACTCTTGTCTTATGAACTGAACCGAGACCATCAATTCATTTTCTTTGGTTCAACAAAGAGCTATGAGGCAGTAACCAGTTTCACCCATTGCCAGCAGAAAGAGGATTCAAACTCCATCTGTAATTATTACCGTTACCCAAGCTAACTTTGTAGGGGAGGAGTTACCGGCATGCTAATATGACAGCCTTATCTATTAGCCTGTCAATTAGCTAGCAGGGCTGCTGATGGGCAGGCTGCTGCTCTGGACCAGTTGGTCCAGGATCAGTCCTGATCATGACAGACGCCATCCAGTGGCATTGGGCAAGATCAGGGCTTCACTTGTGCAGGAAGAGAAAGGGACTGACTTCCCCCACCCCAGTACCCACAGTCCTGAAAGATGTCAGACAAGAAGAGTTTAGAGAGGAGGTGAATCAGAAGAACAGAAAAAGAGTGACCTGCCTGCACCTGTAGAAGGTCCAGGATGAAAACCAAGCCCCAAAGCATTCAGTCCAGACATACACCATGCCCTAGAAATGTGCCTGGCTCAGAGGCCTGGAGGCTAAGTTATTACGGGAAATCTTTGGCTGTGTTCTGTTTGTCCACCCTAAATCTCCAGGTGAGAGCTTTCCTGTTCATGTTTTGTATCAGCAGTTCCAAAACTGCAACAGTGAGCAACAGAAACATCATTATGACTAGGAAGTACTTATTTGACCCATTTGTAACAATCTGCTATATGCCATAAACCATGCTTTACTGGTAAAATAAATTAGTGAAGGAATGCACTCATTAAAAATATAATAACAAGTTGCCATCTTCAATTGTAGTCTAAGCTACTTTAACGATGCCATGTACTTCCAACGATCATGCTGCAGCCATAATGAATGAGGTTGGTTAAGGCAGTTGTGGGAGCCTTTCCAGAGCCAAAGTATTTTCTCCTCTGATCTGGAAGAAGATGTAAATACAAATCAGGCTCCATGCTGATGTTTTCAGAGGCATCTAAGTGAGTTAAGACCTTGAGCTTTATTTTTAAAGATGACTTAAACTAAGCTCCCCCAAAATACGGAGTTAGAGTGCCTTAATAGCTTTTAAAACCTGACCCTGATGTATGTGCTTATGGCCTTAGGCAAAGGGAGGGAAGTCTGATCCTGACTCCGATGTTGACTTAGTTTGTCATCTTGGCCGGCCACCTCCACCTATCTGCATTTCTGAGTCTTCTGTGTCTTTCTTGCTTTGTCCACTGGAAGCTCTTCATTGCCAGACACGACTCCTATCACATTTTTGCACAACACCCATCTCAGCAGGGGCCTGATTAGAGATGGGGCTTGGAGGTGGGACTATTAAGAAAATAATAAAGAGAATCCTGATTTCCAGGGATGAACTATATGAGGTTTATAGTAGGCCCATATGTTGTCCCATACAAGCATCTACAATACCTGGGGATTCTACCAAAAGGGCTTTTCCAACTAACAGGATGGAGCACAGGGCACAAATGCCCTGGATTTCTTGGCTCCTTTGACATGTAGGGGAAGAGACAGTGGGACATGTCTTTGGCTGAGGGGTGTCCAGACCCTAAATGGCGAAACTAAACTAAAATACAGAATCAGTCTCTGTTTTCTGCCGGATCAGCACATTCTTTCTGTTATTGCAGTTATTGTTGTGTCTGAATACCTAATTAATTACAACAGTAAACGCTGGCTTCTTTAATCACAGCATCAGCTGTCCTAATCAATCTTAATAATATGGAATCTGTACTATGGCACCCATGAATTTTAATCTACATAAATTTCTTAAGACCTCTCGCAAGCTTGTTGTATGAAATGATATAATTATGGATATAGATTAGGGCTGTAGAGAGTGATTTAAATTGGATTTAAGGAGAAGGTGAATAGAGCCCTCCCACTCATTTATTTATTTATTTATTTAAATCTTGGCCTTCACATAGATTTTTTTTTTTTTTGCTATCATTATTTTATTTCCTCCCCACTGACTGAACAGCACTGCCTCTCTTTGATCGCCTTCCTCCCCCAGCCACCATCCCAGAGGTGATAGTGGACAAGCTGAAGCTCCTGGGAGAGGTGTAAAATACCTCCAGGACAGCGAGAGGAATGAATAGGTGGGGCAGAGCACAAAGCTGTGGATCCAGGTAGTAACATGTTTTTGTAGACCCGTGCGGGGAGCAGCACTGCCAAATAGAGTGAAATAGATGGAATAAAGCATGTCTGTCACTAAATGCGTAGGCAATCAGAAGCAGGGGATGAAGAGGATATCATATAGGTGTAAGGTTTGCTGACTCCTTCCACCAAGTGAAATCCCTTAGGGGCCCAAAATGTGCCAGATGATGTTTTTGTCTCAGAAGCACTGGGCCCCTCTGATTTCAGAGAGCAGAGTTCCTTGGCTTTCTCTTACCTTGAGCTGGAACAGGGAGACTGTCCCATACCCCAGTGAGGGGAATGGAGGGCCCACTTTTGATGGGGGGACCATCATCCTTTTTCCTCACCACACCCACTGGCGTCAGTGTAGCTGCTCCTGATTTACACCCCTGACCATCACAGCAGACTCCAGCCCCCTGTCCCCTACAACCATTTTCACGTGGGGCACCCATATAACAGCTCATCTTGGCCAGACACTGTAGCTGGGTTACTGACATCTCAGGAGGGATTCTTTATAGAACATCACTTAAACCAATTTTATTTATTTTTAACAACGTGCTTCAATCTGCCACCTCCATCCCTTCATTCTCTGACAAAAGCTAAATGTCAGGCCTAACACTGGCTGAATGCCCCTTTAAAAAGCTGGATTGCAATCTAGAGATATATCAGTAGTAAGAAAGCTTCCTGGTGTTAATTTTAAAGCACTGGTATTTCATGCTGACTTGGGAAATCATCCTTGGTTTTTGGCATCAGGCAGAGGATTTGGAATGTGACATTAACGGATCTACTTTCTTTGAAGGACTTGGGAGTCATTTCTTGACTTCTGCCTAATGAATAAGTACTGCCTTCGTTAAATTTATATTTATGGCCATATAGTAGGTCATTGGCTTGTTTTATGTCTCCAGGTTTATGGAAGGTTATCTGCCATGGTCACCTTGTGGCATCTTGGCCAGGATCATCTTACAAAGAGACAATTGTATCTAAGCAGGATTTTTCCCATGGAGATATGGAAATGATCAAATTAATATAGAGGCAACGTCCAGGGATAAGGCTCTTGCCCTGAGCTGCCAAATGAAGTTACTATTAGCATCTGTTTTCACAGTACACCTTTAGTTTGCCCTGGCAAGGCCAGATCCTCAGCTTCTGCAAAGCAGCAAGGCTACCTGGACTTCAGAGGGGCTGACGTGATTGATAGTTGTTCTCTGGCTTCTCAGGAGCTTCTCTGCTTCTTTGACTTCACCAGCTGATCCTCAGTTTGTACATTACATCACATATAATCTGTTAAATGTCTGTATGTTGGACTAAGATCTCCATGAATCTGACCACAAGAAAAGGTATTTCAAATGTTATCTATTGTCACATTTGCACAGACAGTCACCAGCACATCCAAGGTCTTTTGAGTAATGTTATGAATTAGAGTTGCACTAGTTCCAGTCCAAAAGCCCCTTTAGGGTGCTTTATGATATCCATGTCCCTCATCTAGTGTCTCCTATATTCCTATAGCTCTTACCAGGCCTTACTCATCTATTTACCTTCTGGACCACAGTAGGCTTACACCCTGGCACAGACAGCACACATGCCCATGATCAACTAATATTTTCAGTAACAGAAAAGACTAGCCATCTGGATGGGGACAAAAGGTGGCTGAGACAGGGTAACCCTCCTACCTTAGCAGAGCATGATGTATGTGAAGGCCACAGGGGTGCACACCTTGATAAGCTATGTGTATCTTACGGAGGAATAAAGCAACCTTCCCTTATGGCGTCCTTGTGCTGAGACGCAGGAGTGATTCATGTCTCCCCAACACTTTGAATTTTAGCACATGGTGTGCTCCAGCCTACAGTCACATGTAACCCCTGGGGCGAGTTGGCTCTGGATCGTGAGCCCCTCGTATATCTGAGCCCTTGCTGAACTTCTTCTGGGTCATTAGCATGTATGGGGGCAGTCACTTTACTGAACACGGCATGGCTACAACTTCCTCAAAGGTCTAATCTGTGTCTTGAGATTTCTGGATCAATACCAGCCATTGGCTTCATCCACACTACAGCTGGGAATGTAGGCAGTTATGTCCTTCACTAGGTTTAATTCCTCTGGCAGAGTGAGCAGCAGCATGAAGATATGCTCACAGCTGCCCAAGCTACCTTGGCTTTGTGCCGGGGTACTCAGCCAGCCCTGGATTTTGTGTCCCTGCATCTTCATAGGCCATGTTGGCCAGCATGGACCCATCCACTGTACTGAAGTCACATCTTCATTTGCTGAGTAAACACTCTTTGAGCTAAGGAAGACAAGCTCTTCAGCAAGCAAGGGCTTCGTTTTTAAGAGCTGCCAAGTTAAATTCCTGCAGGTGGTGACTCACCACAACTGCTCTTCCCTAACAGCCAAGGTAGGGTATGACACAAGTAAAACACAGAGCCCCAAGCCAGGGGTTGCTGCCTCCTTGTGCTGTCTAGTCCTACAGCCCAGGGATGCTTTCAACTCGCTCCTTTTCAAGACCATCCAGGGATGGTTGGGTCAGTGTTAGGGTCCTGTGTGTTAGACCAGCCACCCTGTATCATCTTTACCTATGAGTAAGTGATTGCCAGCTTGGAGCAAATCTGACTGAAGTCAGGGGACAGTCTTCCCACCGGCTTGCATGTGCTGTGAGCTAGGAGGAAATTCCCTGAGTGATTTGGGACACAAGGCAGCCTCCTAAGAAACAAAGACCCGGTTAGATACTATGCTTGTGGAAAAGTCATTAAGACTGAGGATAATAATTAACTCTCAAAGCTTTGTGTGGGAGGGAAAAAGGCTGCATTTAAAGGCTTGTTGTCCCAAACCCTTTAAATAAAGCATTTGTCCAGTTTTGATGTTTAATCTTAAAGGTCTTAAATTATTGTCAGTGTGTGTTTCCTAAGCAGAATGGTTTAGTTACAATGGGCAGAGTATGGCTCCGAAGGCGGGCGAGATGTCCACAGATGGGGTAAGGAGAGCAGCTCTGCACTGAGCCAGGCGGTCCTGTTCAGGACAGAGACTCAGCTATAGCTGGGAGAGTGGGCAGTTCCCGCGTGTGCCCAGCTAAGGCAAGGAATAAAGGAAAGGACCACAGTCAGACAGGTAGCGCTCAGTGACTCCTCCTGTTATAAATGAAGAGGCAGTGATTGCTAATTGTCAGCATGTCAGAGAAAGAACAAGCATGCCTGAGTCCAGCCTCAGCTGGAAGGAAGGAAATGCTATGAGTGTATCTTCTGAGCAGCGGAGACAACTTTTTCTTCTAGCTTTATAAACAGATGAGTGCAACCAAGGAAGGGCAGTTGCCTTTGGGGCAGACACAGTGGATCATTTCCTTTACTGCAGACTGCAAAACCATAGTTGTCTTATACAGATTTGCTCCCTTTACCACCTGTCCCCTCACCTTCCTCAGGAGATAGCTTCTACCTGACAGGACTTGGTCATTTTGGGGAGGTGCGAGTTATTATGATCCATTCTCCTAAAGGAGTGAGGGAACTGGTGTATCACTCAACTTTTCACAGCCATTCAGTTTTCTTCTGGAGCAATATGCTCAACATTCTGTTTTTAGAGGAAAACAGTTTTGAGCAGAGGTTAAAAACAATAGACTTTAGTTGCTTCCTTCTTCAAGAAGGCAGGAATAAGTGGAAACGGTTCTTATATTTTCCAAGCATTTCCACCAGTTTCCTGGAGCATCTACTCTCTAAAAATATAGCTTTGAATCTCTACTATGCCTTCCACTGATGTCCCACAGGTTTTAATATATTGTCCTCACACCCCTTTTCAAGGGGTGAAAATCCTTACAGTCGGGCAATGCTTTCCTATTTCACTTACATACATATTGAGGGATGTGTCAAAAGTCAAATAGGAAATCAACCAAAGAAATTCCAACCTAACGTTGTAATCCCACTTATTTCTTCCTGTGAATACCCCATCCTCATAGTCCTTGTGATCCAATAATGCCCATAATGAACAGGAGCATCTAAGACTTAGCCAGCTAATCGGGTTTGTCCTCTCCAAATTTGGTCTTCTCACCATTCCTCCTTGTATTTTGGGAGAAAAGTGCAAGACCTTGCAAGCTTCCCTCATGATCAATGGTGACCTTTGAAGTTAAGGTTCAAGCTGGTATTTGCATCTGTAAGAAAGCACTTCATCCATGTTCCTTGGGTCTGTAACACTCACATTTGCCAACCTCCCCCACAGTTTGGCATATAGACAATGTCTTTCCTGGGACAGGCCATTGGCACCAGATTTCCTTCCAAGAGTCCCACACCTTTGCATTCTCCAAGCCCTTGCCTCCAGCCTCCTACTCTGTGCTTGTAGGGATGAAGAAGGTGGGATGGAGGCAGGAAAGTGGCAGCTCCCTAAGGGATCATCCTACACATAAGAAGCCAGAGGGACTGTGTAAATGTAGAACTGTGCAGCACCAATAAATACAAATTAAACTCATAACAAGAAGTGAAATATTAGGGCCAAGGTGACATTTGGACTGCAGGTTCAGCCAAGCTTTGCTTTAAATTTTTTATTGCTGCAGATAAAGAAAGAGCTTATCCAACACGTTTCTCTCTCTCTCTCTTTTTTTTTTCTCTCCCTATTGACCAAAGGGGAAAAAGAAAAAAAATTCTTAACTAGCTTTGGTTGTATTTGAACTAGACTTCAAATTTTCACAAAAATAAACAGTTTGATGGGTGAGGAATGCACACTTGTAAAGAGAAAAAATGCACTTTGAAGCCAGCAAGGGATTGCATGCCTTATGCAGAGATTCACAGCATCCTCCCTGGAGCAGACAAGTAGTGTCCCCCTCCCCTCCAAGAGCATCTCCTCTCTCACAGAGGGCTGCCTGGCAGCAACACAGTCCTTCGAAGGGATGTTGGTATGGCAGGAGGCACTGCTTTGTTCTCTTCTCCTTCCTCCTGCTATGCTCCTGTTGTTTTCTGCTCTGACTGAAAGTTCCATGCAACTGTAGCTGTCATTGAGATCTGACTTTGCACAGCACTTAGCACAGTGTCAGTCCTGGCTTAAGATGAGGGCTCTTCGGGGTTGATTACTGCAGTGCCAAAAATCTGCATGATCAGAGGTGGGCTCCATAATTGAAGCTTGGGAAAGAAGGGAAGAGGTTTGTTTCCCTCTGCTCCGAAGTCCCACAGGGGCTAGGGGACAGAGCCCTCCTGGCCATCATGGAGGACTCTGTTCAGTCCTGTCTGTAGAGTGAGCGAGCTGCTCCTCTTCTGGGACCTTCAGGCCCTGGGTCTGTCTGTCTCACACCACATATTGATGAGAGAAGAGAAAAGAAGAGTGCCTGTCATGTTTTAACCCCTTAATTCCTTCTCTCTCTTGTGTCTCCACAGCACAGAGCCCCACTGCAGCAGACCCCTTGCAGCAAGCCTACGCTGGAGTGCAGCAGTACGCAGGTCGTTAGTATTAACACTTTCTCCCAATAAACCTTTCTCTTCTCTAAAGCCTTTAATTTCTGAATACACCAGACGGTGCTGGGGGAAGGGAGGTGTTTGCTGATACAGGAGTGAGCAGAGGGCCACAAACTCTCAGATAAAATTTGCACTTCTTGTGAACACAAACATAAAGCCCAGGGTCTTCTCTCCCTAAGGAGGCAAACTCCTTCCTTTCCCCAAGGAAAGGCTCTCACTGACCTGTACCTTGGTGCAGCTTCGTCAGCAGGACCAGGTCCAGTCTGCCTAACAGAGTGCACAAGTACAAAACCAGGCCACTGATTTGGAGGCCACTTTCTATAACAGGCATCCTGAGTGCTGCAGCGAGGAGGTGAGATGGGCAACCAGACCCTGCAGAGCCACTGCTGCTGTGTCTGGCAGGGTATGGTATATCTGCACATACCCTGATTTTAGGGTATGTCTACACTGGCCATAGCCCAGCTAGTTAGTTTGAGGCTTGCTTAGGAGCTACGCAGACATCCTTCTGGCTTCCCAGCAGCTTTCTCCAAGGCTCCCAACGGGTCAGCCTCCACTCCCTGTATGCTGAGCAGCTCCTTTGCAGTTGATGGACTGACACCAGCCAAAGTGACCTGGTGCAGACCACGACCCCGCCGTGTTCAGCCTCCCCTCGCGAGGTGTCCATGGCCAACGTTGCGAGGAAGCTGCCACCCCAAAGTCATTATTTCCTGTGGTAACTGGAGCAATCACAGGCTCCCGCTGAGGAATGGCTATTATCTCATGTCAGCGCTGTATCTGGAAACTTAATTTAATTCTCCATGTAGGGCTTCATTTGCCGGTGTTTTAGTTATTGTCATTTATTGCTTGTGAGGTTTGATAGATGGGAAGCAGCTCAACCCTTTGAGCTGTTAATTAACCCCTCTGCACACACATGGCCCCTATCCCCCTCTCTCTGGGCTCACAGGCGACCCATACTCTGTATTTTTAGCAGCAAGGCACATCATCTACCATCTGTGGTACTGAATGGCTCCCCTTGTCTGCTTGGTGGGGGAGCTGAGGTGGGGAAAATTGTTTAATTGCTGCACACTGCTTCCACTGTGTTTGTGTGAAAGAGAAGAAGTCTCTATGGACATGAAAGAAAATGTATATCCGAGAGTGTATGTGCAACCGTGCCTGTACAGTGTGTGGGCATACGAAGGTTAGAGTAAGGGAGGAAACACATGTGTGAACTGGTTTTATGAGCATGTGAATTAATCAGGGTGCCAGAGAGATTACACAGGGAAACATGTGCATGTGCTCTGCGCGTGGCTGTCAGCATGGGCATCAACGCACTGAGATCACGAATGACTCTGTTTGTGGTACCATCTGGGATGGTTATGCACCTCTGCTGGGACAGCTCTCAGCAGAGACCCCCCCATTTACACTGCGTGGCTGTCCCCGGTGTTACTGATGATGAAGCTGAAGGGAGCGTGGGTGCTCAGGACCACGTAGCACCTCCTGGAGTATGACCATGGTGCTTCTGCCACATGTCAGGCTGCATGAGATGGGCCCTTCACAGAGCCAAAATGCAGGGGGAAAGCCCACCTCTAGCTTGGTGTGATGGTTTGGAGTGAAAGCTCCTTGCTTCCCAGCACTGAAATCTGTCCCTCTTTCTTCTCTCCCTTTCTCTCCCCTATAGCTGCTTATCCTGCTGCTTATGGCCAGATTAGCCAAGCGTTCCCACAGCCGCCTCCTATGATCCCACAGCAACAGAGAGAAGGTGAGTAAATGGGCTGTCCTCCTTTCTCGCCCCAGCATGCCATCCCCACTAGATTGGTTCCTCTCCTCATACACCTAGCGAGTATCCATTAAATGCCCAATTGCTTTGAACCCTTGGTCCCCCCATTTCCATGTGCAGCACGGCATCATTGGCACTAACAGTAGTATGCAGGAACATCCTCATGGAGAATCGCTGCTGAGATCTCCTCAGTTCCCAAGGAGGGGAGCTTGCTGATGTGCATGGCCCATGGAAAGACCTGCTAGCAACATAGACAATGGCCAGTGGGGGGGGTCTGTGTTCGAGACAAGAAACAAGAATGCTGATAGAAATGCAATTGCATTGGAATAAAGAATTTAATAGGAAACAAAGCACTAATGGCCCTTCATTAGAAACCAGTAACATGATTTCAGGCACCTACTATTTAGAGAAAGAGGACCTGCTATTTAGAGGAGCTGATCTAGTGCTTTCAGCTTCCTTTGATAATCTGGAAACAGAAATCAGCCCTTTTAGAGTACAATCTCTGTATCAGGATGAGATGAATCATGTAGTAAGAGTACCTATTTCTTTACATTGACTATGAGAGGAGCCTGGGTTATATAGTTCACAGGACTGGATGGTTTCACCTGAGACAGGAAAAGTAAGGAGAGGTGAATCTCCCACCATTGCATGTAAATGTTTTAGGAGGTAACTGTGCCATGTAATATTCCCTTTACAGTCAGTGCGGAGCAGTGGGATCCTCAGAGGCACTCGGGTAGTCCCAGCTGTCCTCCAGGGAGTCCACTGCTCCCTTTTGACAAGAAGAGGGAACTGCTTGCCTAAGTGAGGCATTTAAGTCAGGTGCTTCAGCTTAATGTAGACAATCTCATTTTAAATAATTACATTTCAACTTTTATCCTCTATTAGATCACTAATTCAGATATATTCTATGTTATACGTGTTATTATATATATATGATGACATTTAATATTTTAATATAGTGTAACAGTCAGAATTAAATGAATCAAGATTACACTATGAAACTAAAACATTCTGATGGCTTAGAACTACTTTGGGGGAGAAATCTCATTTTGTAAGAAAATTAGAAATGTCAGCATTTCGATCTAATTTGGAATTAATTTTTTTCCGATGTCAGAATTTCCTGGGGAACACAACTTCCAGCTCCTGATTAGCTCTAGTACATGTCCCTGCTGTGAGAACAGATGCACAGACCTAACGTATCATTACAGAGATGTTTCCCCCATGCTGAAGGACTTTGCTTTTTATTACTTACTGGGGCTAGATTAAGCACAGGACAAAATGGCGAGCAGATCATTGCTCAGCATAGCATTTTGCCAGGAACCGTCAGAAACAAGGGGTAGCTGTTGTGCACACTTTGAAGACCCACTGCCCAAAGACCCTTGTGTTCACAAGGCTTGACATGTCTCTGTGGGTTGAGGGTGAGTGTCACCCAGTGGACAAGTTATCTCATAACTCCTCGCTCCTTCCTGTAAGCAGCTGGTATTGAGGATGGTTGGGGGCCACATATATAAGATGAATCACCAGTTCAATGCAGGTTGCTGTTCCCAGTGTCCTCCGTTTTCCTGCAGTGTTTAGATGCTGTGGCTTTCTCTGCTGCTTGCTAGAGAGAGAATCTCTAAGGCACAACACTTCCTTTTAGTAGAGGGTCAAGATCTTTAGGCGTCTCTAACCTTTAACAGGAAAACACAGCAAGAGGGAACTCTGATAATAATAATGCTCAGTGCTGAGAAGAGTATGTTTGCAAGGATGTGCACAAACATTCATTCGTTAATGAAGCAGCCCTACCACAACAATAACATTGATGATCACATTGTTAATAACAATGCTAACTCTCTGCTCCTGGATCCCGGTTGGATAACAAGCCCAGAGCCGCTTGGCTGCTGCAATGTTCCTGGAGAGATTAGTCATTACTTCCACGTGAGGGCTGAGGCTGCCGGCAGATGATGGGGTGGATAGGGTGGAACACATCCAAAATCATCAAAGCTAGAGATGAAGTCTTGATTCAGGCCATGTCAACCAGGCAAAACTTGGGGGTAATTCTAAATTTTTATGGTATTACTCATCTTGACGTAGTTTCTGAAACTCAGAAGTACACTTGGATATTAAAATAAAGTGGTGCAGGCTTGTGACTCTTATCTGCCCTGTGCTCAAACATGCTGGGGACTCAGTAGCAAGCAGATGCAGAAGTGGCAATGAAATTCCAGCCTCTGAGTATTTGCTGTAGGGGTGAGGTGTGCAGCTGACCAAAGGGCTGCAGGCTAACTTCATAGAACCTTATGGGACAACCCATTTTTAATTACTGTTGTAAGACCAGTGTAGTCACAGCCTTTCCTTATGACACTGATTCCGGGTGTTGGGGATGCAATGCCAGCTAATATCAGCACAGGTATATGGAGTTTACTCACGTTGACAGTGGACACCCAGGGATAGGTTGGTCTGCAGCTGCCCCATGCGAAAAAACTAACAATGAGCTGGAGGGTGAGCATGGGCAGAGCAATGGCATAGCAGCTCAGGTCTAACCAAGCCAAATCAACATGGACACACCACAGAGTTCTCTACCATGTGCTTCTGTGCCCTCAGTCAAGGGTTTTTCCATTATCCAGTATGGTTTGCCTGTCATTTACAGACTATTCATAAACTATGCATTATTTAAAACTTTTCTTTCCTTTTTGTTCAAATCAAGGCTATCTGTGCTTCTTGTGTATTAATGAACAGAAATATCTGTAACTTAAAGCCATAAAACCAAGAGCTATGTTAGATGTCAGGATAGAAATGAACCTTGATTCTCTTCTCATAATGTGTCATGAGGGTTAGATTTCAAGCTGACTTATGGGTCTTTTGAAAACCAAAATAAACTGTGTGGTAAATAATTATAGTACTGTATTCAGCCCTGAAATGCCAAGTATGCTGTTCTCCAATGATCCATTAACTCAGTCCAAAGTAAGACTGAGTCTTCACTAAGGTTTTGCCATTCCAGCTGTGATCTTCCTCTTGGTCCAGTGATGCTGAGTCCTTTGAAACTCATTGCATGTGTGCACTGAAAACTAACTTACCTTTTCAAGCATTCTGAGCTGAACAGCTCATGCCTTTGATTTCTTAAAAATATATACATATACATGAAGAGGCAGCCATACACATAAACACATAATCTTCCATGGAGTGCCCAAATTAACCTGACTCAGGCAAAAAAAAACCCAAACAACAAGGTAGGAGGGCTGAGGCAGACAGATCTTGTTTTGTGAATTCTTTACCAAGGAGTCTAACTGTGATGGGTAACTTACAGATGGATGGATTTAACAAGAAATTGCTTGTTAAATTCTAATGGCAGAATTTTCATGTGTGAGGATGGTAAAACAAATCAAACTACCCCAGGTTATTTCTCAGTAGCAGGTGCAGTTTTCAGCATTGGAAATTAGCAAAAACCCTCTGTAGCTGGGAACAGAATGAATTTGGCCTTGATTGTCTGAGTTGGTACGGGAAGCCACAGCATGGGTTTCCCAGCCACATTACAGAGCTGAACTGGGCTTTGAGGACAGTCTCTGCTTTTTCACATCCTCCTTGGTCTCTTCCTCTCAGTGTCTGAGCAGTGTGAGGCAAAGCTGATTTCAAGGTGAACTAAGGGTTGCTCTCTCCTTGAGCCCAACCTCTAAACCCGGTGTAGATGAAGTTGTGTGCCTCCTGGTCTGCCTTATGCCTTAGTAGGTGTTTCTCAGCACATGCAAGCAGAATCCCTACTCATCGACAACACATCCAAGACCCCAGGAAATGCAGCTGGTATTTTTGAAAGAATTTGCCAGTTTTAACAGAGCAAACTGCTGGCTTTGGTGATGTCAGTGGGAATTTTGCCACTAATTGCAGCAAAGCCAAGATTTTACCCATTCCATTATAATGTGGATCTCAAATCCCACAGCAGAAGTGCTCTGGGGCACATTCAGATGAAGGAATGAATTTTTCCCTGCTATTCTGGACCGTGGTCTTCTCCTGGGCAGAATTTTCTCAATTCTAACAGACACCTAAGGGGGTCGGTGTTTGTTTAACACTTTCAGACTGTTTCATATCCAGTTTACCATGCCAATAACTCCACATTGTGTGGAAATGAACTGCAGCAAGCACAGAAGAAGGGATAGTTGCTCAGAGAGGATACTAAGGAAGAGGCAGACGGGAGGTGGGGGGAAGATGGAAAAGCTTGGCATGAAATAGGGGAGCCTGATTGTGGGCCACTGAGGTTCAAAAGTAATTTAGCTAAGCAGATGACCGGGTGCCTAATTAGTTAATTATCCCCCTGTACCACTATCCCTCTATTTGGAAGAAACCCTGTTACCATTCTCATGACCTCTAGGAAATGCACAAGATGATGCAGAGGATCAGCTGTTCCTTCGTGACAGTCCTTTTAGCAAATTAGTGGGGAAAATTGTGCTTAGCAAATATTCATTAGGGCTTCATTTTCCATTAATCCAAAAGGAAATGTGGAGAGTCTGTGACTTCAATCACGCTGAGGCCCAGGAATTTTAATGAGCTTTAAATGGGCATCTGTCAGAATCCTGACTTTGCCGTACTTCTCCCGCCAGCCGGGGGGATGAGTAATGGCTAATAAAAGGTGGGAGCATTTAGGAGAACTCCTCTCCCTAACAGGAAAGGCAAAGTTGTAATTTGCTGTGTTATGAGACCATAATTATGCCCTGATGAAGAAAACGAGAGTATTGAAAAACCCCTTCCTTCCCCACATTGTGTCCCAGATGTAAATGGGGGAAAGTTGGCTGAGTCAGGTCACAGGGTCGTAGGTACGTGGGCTGGGTGGAAGGAGGATACCCTCCTTCCCTCTGTCCTCTTACCCTTGTGGCGAGGAGCAAGCACCGTACCCCCTTCATCTCAACCCCCCTGAGCAAAGCAGATCTGGATATACCTGTTGAGGTCAGTGCAGAGCTGAGCAGCAGCTCGAAGTACCTTTGGAAATAGGACCATGAAAAAAACAATCCGTGCCTCCTTAAACTACAGAGTTTTCTGCTAGTGAACACTGCGAGGGGTTTAAATGCTTGGGGGGGTTGTTTGTTTGTTGTTCTTGTTCTTTTTTTTCTTTTTTTTTTTTTTTTTCCAAAAACCACTTAGATACACCTGCTCCCTTTTGACTTTTGCTCATGTACAGCATCCTTAAAAATAAAAGTCACATTGAAAAGTTTCATTCTAGGCTATTTGACCAGAGGCAAATTCTCCCTCTTCTGCCCCAAAATACCATTTCAACAGAACATTTTTGAAGGGTCTCTACTTTAATAAAACTGCATATTCCAACTAAAGACTCCTCTCTGATATTTTTCTAAGCACCCTCTGAAGTCTGTAAGAGTATATGTTACAGCACTGAGGCAAAAAAGGCAGTTCCTCTTGACCAGTAATTTGGATTTAAATCCATCTGTAATCTCTCTTGCAGAACCCTCTAGAATGGAGGACATGGCCAAACTGTCCAGATTTGGGGGAGTCTTCAGGCTAAGTCAAGCTGGGGGTTGAATGTAAAATTCCACAAAACAAAATAAACCTGTGGGTTTGTGCATATCTTTCTACTTGTTATCCCAGTCCTCACACAGATACAAGAAAGATAATGAAAATTCTGCATGCAGACACTGAGAAGAGGCAAGGGTTAATGTGGGTCGCCCAAAACTCTACAGATTAAATGAGATTATGAGGAGCAAAGGAAAACTATGAACCCCATTCTTTCATTCTTTTTGTTCTTATTCCTCCATTCTATCTTTCCATGGCCACATGTGCTGGCGCACTCCTCTGTCTCTAGATTTTACCCTGGTGTCTGTCCTGGGAAGGTTAATGAAGTTAGTACAGCCTCTAGGTGACTTTATGAGTTCTTGGTCTTCTGCTTTGTCCATTCCTCTGAGAGTCTACAGACTGCTTCCTAGAGGTGACCCCTCACTAGTCAGAGAGAGGAGATGCCAAAGTAAATCTCCACCATGTGCTTCCTCATATCCTATTTCTCTCCATTCATGGGTCTTCTTTTTCTCTTGATAGGACCAGAGGGCTGTAACCTGTTTATCTACCATCTGCCCCAGGAGTTTGGGGATGCTGAGCTGATGCAGATGTTCCTGCCTTTCGGTAATGTCATCTCCTCGAAAGTGTTTGTGGATCGGGCGACAAACCAAAGTAAATGCTTTGGTGGGTAAAGATAACAAAACAATTAGATTCATCCAGGAAAGGGCTTTCTCTGAATACTTTACCTTTCAAACTGCTTTCTTTCTGCTTAAGCTTTATGATTTCTCTCAATTTACTCCTGTCGATACTTTCCCCCTTCCCTCTTTCTCTCCTACTTGTCTCATGCTCAGACTTGTGTGCACTGCTTAGAGGTGAAGGTTTGGCATCTCACCAGCAGCAGGGTGCTGCGGCTACTGGTGGTGGGGTGGAAAATACCCTCCCTTGGAAGGGGAGGTGGGGAGGGTACAGAAAGGCCTAAAGCACCTGGAGCAAAACGGAGGTGGCTGTGGGGGTAGGTGAAATGCTGACAGGGTCAGCAGTGGGAGCTTGTGGCAGAAGGGGAATTTCTGTACCTAAGGAAAAGGAAAAACAGGTCATGGGGTTGAAGGGAAGACAGAGCTGCGGGGGGCAGCTTTCCAGCAGCTGTGATGCATTAGACTGCAAGGGCACAAGGGCTGTACATCAGTTGAAAGCCTGGTCTTCCAGGGGGATGACTGCTCAGCGGATTGCAGGCAGCCATGCTCCGAGACCGCTGGACCCCAGCCAGCAGCAGAGCAGATAGAGATAGACCGAGCGAACCCTCTGCCTCAGCTGACAGGCCATGCTAAGAGGCCGGGTTTGAAAGCTGCACCATGCCCACAGAGCTCTGGCCTCGCTGCTGGCTCAACCCCACCAGCTGGAGCGTGAAAAGAGCACAGCCTCCGCTGCCTGGGAGCCACCAGCTAGGGACACCCTGAGCTTGCACCCACAAGGGGAAGGCTCAGCCAGCCAACAGCCAGGTGGTGATGTGTGCATGGTGTCTCCGTGGGATCCTGCTGTTTGCAAAGGTGTTGCTGTGAAGGGTCCCTTCTGGCAGTGCAGCAGCATGGGGACCCTGCCACATTTGATCCTATGCCACCTGATGGACAAGGGATCTGCCTCATCCATGTGCCCGCCACTGGGATGTGTAATTTCTCGTTCTCCACCTTCCTGCATTCTTTGCAGACCTTCCCTGAGAAGCGCAATGGGACAAACTATTGCTTTTCTTTTCCTGTTACTTGCAGCTGATCTGGACTCTGTCTCTCAGGCAAATTTCCAGACTTAAGACTTACTGGACTTTCATTTGATTTTAAAGCCACTCTCAGTCTCCACACTATGCTTCCCTTCCATCCTGCCTTCCCCTTTTCCCTCCTGGACAGCCTACCTCAGAAAACTCTTACCTCATCCCTTGCTATCTATGGTGCATGTCAGATGGTAGTACTTCCAAGAGTTTCATGCCCCTTCTCTATACACAGTTCCTCCTGTCCATCCACAGAGGGTCTGAACAGGCTGGTTTCCCCTTTGACTGAAGGACCTCTGTCCTGTGAAGTGAGGGGACACAGCATTACCCTTCACCAGTAGTCATTGGGTTGCTGCACTCTCGAGCACTAGAGGAATGAAGGACAAAGACTTTGGTATGAAGAGGTAGTTGGGAAATTCAAATGAGGAATTATGAATTAGCCCCATTCTTTCCAGAGCCCACCTCCTTTTTAGACCTTTAACCATCTAAAAGCTCATAACAAGATGAGCAGACCAGCACAGCTCTAGGTGACATTGAAAACTAATGCTTCAAGGATATCCACCAGTTAGAAATGGGCCTTTGGCAATGAAATTGCCATTCCTATCACAAATATTTAGGGGACTACTGAGCCTGGTTTTCCCCATATTGACAAGTGGGAAGACCAAAGGTAAATGGAGAAATGAGGTGAGAGCCAAGTCCAATAACTGGGAGTATCTTCTGGACAGGTATTCACCTTATCTCCTCTTAGCTCAAAGGCTTTCTGGCTACAAGGCTTCATGACGATAGCAACACATACCTGGCTTGTGGGGCAGGGTTGTGGGGCTGGCTTTATTGTTGCTTCCAAGGCACTGTGAGCTTGTGGCTGATAGCTGAGCAGGAACTGGGGCATCTTAGCAGAAATTTTTCTTAACATTGAGCCTGAGAAACTAAACATCAGCTTGTTTGATGAAGTAACCTTCAAAACTAATAGTAGGATATTCCACCCTGAAAGCAGGAAGGTATCCTTTGGATGTTTTGACTTAAGCGCACAGACAAGTAAAAGCAGGAATTAGGGATTGTTAGTGGATCTTAGTCACCTTAAACTAGTTTCTGGGACACAAATATCCAAGTCCATTCAGTTTTGCGTCCCAGGGCTCAAGTCCTAGTTTTCTCTGGCTTTAACTTACTTTCCCATGAACCTGAGTGCCTGCTGTGACTGTTGGTCTCAGACAAACATGTTGACTATGCTGCCATGTGCACCACCTCCATAAGGATAGAAATAGCATAAGTACAGGTAGCTAATTCACACAAGTATGTCACTCTGCTCTTCAAAACCTCCCACCCTGTTGACCTTCAATTTTAAAGCAATGTAAAAATGTAGAGGCTGTTTCAGAAAATCAGGCCTTTCATTTGTTTGCTAAGTCCACTGAAGGTGGCACTGATTATAATTTTTTGTTCAGAAAGCTAATTTAAAAAAAAATAAATTACTTTTTCCTAAAGGAAAAGAAGGGATTTTCTTAACTTTGAAAGTAAGAAAACTCTTTCCTTCTCTGCTTAACCATTTCCCAAAATTCAACATGTAAAAACATAGCATTTGGATTCTGTTTCACTTTTTTTTTAACCCAGCTAGAGCTCTCCAACTCATAGCATGGGGGGACAACTCTGTCTGGCCCCAGAAAGATATTCCACCATTATATGACCTTTTAAAATGTATCCACTATGCAGATCCCAAGTAAATTGCTGTAACAGAGTCTAACCCCAGGTTGTCGACAAATTGTCAAGAATTCCTGCTTTTGACAAACTTAAGAAATTCTATGAAGAAAAATGTCACCATGTTTTCTTCCACAAGAACAGAAAATACTTCATTTGTTGCTTTTGTCTCACTGTTGAACTATCTGTAAGCAGAGGGCCCAAACTGAGTGAGTCAGTAGAGCAGTATCTCAAAATAGGACTTTTATTCCTTCCCATTTGGTTCTGAATTGGCCCCTGCATTTCCAGCACAGTTGTCTACTTTGGCCACTACTGGCAAGATAGTGCAGGGAGAGCCATGGGAGTGTTAGGAAGAAAGCGAGATCACCCACAAGCCTTTCTCCTGGTTTCTGGAATCCATGAGTCTGCAGGGAACCACTAGCATCCACATGTGCTGAAGAAACCACATTGCAGTCATAAAGCCTTTGACTTTCCCAATTCAGAGACCACTGCCTCCTGGCTGACAACGAGCAGCAAGGTGTGCAAGCTACAGCAAACACCAATCTCATGTATAAAATGTGAAAGTGCTCAGACTATGTCTATTGTTTTCCATAGCAGGACTGCCTGAGAAACAGCCCTGACATCTCACTGAAAAAAAGTAATTTAAATTGGGAGGCTTCTTAGCCTTCGACTTTTCTTCTGCTGCACACATCCAGGCTAGACCAAAATCCTTCAATTTCTCTTACACCATTTCAAACCTCTGGCTTTGATTTTCCCCCCTATCCTGATGCAGCTGTACATGACCAAGTGCAGACCACACTTCTCCCTCCCACTCACCAACACCCTCTATATCCCTATGGCCTGAGACTCCATCACACCAACCATATCAGCATCTCCTTGGGTTTCTCCTCAGGCACTGCCTTGTCCACCCTCTCTTATTCACACTTATTGATTTCACCTTCATAGATCTTCACTGTTCTGCCCTTTTCTCTCCTCTTTCACTAGTCCTTCACTCAATGCCCATCTGATACCTGTAGCCTCTTCCCATGCATATCTTTTATAGCTAGCATGTTTCTCCTACTGGGCCATGCTGTCCATTCCCACTGAAACGGCAGGGCCACAGCAGGAATCATTGTCTCACTCAGGAAAAAATTACACTTAGTCAGATACTCCTTTAAGACAGTGACTCCCATTCGCACAGCAGGCTGATCTAGGAAGTCTTGCACAGAGGTACAGTGTGCCACAGCCTGAACGTCAACTTCTGCAGGACCCTGGAGCTTGTCTCTGTGCAAGGCAGAGACTGCACTGGGTCTCTCACCTACCCACTGCATGTGTGTAAGTTCTTCTCTGTGTAGGTATGCTCAATGCCCAAGGATATGAAATACATCTATGTGCTGGTCTCAATGGTTCTGGTGATAATTCCCCTCTCAGTTATGCAGAAAATTTAAATATGACTAATTTGTGTACAAGGCAAAAAGAAAACTCCTGTAAAATTACATTATTAAGGCTGCTAAGGCAAGTAGTCAATATGAGAAGAGCCATTCTTCACGCTGCCCACACATGGCTAACTACTCTGTCGTAGGGTGACGCTACAATACAGTCCTAATTTCAGGAGCACTTACTGTTGTCATACAAGACACATTTTAAGAAGGCATTTGAAGACATTAAACTAGTGAAATACAGAGACAGACATGCTCTAGGAAAATGTTTTAACAGAGAAGAGAGAGAAAAGGATAGGTTTGGGCAATATTAATTAGGAACACATGACAGAAATTAGAAAAATGAGGACGTGGATGGAGCAGCAGAGGCCAAATGATTACCCCAAGGTGTCAAATAAGATGTAGATAAATTAAAGCTGGAGGAATTGCTTTACTGGTGTACTTGGAAAATCATTCCTTCAGTCACCTCTTTCTGAGAGCAGTGAGCGCCTGTATCTGCCAGTTCTTTGCACACCATCAAGGAGTGGACACTGTCAGGCCAGTTCTGCTCCATGCCCCTTTCTTGTCCCCAACATACGTCTCCTTGGCACGTGCCTGTTCCCCATACCTACTGGTGTGGCAGCTTCAGTTTGTCCCCATGAGACAATGACTCCAGGAGGCTGTGAAGAACTGCTCTTATGGTCACAGAGACACCATGGTTTCCCTCCACTCAGCTCGACATGCTCTGACACAGCAGGTGTGAGCAACCACAACTGCTGGATATTTTTCTCCTTTTCTATGCATTCCAGATGGACTTTCACATTGGCAGAAGGGATGTCCCACTCCTTTTTTAAATGCCCCATGTTAAACATAGCAAGGAGCATTCTGTCTTTGACTACAAACTGTGAGGGCTTTTTAGAAACACAGATTTACATGGCCTAAAGGAAACATTTTGTTTGACTCTTGATGTATCATGGACATGGAGTTTCATTCCAGATTCCTCCAGGGAGTCCACTTGAAAGTTGCTAGTGGGCCACCCCATTTGGAAAAATATCCAGTCTTCTCTGAAGATGCCAAAAGAGAGAAAATAACGTCACTTGATGAGGGTCATAGTAGTTAATTACCTTTGCTGTTAAATATTTCTATTCCCTACTAAACTTCTTCTGGGTCCTAGCTTATGAAAAATAACAGGGGAGCCAAAGGAGAGAGATTAAAGGTGAGAAAAGCAGTGAGGAATGAGGACTGGACACAGGAGGGGGTGAAGCTCAGAAGGGCTGAGGGATGGGTAGAGCTTGTATCATGTTATTAAAAATGCACTGTGGCAGTTCAAGACTCCAGTGTAGTGGCAGAAAGGTGGAGTGTGAGATGCAAGGCAGCAGGCAGGTCATGACAGCCTACAGAGTTTCAACCTAGAAGCTGAAACAGAAAAAACAAAGAAGCGTCAAGAGACTAGGACACTGGCAAAGCTATGCAGGGCCCTGGGACCAGGGGCATTGCAGATCAAGTCTAAAGTGCATTGGCAGCACTCCATAAGACATAGGAGTGGAACAACAGACCCTCAGGTACATCAGAAAAATATTGTTCGGCACCTGCTCACATTGTGCCTCCAACACGCCCCGCCAAATCTGGCAGTTTCTCATTTAATAAAAGAAACCCCTAACTCTCCTTAAGTTCATCAAGGGAAATAAGAAGGTCTCGGAGTAAGGTGGTATAAGAGTAAGAAATTCAAGTCATGTGTTCCGGCCCCATATGGGCAATCTAGCTCTGTGCCTTGTGTTCCCCTACTTGTAGCAGGACACTGACTCCTTTGCACAGGACTTTAGGATTCATGGATGGGGAGAGTTATTTATTGGCTCAAAGTTTTGGGGGGTTTCTTTTCTGATTCTTCGTTTGGTAAATAAGAAGATTCTCACCAGGCAGAGAAATTATTAGGAAGCACTTAGGAGAGAGGTGGAGCTCTGCTTGCTGCTGTTACCAGTTCTATGATTAAATTTGGGTTTTTTCACTATTTACTTTTAACCTGATTTCAAATTTCCTAAGAAAATCTCTATCCAAGCCTTTCTCCGTGTAGCCCATGGAATTAGGCTATGTCCTTTACTTTGCATGATCTAGTGGCAATACATTTTGTTTCAAGTCCCTGGACAGTATCAGATTGTCATTCCATATAGCTACGGGCTATGGACCAAAGCTCAAAGTATAATGGAAGAAGCCACTAATTTGAGTGCCTGTATCGAGACTCTGTGGGAATGACTTTCCAGGCACATTAAGCATGCCTGACCCTGGGATGTTTCAGTTCAGATCAGTACTAGTTTGTTGTGGTCCTCTCCACTCTGAAGACCTGGCACAGCCAGCCAGCCAAGGAGAGATTCATGAGGTGTCCAGCTTAGTTGGAAAGTAAGCCAAGGGGAGGAGGACACCATTGGGGAGGTGCTTAGGGCTCCCAGAGGAAAGGGGAAGGAGATATAAAAGTTTATTATTTACTAGCTACTCTCTATTATACTCCAAAGCAGCCAGGCTCTGAGACTTCAGATCCGCAGAGTAAGGATGGGACTCTTCTCCAGCTGATAAGAAATGAGTTGTGTGAGTAAGAAAGAGAAGGAGCTGTTCATCAAACTCACTGCACAGCACCTCCAGCCATTGCAGTTTGTTGGGGGAGGCTTTAGGGGGAGGAGGAGAAGCAAGAGAAGTATTAGGGCTGTGAGCCACTATTCATTTACAAACTATAATTAATTTGATGTTTAGATTAATTTCTGATGCACTCTCAAAGGTGCACTGAAAGCATTTTTCCTTTATTATAATGTTGATTGCTTATTGGGGAGATAAATCTAAGTGTCAGTTATGCACTGACTTACCAAAACTTTCAGACCAAGCAAGCATGTATGCATAAGGAACAGCTGTTTGCAGATCTCCAGTTAAAGGGACAGCTCTGTCTTTTCCCAATAACTCACTTTAAAGAAAATCTATACATTGTACACAGGGACTTCTGCTTTCTTTTGTAGCTTAACAATTTATTAGACAAGGATATGTTAGCAGAATCTATCTTCTATTTATTTGTCTGTCCATTGTCTATCATTGTTGTACCTGCCTCTCAACACAATTAATAGAGTCCATCCAGAATATTTTTGTTATGGACATGTTTGCACATACCTACTCACATACACACTTACATAATCATTTTAAATGTTTTTACTCATGGGGTAATCAGATGTAGGAACTCTTTACTGCAGGGTCTTTGTGGCTACTCATTTAATGACCTTCAAAGGGGAATAGCCATTTATATGACTAATAAAAATGACCGATGTTAAGAGTTAATGCCAGAAGAAAGAAAAGGAAAAAAAAAAGACTTTTTAAAGAAATTAAAAACCTAGTGCTCTGGGCTTCAAATCAGTCCATTAGCACTGGGACCTAGGAAAAGAACCTGACTGGACTTTTGTGTGCCTGTACAGTGTGCTATCTACTCCCACCTCCTCTAAAAACCCTCAGACATTAGATAGGGTAGATGAACCCAAATCATATATGGTCCTACATGTGCTCCAAGGATACTATAGTTTCAAATGCAATCATCCCTATGTGTAGAAATGCCAGAGGAGGGTCTCTAGTGCTACTTTTATTCAGGCTAGAAGTTTCTGTTCGGAAGTCAGAAATAATGACCCCTCCAATGGGCAGGCCCATTTCTGAACCCAAGGTGATTGATCTGCAGAGCGCAGACTTACCACATACCACTCTTGTGAGACTGCAGACCCACCACAGCATTTTGGCTACCCATTACATCTGTTTTATTTTTGTTTTCCCAAGATGTCTCTGATGCAAGGTGAATTCGAGCTGTAGAATGGATGACTCTCTATCAATCCATCCAACTATCCATCTGTCCCCCCATATATCTACCTTCAATTTCTTTATGTCTGTCTGCCCTGCCTCATTCACTGCACAGGTCTGCTCTTCAGCATTTTGAAGTCTATGAGCTAGCTAGTTACTGAGCAGCTGTTCAACAGATCCTCACAGCTCTGTGCTTGGCCTCAGGCCCTCCTTCCCGCACAATATTCAAACCCTGCTATGAATATGTATTTATTATTATTTCCTCACCTGTTTTCCTAAGGCCCTTCCCAGCAGAGCATTTGAGAGGTTTACAGAGCTAAGTAACAGCATTTTCACAGTGCTCATGGTGTCTTCATTTCACCAAGGGGCTGATGAGGCACAGGAAGATATTCAGAACTATTTATTAATCTTGGATGCCTAATCTGAGATGCCATGAGCCTGATCAATCTGTTCGCTTGTTTTCGAAAAGCATTTAGCACAATGCAGGACATGCTATGTTTATGTTCACTTCAGATGCAGGAACAGGCAGCAGCCTTTCTGCCAGTGAAATCTCAGGTCACGCACCGAGCACCAAGAAAAGAGGAATACACAGTAAATCTTCATCTTCACTGGCAAACTAAAGAGGCATCATATCTGTTTAAATACTGTGCCATAACTAACCATATCTTTTTAACATCTGTGTGCCATCCACTCTATTTGGCCCATGACAATTAGCTCATAGCTGGATGTTGCTTGGGCATGGGTCAGCAGTGACAAGGGCCAAGGACTGTCCCTAGACAGCAGTATAGACAAGGTCACCCTCTTTGAGGGGTAAGAGTGTTTAGTCATGTAGTACAAGCCATGATATACCATTTGCACTCAGATCCTGCCTTATTTCATTTACTAGTAAAAAAGTAGCCTAGAAGATCTTATTAAAGGAATTTTGCTATATATGGTATACCCAGCATAACTGGGATGTCATGGCAGAAACAGGGATCAGTTCCAGTTCTCCAAGGCAGTATTTGGTTGTACAGTTAGAAAACCATCCTTTCCCTGCCTTATTTACTGTTTACATTCCAACACTTGCAATAATGAGTCTGATACATTGCCACTTTCCTCACCCTGGTATGTTATTCATTCTCTACAGTAATTAAAACAAGGATACCATGAAAAATACAGAAATGTGTGGTTAGAAGCAATGCCTTAATGCATATACAAAACAATACAGAATTAAATTTTTATAGGTAACATCATTTCCTGCATTTCTAACTCAAGTGCTTCATTTTGCAATTTTATCATTGTTTTAATGTATTGCTGCATGTGATATCTTCCCTTTTCACATAAGCAAACCAAAATTTAAAAAATCCCCAGATGAGATTAACATCTTCAAATAGTATATATTGACATCTTCAAAGGTTGTCATCAAGGTAACAACTTGCAAATCCTCCTAAAAATAGATATACCTTTCTTAACCATTTCTGGTTTCATCTATCTCAAATCCCCAACCAAATTCAACATCATTTCCACTCTCCTCAGTCTTGATCTGTAATATATCACATATGCATATGTATGTGCTTTATATATGTACTCTATATATATATACATATATTTCTGCAACAGCAAATATGTCTGCAGGTCATTAAAAACAATGAAAACCACTGAACAAGTTTGACTTTGGACAACCTGCTCCAATGTTTGCTGGCCTTCAAGGTGAAAAAGCTTTTCCTTATATCCAGTATGGCCCTCTCACATTTCAATTTATGTCCCTTGTCTTTCATTCTCCCACCATGCACTACTGTGAATCATAGAATCACAGAATATCTCAAGCTGGAAGGGACCCATAAGGATCATCAAGTCCAACTCCCTGCTTCTTGCAGGACTACCTAAAAATAACCCATATAACTAAGAGCATTGTCCAGATGCTCCTTGAACTCTGACAGGCTTGGTGCCATGACCACTTCCCTGGGGAGTTTGTTCCCCAGATTGACCACCCTCTCAGGGAAGAACCTTTTCCTAATGTCCAATCTGAACTTTCCTTGAGGTGAAGAAACTATCTCTGTCTTTTTGCTCTCACTGGGCAAGTGCTCTAGCCTATGATGAACTCACTCCACTTTGTCACTGTCTTTCCTATGTTGGGGGGCAGGAGTGCCCAAAACTAGATGTCCAGGCATGATCTAATGAGTGCTGAGTAGAAAAGGGTAATTCATCCCTGATTGACTGGCTGTGCTTTTGTTAATAGAGCTCAGGGTGCTGTTGGTATTCCTTGCAGGCCAGGGCACATCTCTCATGAGATCCTCAGTGACGTAACCATGGAAAACCCAGAGACAGTGGGACTGTGCCCCTTTCACCAGCTGAGCTTCAGTGCCCTTGATATTTAGTCAGGATTGTTTATTGTTATAAAAGGGAGGAGGTGCATCTAGTGTTTCAGAGCAGCTGCTGTCTTTGGCTACTTCACAGGCAACAGGTTTTCTCCTTTTTGGCAACAGGACCTACAAGTCTGATTGTGTTCTGACTATTTAAAGGTGAAATTATATGATTGTCTCTAATGACCCTTTAAAATCCTTATGTAGAAGGTTTTCCGGAAACTGTAAAGTATTTACCCTGGTAATTGTGCATCTCCTGACATGGCTGAACAGGCTCCAGAAGGATTATTGTGTTATTTGGCTTCTAAAAATGCTTATGAGAGAAGAATTTTTGCTACTTGATTTTAGGAGTCAATGAAAGAGCCACTTTTTTTAGGTGTGATTCATAGTTTTATCCCATCAAATTTATCCCATCCCTTCAAATTAAAATCCCTGTCCATATTATCAATAACCATCCTGCCTTTCTCAGGTCTTCAGTTTTTTCTAATCAAAGGCATATTCATCAATATGTTTTCCAGCAATATTTCTACTTCCCTTATTTCAGTAATTAAAACACAAGCTTATTCTACCATCTCCCACCCAATGATGGAACTAGAGTTCAGATGCGTCATTGGGTAAGGGGCCTCAGAAGCTGGAATTAGATCAGGTTTTAGTCAATCCTTGATATGACTCAAGTCCCACAGGCTGAATGTAACTCTTCTGAGGGACTGCAGAAGGCTCTTCATGGACATCTCCAGGATTCAGGATACTCTTTGAAGGCCACTAATGGTGAACACTCCGCTGGCAGACCCACAGGAATTTATCAGCATCTACACTATAATATGAAGGTGTTTCATTCCCACTGATGTTGATGACAGAAGAAGTCAGATGACAGAAGAAGCCAGCTGATCATTTCCCTGTCCATCGTGGGTAGTTGAGAACACAGAGGTCTTACATTGACACTGAAAGGACCACAGATGTAACAGCTTGTTGGATCTAGAACAGTGTTTTCTTCCAGCTTAAAATGTACTTGTATAGCTCTTTCCTTTCTCCTTTTGGTACCCAGCATAGTTCAGTGCCAGTTCACAAGCTCCTGGTCTAGATACAAAGACATTTTATCTTTTCTTTCTCTTTCCCAATGACTTACTGCATATGAGGAGTTATTTTCCTGTTGATTTCACTTTTAGTTTTGTTAGCTGGTTTTCACACAGTGGCCTCCATGGAAAGTAAAGTATTAGTTTGAAAAGCATGGCCAAAAACTATTCATCACTACTTCTGGCTTCCGAACAGAAACTGCCAGACTGTGCCACAACAGAAGCTTCAAGTCTTTTTATATCTATTGTGTTGCCCCAACCTGCCCATAATGAGGCATCAGCTGTGCAACAACATAAAGGGGAGAGACGGTTAGTTGTCCATCTAAGTATTGATCAGACAAAGCAAGGCGGGGAGAGTCTGTACATTGCTACACCAAGAATGGATCTATTTCAGAGACTCCCTGGGACATGAGAGAACTGATAAAAAGTAGTCACTATTCACTAGTTCATGAGTACAATTCACAGTGCACCTTCCTGTTTAGTTTTCCTGTGTTTTGGTTTGGTTTGGTTTGGCTTTTTACCTTGATTAAGACAGGAAGGAATTTACTTCACTACTATGAAATATTATCAAAAGGAAGGTCACCTTTTATGATGCTTGTCTCTTGTAGCCCAAGAAGAATGACTGGTGATTTCAGTAGCCGCAGTGTTCATACATGGTTTCTTTAACAAGAACCCACAAATTGAGTGTGATCAAAGGCAGAACCTGGGAGCAAAGAAATTAAGATTAAGATAAGAAATGGATTGTGACATGGCTGGTGGGAGCTTCAGTAGTTATTTTCATCTTGTTTATGTTGTACAACTCCAACAAAACAAATGTAAAAAAGGCCTTCATCTTGATTCAGCAACACTCTCAGTGCATCATTAACTAAGACCCTATTTAGATTCTACTCATAACTTGTGTAAAACCTGCAGTAAACTCATTCTTTGCTTCTGGTTTTACACTGGCTGAAGAACTTGTCTCCTCAAAAGTTTATCTGCTATTTCCAACCACATACTCTCCCCATAAACCTTATATTGACAGATCGTGACATCAAACATTTACAAGGAAGGCTTAGAAAGCAAGTCAAGAGGGGTTATTTCCATTTCTGAAAGCAGTTAGGAAATTGCTGCAGTTCTAATCATCACTCAAAAAAAGACCAAATATCGTTCACTTATCTATGGGTGATTCCTCACTGGCTGGTTTGTTCCTTGTGTGGAAAATCATCATCACCATCTGAGTTGGAACATTATGCTTCTTTTAGAAGAACCACAATGGTTCTTGTCCACAGCAGACATGTATGTATACTGGTCCAATATTTGATTCATTGGGTCTTCAAAGTATGGCTGAAGCCTGAATCCTTCACTTCTTTCATTGATTCATTGGATGTCTTCAACTTCTACTTAGCAGAATAGGTAGAACCACAGTCCAAAGCATCAGACAAATAGTTGCTCATCCTTTAGACAAGGTCTGTTTACAGGAAAAAGCAAAGTTTTTAGTGTTATTTTGATTCTTAGGATGAGAAATATGTTGTAGTTTTCTATATCCGATTTTTACTTTTTTCAGTTTTTAGAAAAAGCTGGTCCTGATCAGATGCCCTGGTTCCAGATGTATGTATGAGTCAAAACTCTAGATCTGACCATGCAGTAATTTAAACTATCCAAATTCTAGTCTAATCTTGAATCTTAACCTTGTGCTTTCAATGTGAGTCATGACAATAATTTCTGTATGAAAAAAAACAACCCAAACCAATTGTGAAAGAGAAGACTCATAGAAGGAAAAGTCTTCTTGGCTTGAACCACCATATTCAGGGTCAGCATCTACAGCCCTCAACTTTCTTTAGAGAAGATACTGTTTCTCTGAGGCAGTATCTGGAGAGCATCCAGCTGACAATGCACAGTAACAGGGACCACTTCTCTGCACATTCCAGCTCACACCGCCTCAATGTATAGAAGTAGTTTCATGCACAGGAAGACAGGAAGGTGACATAAGGAAGATGCTTGTGTATTTCAAGATACCTTCTGCACTGGGTGTTCTGACCTTTAGAGAAAGTTAATCATGCCATCCACTTTCACTCTTCATTTAATCTCCCCTTCCCATCTGTTCAGTTTCTCTCAGCTGGAAGCAAGATGAAGAACGAGTACCAGTCAGCTGTCTCAGTGGTCCGCAGCCCACACTTTGGGGCCATTTATTATAAGGCATTAACATCAGTTGTCACCTCTATCATGACTGTGACCACAGTCCATGCCAGATTAGTAGGCAAGAATGGATTTTCTAAATATCTGATATGTGAAATGAACAATAGACAGGCAGGCAGACATACAGATATGCAGTATCAGAAGGGACCATTCCGATCCTTTGGACTGAACTCTGAAATAACATATGCCAGATACCTCAGCCCATGTGACAGGTTCAAACCTTCTGCTTGAATCATAGCATCCCTTTTAGAAAATCTCTTAATCAAGATTTCATTTGATAGGTGCTCCACCCCTATTGCTAAACAAGATGTTCCAAAATAGTTAATTACCTTCACTATTTAAAAAATGCAGACTCAGGGTCTTATTTCCATTTTAAGTTTGTCATATGTCTGCTTCCATCCAGAAGAAATCATCAAGCTCGTTTTTTTTTCTATATTAAAAAACCCCATGTTCTATTAGAAATTATTTATAGACTATGGTCAGAAGACTGCTTAACCTTCTCTTCGATAAACTGTGGCAACTCTCATTACTTTATCAGACCTAGAAATTTTTTTTGTAGTTTTGAATAATTCTTAAAACCTATTTTTCGTAGAGAAATTGTCAGAACTAAATGCAGAATTCGAGTAAGGATCTCTCCTGAGCCATACTCAGAGGAATCATCACCTTGCTACTTCTGGAGGATATTCCCAGAGACGGGCTTCATCCCAAGACTGTACTAAGTCTTGGGACTTTGAGTATTTCAGCATAAACCTGAGAACTCATGTATTTGGCTGTTATCATAGCACCCGTGTTCTTCTCAGAAGCACTGTTTTCTAGTGTAGATTTCCCCTTTTTATGAGTGACCCACTTGCTTTTTCCTTTGGATACTTATTTTCACATTTGGTTGGATTACAATGAACACTCTTTAACTGAGTTCAGCCTACGCAGTGACCCAGGTCAACATACTTACTTCTGTCATTATTTACCACTTAATCATTTTTGTATGATTGGCAAATTTTACCAGTAATTACTTTAGATGTCTTCCAGATAATGTTAGAGAAACTGAATAGCACAGAGCTTTCACCATGCTCCTGGAGGAGCCTACTAGAAAATCCTCAATATTTTAAGTCACAATTTACAATTTTTTTGGTGGTCTATCTATTATCTAATTTTTAAAAAGTTTGATATGGGCTGCTTTCATTTTCTATAAAGGGTTCTTTCAAATACTCTAGAAAAGTTTAAGTATACTCTGTGAAAACTTATTTTATTAACCAAACTTGCAATTTCATGCAATCGGGTTCATTTGATTGATGCTATTTTCCGTGAAACCATGATGATCGGTATTAATTGTATACCTTTTAATTCTTTGCCATATCATCTCATATGAAAATTTTCATAATTTTACTTAGGCTTATGAAAGATTAACTAAGTTTACCAGGTCATCTAGTTTACATACTTAAAAATTAATACTAGATTTTTTTTTAACACTTTGAAGGTTTTCTAATATTCCATAAATTTCTAAAATGAACATTAATGGTTCAGCAAATTTCTGAGCCAATTCTTCGAATATTCTGAGGTTCCAATTATCTCATCCCACAGATGTGAAATATTTAATAGTAGTTGTTTAGCATAGTTGTCAGTTACTGACTGTTCATACATTAAAAAAAAATGGGTGGATGGGTGGATGGATAGATGGATGGGATGGGATGGATAAGTGGATAGACAGATCTCACTTGAACATGATTAAACATCAGTGAAAGGTTAAATATTCCAAAAAGTCATCCAACCCTATTAGAGAGTGGAAAACAGCTGAAGTGCTATGCCCTTGATCTGCAGACGTACTCCTTTATTGAGTATTCCAGTACCCATAAATCACCTTATAATACAATACCTTCCAATGCACACATACATTATAGAGCTACTTACATACAGATTGTATCCTGAAATTCTTTACAGCACTGAAAAATTGCAAGACAGCAGCTTAGTACGTCGTGTAAAGAACACAGCAAGGTAAAGACCTTGCAAGGCAATTGAAGGAAAACCTCCATTCTCTGATAAGACTAATAAACATGGAGAAAGAGAAACTGAGCAGTCTTAGGAATGAAATGGACTGAAGTATCAGGGAAGTGCAGAGGGGTAGGTGACCGGGTCCCAATGCGGGTAGAAGGGCAGGAGCTCCTCTCCAGCACCCTTCCCACAGAGAAGACTCCTGTGATTTGAGCAACTTATCGTTGCCTTCCCAACAGAAAATGCCTCCCTGAAGTTCCTAGATCTCACCCTTCACTGGTTAGTAACAAAAGCAAGGAAGCCATGTGCTAAGGGGACAGTTATATTAATAACCAATTATATTAATAACTAATTCTGTATTTACAAACTCAGGAAAGAAGAGGGGCCTCTGGTCTAACCAATTGGCAGTGCATTCTGCAGCTTCCTCCATCTTAGTAGTCTGGCCAAGGCCTCCTCATATCCTGGGTAGCAACACTTTGGAAGCAAGTGAAGCAAGGGACATGGACTTCTCCTGTGCTAGGAGGAGCCCAGGTGCATGGTGTTTTCTCTTTTACCACATGGGAATTTGCCTTCCACAGGCTGAGAGGCAGATCCTTGCTCTTCTGTCATTTATATTTCCCTCTAGTGAGATGAACATGGGTTGAATGACAAGAGGAAAAGGTTCAGAAGAACGAGATCCTCTCTTTAGCTGGTGCCTTTCATAACTGGAGGAACAAGAAGTGCCAAGAAAGATCCCTCATGGCAGTCAGACAACTACACTGGCAGCCAGAACCAGAAAAAATGTATTTCTGGCCTAAAAAAGCTAATAAGCACTAGTGTCTTTTTGTTTCTGTTGCAATCTCTTGCAAAGTGCATCTCTGAGATGGTAGTTTTGTGCAGCAAGTATTTAGAACATAGATCAAATAACTCTTAGTTTTAAGATAAGTTCAATATTTGTTTCTTTGAGGTTCCTCTTTTCCTTTCCACTTCCTGAGACCAGACCAGCTACATGAGTGGACCTGCTGTAGGACCATCTGCCCCCGGTCCAGGAGTCTGGATCAAAAGCTTGCATCTGGACCTGACATTCACCGTGGTCTTGACTTCTGATTTAGTGCATGTTCAGTGTAGTTACCAAGCATTGGGTTCCATCCAGCAGAAAGGTTCTACTGAAGAAGGCAACATGTTATTCCAACCAGGTAGCAGATCATCAAAAAGCTGTTTTGCACATTAACCGCTAATTCTCCTTGCAGCATGCAAAGAGAAACAGAAAACTCAGAGAGACCAATTAGGGATCCATAGGAACCTAACAATGTGCTCATTCAGGACTGCACTTAGTGCACAAACTAATTCATGGCCATGCAGAGACACTGCTCACTGTGATTGAAAAGTTAACAGTTGCAAAACAGTCTTCAAATGCACTCCGAGATAGATTGCTAATTCCCTTCCTTATCATCTCAGCTGACTAAAACAGAAACACAGCCCTTGAGTAATATCAGTTACATAAAACCATTGGTGATCACGCTGGCGTCATGAGAAGGGCATGAAGCTCCCCCAGCATGCCCCACTACCAAGACTTCCTGTGGAAGAAATGGGGAGAAACCAGAGCACCCTCCAAGCTGCTACCCCAGTTTCTGCCCACTGATCATTTACACAGTCATGCAGGAAAAGAGCAGGCCAGGAGAAGTCATGGACTCCAATGTCAGTACTTTCCTAGAAGATGCTGTGCAGAATCAGGAAGTTTAGATGCCCTGAGCTGCAGTCCTAGCAGATTTCTTCATTCTTTGTTGCTTTGATAAATCATTTATTAGAACAGCCTTTTTACATAATATCTGGGGAAAAAAAAAAAAATCCCCCCCTTAAAATAGATTTATCACAAAATCCTGTCCTCCTACCAACCGTCTTCAGACCAGAACATATATTTCTCTGATTATTAATTAACTGATGCACAGAAACGGCTTCAAGCTTTTTAACCTCTCCCATTCTCTTTTGTCCTTCAAGAGTGTAGATGACAATGCAGGGGTGGTGTTCAAAGCACAGATAGCTTCCTGAGCAACTGTACTACTATCATCATGCTTTGAACCCTATAGTCATGGGCTCAAACTTTAAAGCCATTCAGAAAGCAAGCATTTAAGCTGTTTTCCTAGTACATGCATTCTGTTCCTAGTCATACATGCTTAAATCTGGCATAGCACCATTGACACTGCTGACACTGACGTGGAGAAACAAAGATCTGCCAATAGTGTACATAAAAACAACAAAAAAGTCATATAATCTACCAGTAGTTATTTGACCTGAAAAGAGAAAGGAATATGATATTGTTAGCACAGCTTGTCTGCCAATCTGCCTATCCCTTAGCACTGTGACATCTCAACTCTCAGGATAAGCCATAGCTTTTCTTCTTTTTGGACTCCATCCAAACACGTTCAACAATACGAAATACAACTGCACATAAATAAGAGGAAGGGGGAGAGCCGAATGCACCAACAATTTCTGAGCGTATCAAGTCCCCTTAAACTAAAACAGTGAAATGAAGATAGAGGAATTAGCTGCTCTGTCCCTAGGATGTGGTCACAAGGAAAACGCATAATTATTGGCATTCGCCCTCTTCCTTCTCTCTCCCCAGCCCCCCCCACCCTCAGCAGCTAGCCAGTGGAGGTTTTTGTATTACAGCAGTGGATATCAGGACAACAGAGAAGAAAAAAATAAACAATCCAAATCTGGTCCAGATCTGTAGGCAGCTAATACCAATAACATCAGAGTACAACTCCCAGTTTCATTATCTAGTCTAAGTGAAATATAGTGTGCAAATGCACTTCTGATCTCTCTTATTATTCCCATTTGTTAAAATGCTGTATTATTTACAGCTTTGCACAGAATGAGGAAATGGCATTAGAATTCCATCTCAAAAGCAAAGTGAAGATAAAAACTAGTGTAGCTTTGTGAACTTACCTAAATGAAAGGTTCTTGCAGATGTACAACTGTATCAGCATCCCAGCACCAGGGCTTATCACCCAACTAAAGGTCTAGTCTTGGCAAAAGTGGACAAATAGTAGATGTCCAGCATACTTGGCAGCATTTCTGGTGGCATTTACATTCATTAGGAGTTTGGCTCAGCAATTAACATCGCTTTGGGGAGTGACTCACCCAGGCACTAGCCATTTAACAACATCTTACCTTGAGATGTCAGTCCCAACTATGGAACCAGGTAAATTCCACAATGCAGGTACCTTGATTTAAGCTAGGTGCCTGTCTTCATTGCAGTCAGCACTGGTCCCTTGTACACAGCCAGTGTGATTTGACTCGTCTGAGCACAGCTAGGAGTGTCCTGAAAAAAGAGAGAAATCATGTCCTACACTCCATTGACTAAATTGTCTAGATCTCCGCTGATTATAAGTTCCCAAGGTGATTTTCTCACAAAAAGATACACATGTAAACACACTCTAGATGTGCACATCTGGTCAGTAGGAGGCACATTGCAACAGGACCAGTAACAAGAGTAGAAATCAAAGTTCCCAGGCAAGCTAGGTTCGCTAAAGACATGATATAAGCAATTATCCAGCTGCAGCCAACTCAGCTTTGATATTTGGTAGCTGTGTATATGTTAGTAAAGTAAATATACCTGGCACTTCCCCCTACCACTGGGGCCAGCTGGCACAGAATGACCCACACCCAAACAATTAAATTCTCTTACTTTCCAGAATATCATGGCCACATCAAGCTAACTACTGAAAACAGCCTCTGTTCTGTGCTAATACTCAGACTTTGTCCAGGAATTGTTTGGAGTTAGGCACAAGCCAAAACTATGTCAAGGACCTTTCTAAAAATTCAGTGGTACAGATGATTGGGTTCCATTTTCTCTGAACTTCGCTGGCACAGTTTTAGTTTATTGTTATAGGTGTGGCTGATGGGTCTTGGACAGGAGTATTAGCAATCCAGAGGTGATCTTAAAAAGAACTGGCTTTCACTACATCATATATTCAAAGATGTGGGGTAGCTAGACAAATTTCAAGTTGAAGCTCATGTAAAGCATTTCCAAGGGAGCTTCCAGCAGTATTTAAAGACTGAATCAACTCAGGCAAAATCAGGAGGTGTTTAGTTTGTTCCTTTGCTGAGATCAAATCATAGGACATCATTGTTGACTGATAGATTATTCAAGTAGTCAAATGTAAACTGGGAACATTAGCAGGTGCTTACTGGCTAATAAGTGACTGCAAAATCAGACCCATTGCCATTGAATAATACCCCAGCTCATTACTCACCATAACTCTCCAGATTCCTGTCTAGAGATTGATGACTGCTGTGAGGCTTGAGCAACACTTTTGCTCACATCTTCAGAGCTCCAGTGTTGGTACCTCCTCACCCAGGTAGTTGGCAGGAAAACTGCACAGACGGCCAGTTACTTGGAGCCTTGGCTTCAAGAGGAGAGGATGAAGAGGGATGCCTGTTTATTCCATGGACCTCCTTCTTAAAACCACATCTGACATACTCAGTAAACTCGTCGTCTCACTTTGAGGCTGAGACCATAGGTTTTATGACCTCTCATAAACTTTTACATTATTAGCCGAAGGCAGGGAGTACAGCTTTAATGCAAGAGTGAGAAGGTGTGCTTGCATGCATGTGTATGTGTGTCTTTTTCAAATGCAAGCCACCCTGTGTCATCTGGGAGACTTGCTTTCAAGGAGGATCTAGACCAGGGAAGAGGTGCTGCTGAATGCATTCACAGTACAGCCCAAGGCTGTAAGCCATGCACGGTACTGTTGTCGGGAGCAGGTGTATACCTGGCAGCAAATGCTCAGCATTAGCTTTTTGAGGGGTGCTCAAACTGCCTTTTCATTTCAGCCTTTGTTTGTTGAGAGGCGCTGGGTTGATTTGTGCTGCCAAAGCTTTGCAGGGGAGGGAAAACAGATGGCTTTGTCTGGAGTGCAGACTGGTCCAGGCTAGTCTTACCCAGGGTTTGTGCTCAGAAATGTTTTTGGCACACAGGGACATATCTGACAAAGGTAGCAGAGGCAATTCTTATACAATGTGATGGCCCCCTGCCTCACTAATATCTCAGACCCATGGTCACTCCAGCTAAAGTCACACAAAGTCTAGGTAAATGAAGCCTTTTCCTGCAGCTAACATAAAAAAAAAGAAGGAAAAAAAAAAAACCACCCACACCAAAAACTCTCCCCAAAGCTGAATGCATCAGATCTATTGCATCCTCTGTGGTTCTGACCTATCTTGGCTCTTCCGATCCCCACAGAGCAAGTCTTCCATTGAGACAAAGAGTGTCATTTTAGGTGGCCTGTAGATACAATATTCAGTCACTATAGGTGCTTCTACTGCTGGATGCGCTCCATGGCTGATTGGATGATTTGCTGGCAAGGTATGAAACTACTTACGGAAACCATGTTAGGAAAGCACTAGTGTTCATCTTTCTTAACTGCAGAGTCAACATAAAGTCTGCAGAAATTGCCAGTTAATAAAGCTCCTCATATTGCTCAAGTGGCCAACAATCAAACAATTCATGCCAATGAATACCATAATGGAGAACTTATTAAGTTCACATTTTACTTTTATTGCCATAATAGGGAAGTAGCAGTAGGTATATCAGGTTCCCTTCACCATGAATATTGGAAAGCAAAGGAAAAGTTATGCTGATGAGTGAAGGAGGGTCTAGAGATTTACCCCAGTCATGATGGAGGGAAAAAGAGCAAGACAGAGTGCCTTGAGACCATGCATCACATCTGCTGACACCCAGCTCAAAGGTGACCCAAATCTTGTGCGTGCTGGTACTGTGGCACCACCATTTGGATCCCTGTGCTTCACATAATCTTGTGTCCAAACTGGCACTCAGACCAGGCACTGCGTCCTGGGACACTGATCTGTAACAACCCCTCCTACCCTTCGTCCCCCATTGGCAAGCATCCTCTCCTCACTCTCCTGCCCACCCGCCCACCCTCCCACCTGCTCACTCCCTCCCACCCACCACCCTTACCCCCCTTCCCCATGTTCATTCTCAGTGGTCGTTGCATGTATGTACGTTGGCCCCCTTCAGCTCATTAAGCCCCCTGCCTTGCCTCATGTTTTGACAGGTTTTGTGAGTTTTGACAATCCTGCCAGTGCCCAAGCTGCTATCCAGGCTATGAATGGCTTCCAGATTGGCATGAAGAGGCTGAAGGTGCAGCTGAAGAGGCCAAAGGATGCTAATCGTCCCTACTGAAGAGTTATGGGAACCACTGGATACAAAGCACTAGCACAGGTAACTGCATGGGGAAGGGGGTGTCAGCTGTGGTTGTAGACTCTCTTTGTGTTGCAGACCCTCAAAAAGATTCAGCTTTGAGAGTCTCTAGCTTCTGCCTTTTTCACTTAGGCCTCTGGCTAGAGCCACACTGCACAAATATGCACCCACACATAAACCAGGAACTGTTTGTGTGTGCATCTCTTTAGAAAAAGAGGTGGAAGGATGCTTAACGAGGGATGAGCCAAGTTCCCCACCCCAGGGGCAACCTGCATCTCTAGAAAATCTTCCTGGTCACTAGAGGAGAGCCAGCAGCTGTCCTGATTCCCCTTGCTCAGCCAAACAGAATATTATTGGTGGCTGAAGAAAATCTGCAATTAAGAGATGGGACTGGGCTGCAGTTTTATCCCAGGTGACTGGACTGGGACAGTGTCTGTCTCAATAGATCTGTCTTGCAAATGTTTCAAAGCATTCTTCATTCTTCATACACTATAGTCTGTATCCAGTTTCATCCCAACATAATAACTTTATGTAAATATGTCTCCCTGACAACTAAATAACCCCTAATTTCTTTCTTCCCAAGACCAAGAAATTAATAGAAGGATCCATGCTCACTTCTTGCTCAGTTACTGTTAACTTCTGTGTGTAGATAAAACCCAACCAAAGCCAAAGAAGCTTTGCTTGAGTGAGGACCTAGACAAATCTCAATGAGCATCTCATTGTTAGACTCATGTACTTCACGTTGTTGGAAAGGAGCGAGCTTGGTGCTCCAAGGGAACTTCTAACACATGTAAGAGTGTCAAAAATATCAGAAGCAGCAGCTTGTTTCATTGGCATCCCAGCCTATCACCAATAACAAAAATGGAGATTTTTCCAAAAATGGAAATATTTTCCACCGCTGGCTGGCTTTTCCATTAGATAATTCTTTGAGAAACAGAAATATAAAACCGTATGTGTTTGTTACAGAGACAGGAAGACTCCCTGTTGTTAAAACTGTTCCACACCAGATATTTCCCAATAAACCCAGCAACCAGCGTGGCTCTAAGCTGCAACAAGCACTTTGCACTCCCGAATTAGTGACAGAGAGACAGGTTGGGTGGCCTTTTCAGGCCATTACAGCCGTAATGTCTAAGATTCAGTGATTTTGATTCAGGCCTTTTTTGACTCATCTGAGGTACACGCAGGAAATCCCTATCTTCAACCTTCCCAAAGAACTATTAAGTGTTCTAATTTTTCACTGGTATCTCTAATATAATTGAAAAATGTATTGTTCCAATCTTCAGAGCAGTATCCTTTCCACTGAGAATTAAGGAATGGGATCAAAATGTCTTTGAAAGAGGTGCTGCGCTGAAGACAATATGAAGTGGATTAAGAAACCTTTCAATAAACATGTTAGGTGCATATGCAACATAAAGCCTTCATAGCTTAGACCCTCCTCTATATGTAACTATATGAAGATAACTGTCAATGCACTTTCAAATACCTCTCTTCAAATACCTCTTTTCTTTTCCTTGCTTATGACAAGGCCCCTTGGAAGCTTGAAACCAAAATATGTTTCCATATCCAAGTGCTTTTTTCTTCATCACACTGGCTTTTTACTGCAGGTTTTGCTGGGGGAGAGTGGGCGATGCATGCATGAATTTTGTTAAAGCAGGGACTGTCTTTGTCAGGGAGATTTTTCAATAACACCTGCAAAGGGATCGAAGAACACAAGTGTCTCCCTAGCTTGGCACCAAGCAATAGCTTTATATCATAGCATAGCTGTGATCACTGAGGATATGCTTGTTTCTTATGGTCATGTAACAAAGTGCAGGGCTGTAGACACCTGTGTTGTTAAGAGTTCACTGGTATGAGTCTACGGTGTTTTCATTATCACAGGTCATTTAGAAGTGCTCTGCCTCTACCTTTTCACCATCAGGATGATGTTGAGGTCTCAGCCTGTTTTCTATACAAAGATTACTCAGCAGTAGGACTAAGATTTGTTGTTTGGGGGTTTTTTTCCCCAATAAATTATATAAAAAGGAATCAGCTGGTAAAAAGGCAATAAAATTCCATCTCTCTCTCTTAGAGCATTTTTTTTCTTTCCTTTGCTTCTGCAAAGCAGGAGAACAGTCTTGGAATTGTTGCATCTAAATAGGAAGCCCTTTAGCCATCCTGGCTTTAGCTTTGATTTTAATGCTCTGCTGTCCAGCAAAATCAGTTCAGTTGTTACCACCAGATCACTTCCATCCTCTGCTTGTAGAAGCCTTTACTGAGGTACAGACAGTCCCTATCAAAATGGAGTAAATGGAGTAAATACAGCTCAGAGGCCCTTATTCTCTTGTAGACTCCCACCTTGGTGAGCCCATTGCAGGAGCTGAAGATGTACCTGCCTTTTAGCAGGAGAGATTTCTCGCTGAAAAAATTTGTGTGTTTGGTTTTTTGCACCTAACAAAAGGAATTGGCCAAGTGCCTGTGCTCCCAGGAGGACACTGAAGGAGTGTATCCCAGGGAAGGATCAGATTTAGCACAAGGGAGTACCATGACAGGTTAGACTGGAGAGGACACCTGGTGACAGCAAGGATACCCAGAAGCTCAGAAGAGGTTAGATCCGGCTCTTTCTTCAGCTCCTCTGCTTTCCAGTGCTCAGAAGCATCCATACCAGCACCCTAGAAGCAGACAGAGGATTTTTAGCCATGATGGCCACAAGTCGGCTTCCAGCCATGGCTGCGCAATAGCAATCAGCAGAGGGCTAAGCCCTCAGTGATAAGCCTTACTTAGAGATAGGTCAGTTGTTCTTGGCTCAGCGCGGTGTTATTGTGCCTCATGGCTGGTTTGATGTGTAACTTCCAGTCAGCCTCCAAAATACCACTCGAATTCTCTGACTTGCCTACTCAGTAGACAGTGTTGTTACTGCAACAAGAAGTTTCCTAAAAAACAGTAAGACAGAAGCCAGCTAGGCCCATGGGTACAGCACAGATAGCTATTGCAAAGCTTGAGAGCAGGAAGCTCCCTTAACTGACAAAAACACAATAACTCCTGTATGTTTCTATCTAGTTTTACTTTGGTCACAGCTCTTCAGGGCCCTTAATTCCAATTTGAAGCATGTGCATAACCATATTGACATCAGGGCAATTACTCATGTGCTTCAAGAGGATATTCAAGAAACTTTTTAATTGAGATTTTTCTAAGGAAGAGCTTTGTTTTATTGAACTCCTTTCCAAAAATAAGAAGCTGCCAACAAGAAACACAAGCAGCACCCAGTTTGATGCAATCCAGCAGAGTGTTTTTTCCTAACCAAGAAAGATCTTCTCTCAATTTTAATTCTGGATGCACTTTTTTTTTAACTTACAGATCTCCCTTTTGGGACACAAGCAGTCTAGGCCACAGTGATTTGAAGTCCTTTGTTTTCCTTGCAAGTTCTCTAAAGTTGCTGTCAAACACTGAAAGGGTCTCTGATGTGGCAGATAAGCCCACAAGCTGTGGCAAGCAAAACCCTGAAGAATTCAGATGGCAAAATGTTTCTAAAATGGCTGCCTCTGTTCTCTTTTTTCTTTATAATTAAAGAGGTGGTTGTAGCAAAAAAAAAAAAGGGGGGGGGGCAGGGAGAAAGCAAAAGTAAGAGAAGAGGATCATTTGAGGCAACTCTGCCAAAATCAATATATTCTATTACAAATCCCCCCTGAGGACTAGAAAGCAAGGATTCGGAGGCACTTCATGTGTCTTTCAGATAGTAAATGCACAAAATAATGAAGAAAAAAACACCCTGGAAGCCAGAACTCCCTTGGGTGGCCATTCCCAGGAGCCATCAAGTATCCTGTGAAACAGCAAAGTTGCAGGCAGAACCTGCAGTGCCTGGGGGTGCACTGTGAGCCCCCTGCATGGCCAGCACCATGGAGGACTGCTAGGGCAGGCAGAAGGGCGAGCTCCTCTGATCCTTCCTACGGGAGCAGAAGTGACCAGTGGGATTCCAGCCCTCTGCACTGGGTTTTGAAGCTCATTCCCCAGTGCCCCATCCATGCTAAGTCGGTAGTAGCCATGACAGGACAATATTGCCTAGAAAACCCCATAATTCACAGGTCTTCCAGTATTAAGGACTTAACAGAGCAACACAGAAGCACCCAGCTGGTAGATCAATAAAAGACATTGTACAGAAAAGCAGTGAAAATCTTGTCCATTCCCCTTCTGTGGCTTCATTGCAGTGACTGATCATTAGCAAAGTGTTATTTACCACCTCAGATAGATACTCTGCTGTTTTGTTTCAAGCTAAAGATGGAGAGCCATTTGGGTGCAACTAACCTGGAGCACTGACTGGCATGAAACAGAGTGAGACAAAGTGAGTGTGAGTGCAACAAACTGAGTGAGGTGAAATTGAAGGAGAAGAGTGAAAAAAAAAAGGGCAACAGTAAAATTTTTTTTTTTCAGCTGTACTCCTAAGAGTAGTGGCAAAAGAATGCATTGTCCAGGCACCCTGCTTCTCCAAAATGCCAAGGGAAATAATATAGGCCAAAGTTTGAATGCAAAAAAAAAAAGATGCTCAGGTCCTCCTTCACAGCTTCTTGAACATGTGCTGATGTGTGGTGTCTTGTAGAAGATGTGAGATGCTTGTTTTTGCAGCTG